>NW_026652276.1:159746683-159865315 GCF_009828535.3 Hylobates moloch | reverse complement strand
CATGCTGTTATAAAGACACATGCACATGTATGTTTATTGTGGCACTATTCACAATAGCAGACTTGGAACCAACCCAAATGTCCAACAACGATAGACTGGATTAAGAAAATGTGGCACATATACACCATGGAATACTATGCAGCCATAAAAAATGATGAGTTCATGTCCTTTGTAGGGACATGGATGAAACTGGAAACCATCATTCTCAGCAAACTATCGCAAGGACAGAAAACGAAACACTGCATATTCTCATTCATAGGTGGGAATTGAACAATGAGAACACATGGACACAGGAAAGGGAACATCACACTCCGGGGACTGTCGTGGGGTGGGGGGAGCGGGGAGGGATAGCATTAGGAGATATACCTAATGCTAAATGACGAGTTAATGGATGCAGCACACCAACATGGCACATGTGTACATATGTAACAAACCTGCACATTGTGCACATGTACCCTAAAACTTAAAGTATAATAATAATAAAATTAAAAAGAAGATAGACTTTGTATATTTCTTCTTACATTTTCTTGTTGAATTTTCTAAATTAGAAGTTTCAGAGGTGACATGCTAGATCTTTATGTATTTACATCCCTGAAAGTGGACATAAAGAAAGAGAAATGACAGAAAAATGCAGAGGAGCTAAGCTGGGAACCACCCAGGGAAGATCTCTGAGACACACTTCCAGCAAAAGAGAATATAAAGGTTTGAAAAAAATGGAAGGAAATGTAGAATAACAGTTCTCTCTACCCCCACAATGGAACTCCTGAATGACTCTGACTTCAGTAACAAGAGCTGTACTTTTCACATTTGATGGGACACTTCGACTCAAATATCCCTAAAATGATTTAAAAATGCAAGGTCGTTTCTATGTACACTTTATCTTTTTAACAGTTGACAAAAGCCAAAAATGGGAGAGGTAAAAATTATTTAGTAAGAACACTTAGGAAGAGTATATTAAAAACAGTAAGCTTTCTTGACTGTTTTCCCCAGGAAATAATCTATGCATATTATTCAAACTTTTCTCATATATATGTTTATGTGTTTACTTCCTTCTTGTTGTTCTAAGCCCACAAAGCCAAGGCTTTTTTTTTATACAATTCCTAGCACATTATATAGCATAGGTCCTGATAATTTTAGGTGTTCCACAAATGCCTGTTAAATGATCAAATGGTGATATATGAACTCTCTTCCTCCAATTTTATTTTTCTAATTTTTGAACTCTCTTTTCCCTTTTATGAAAAGAGGGGATAATTTATGATGCAGAAAACACAACCAGAAACAACTCCCAGGATATCATTAGTTAAGGCGAGTAATTGCAAGAAATTAAAACATTCTGTAACCTAGATCCTTTATTTATAAAATAAAGGAGTAAGGTTGCATTTGGAGAAAAATAGTGAATCTGTGATTCTAATTTTCTTTCATCTTTGTGGTCATCAGAAAATTATAGATACAAAATATGAAGCTCCCTTACTGATAGTTCATCTTTAAGCGTGATTATAATTTGCATTTGCAGATAAGTAATTCAATCTATCAAAGTTCATATAGTTTTCATTCTCTTTTCTCTCCAATGCTTAGCAGAAAGACATGAGCAAGGTGAAAAATTAATAAGCACACATACTTCTTAAGTTTTCTTACAGATTGTGTAAGCATGAAAGCTTTGCTTTGATTCTTTTAGAAAAAAAAAACACTACCCAGCAATTATAGGTGTGTAAGTAGAAGGTAGTACCAATTTGCAAAATAAATTATTTTGACAATCAAGTTAAAACATTCCACAAGAATTGTGTAGATAATATGTTAGTAAAGTGGCACTTTATATTTCTTGAGTATGACAGTGTTTACAGATGCAATTGTTTGTTTTTATTGATATACTTTGTCCATTCTTCTATATCCTGGGTAGTCCACTATTAAAACGTGGGTAATTGTTATGCACACATAAACATTAGTATGCAGTATCATTCAGTAGAATTCAATCAGTTACACAGACAAAACCTTGTATTTATGTGCTTACAGAGTGACGATTCATGAGAATTTTTAAAGACTTCTTCTCTCCCACAGCCATCAATCAAAGTGACAGCATTCCTTAGATTAACTTTGGATTCCCCAGGACAAATTAATTAATCTGTCCGCTACTTCCTATCTCAGTGTTTCAATCAGCCAACAAATAAAGCCAATCAAGATTTCAATTTCTTGCTGATTAGCCAATAAAGTGTGACAGTGGACTTGTGGCAGGACTTCTGGGACTCTCATAGTAGCTTACTTACAGATGGAGCAATGTTATGATCAGTCTCTAAACCACGAATGAGAAGAACATTGTGTTTTCTTCCCGCTTACCTTCAGCCAGGGAAAGGACCTTTTCAGATAGAAACACACTTGTTAAAACAACCGGTTGCAAGTACACCCACTTTGAGATTATATTGTCAACATTTTGGTAATGCTGCTGCTTTAGAAGCATCAAATTGTGTAAATGCCATGAAATTTTGAATTAAAAATTATTATATTCAAATAATGTATGCATACTAGAGCCGTCACTATTTCCTCATTGTCAAGAACCCTTTGGAAAAGCACTCTCTACAACAAAGGAACCATTACTTACTGCTTTCTGTATATTTTATAGTATATAGTAAAATTAATCTAGCACATGTATTGTCTCCTGTAAATCCTTCTGACAGGAGAATAAACCCAACTAGAGGAAAGAATATGGACTGAGTATCAGAAACCTAACGTTAGTCCAGACTTTGCTAGTAGCAAGTTGTATGCACTCGAGAATCACGTATTTTGTACATGCTTTGGTTTTCTCATAGGTGAAATTAAGAATGTAGACTAACTTCTAAAATCGGATGACTCAGCCAGACACAGTAGAGTCTTTTTTTCTTACAAAGACTACATCTAGACATTTTTTCCTCTTTTTGTTTCTGCCACTATCAGTCTTTGAAGTTTATCCAAGTATCAGTGACATCATGGGCTTGACGCCCAGCAGACAGCAAATGCAAGATAAGGTTAGTGACCTTTTGGTTCCCCATTATACTTTGCATTTCATTTCTTCACCTCTTGGCTGGGTGAAGTGGGAGTAGGGGGAATAAAATAAATCAATCCTGCTCCTCAAAATATGTATGATATCATCCATTCCTCCTGATACCATCTATCCCTCTTGACAGTCCCTGACCTTAACCAATCTAATCTTCTAGCCATTCCATTCCATTTCATTTCTTAAAGATTTTAGCTCCTGGATAACAATCTTTATTTTAGTGCCTGCTCCTGTCATCTTGGAAGATGACCTGTCAGTTCCAGGGCTTGTTCATTCTTTGGTGTTCTTATTTCTAATGGCATTTTCTTCCATCCCACCTCAGCCAGCCATTCCAGTTTTACAACAGAGTGAATCACTTTTGAAATCTCTAAGCAAATATTTTACTGTATACACCAGGCGTCTCTTACCTTTCCAGATAACTTGTTCTAGTGCATTTACAACTAAAATTATTTGACTTCATAATATTAATGATAATCTGTTGTCCATCATTATAGTTGGTTTTGAAATCCCCTTGCCTATCTCATCTCCCATTGATAACGCCTTACAAAATCTCAACCATATTTATTATTTAAGTTCACAGATTTTATTTGGTCATTTAATACTACCTGAAAACCAACCATTATTTACTTGTGAGCTTGCTTTCTTACTTCTTGGGATGAGAATTGGTTCGTCCTCTCACAGCTCACATTTCTACCTCATAATCCACTGAGAAAATGTAAGTGCAAAATCTCAAACCCTCTTATATTTGCACCAACAAATACACTTTCTCCCTTGCAAACACACTCAACTTCTTTTCCTCCTCAATATAACAAAATTAATATTCTTTGTCATATTAAATTCCATTTTCTCTATTTCTGTTCTGGGCCTAATTATCTTCTTTTGTGAATTAATCTTGTGTTTTTTTATGATTTTTCTGATTTCTTACTCTTTGCATTTCACTCACTTCTCTGCTGTCCCATTGGTGATAAAAAATTCTGCACTATCTACTATTTTATAAAATTGAAGAAAGAAATTAAAAAAACACTGAACACACAATAACTTCAACAAACAAACCAGTTTGCTACACAACTTGTTTCCTTTTATATATCTCTGTTGACAAATTTATTCCTTAATTTTTACATATTCTTACTCAGCATCCAAGCAACTCTAAGGCTATATACAATATCAAACTTTTTTTTTTTTTTTGAGACAGTTTCGCTGATCTCAGCTGACTGCAACCTCTGCCTCCCAGGTTCAAGCAATTCTGCTATCTCAGCCTCATGAGTAGCTGGGATTACAGGCACATGCCACCATGTCGGGTTAATTTTTGTATGTTTAGTAGAGACGGGGTTTCATCATTTTGGTCAGGCTGGTCTCAAACTCCTGACCTCAGGTGATCTGACCACCTCACCTCCCAAAGTGCAACTAGGCCTGGCCTACCAAACTCTTAATTTGTAAGTAGTCATGAAAATATGCCAATCAGATATCCTTTCAAATTAGCAATTCCATTTGATTACAAGGAGTGAAAAATCAGCTGATAGTCTTTAGCTTCAGTGCCTCCAAAACCTTCTTCAGCTTTGAAGTTGAGACAACTTGTTCCCAGGTAGCCCCCAACCAATGACTGTGTATGGCAGGAGTACCAGAGCTCAGCCATTTCTGTCAAATGCAGATCATCTCAAAAAGGCAATTTACTCTCTATTTCAAGGCTATATTTTCTTCTTTTACACCATTTATAGGAAGGCATGATTGTTTTATTTATTTCATTATTTTATTATGCTTGTATTTTTTTAAACCTATCTCCCAGCTAGAGAACAAAGCTGAAAGCACGGCTTAAAGACAGAACTCATGTAAGGTCCCAAAGAATGCCTAACTCTTAACACAGAATTCTCAATACATTTTGTAAAATTTTTTTGAAGTTTTGGCCAGAGCAATCAAGCAAGAGAAAGAAAAGGTATTCAAATAGAAAGAGAAGAAGTCAAATTATTCCTATTTACAGATGATATGATTCTATACCTAGAAAAGCCAGAGTCTGTGCCCCAAAGCTCCTTGATCTGATAAACAACTTCAGCAAACTCTGAGGATACAAAATCATTGTGCCAAAATCAGTAGCATTCCTATACACCAACAAGATCCAAGCTGAGATCCAAATCAATAATGCAGTCTCATTTAAAATAAGCACAAAAAGAATAAAATGCTTAGGAATTGAGCTACCTAGGGAAGTTAGAAATCAGAAATGACACAAACAAATGGAAAAACATTCCATGCTCATGGATAGGAAGACTCAATGTTGTTAAAATGGCCATATTGCCCAAAGCAACTTATAGATTCAATGCTATTCTTATCAAATTAACAATGACGTTCTTCAAAGAATTAGAAAAAAACTATTTTTAAATTTATGTGAAACCAAAAAATGCCCAAATATCCAAGGCCATCTTAAAGAACGAAGCCAGAGGCATCACATTACCTAACATCAATCTATACTACAAGGCTACAATAACTAAAACAGCATGGTATTGGTATAAAAACAGACACATGGACTAATGAAACAGAATAGGGATCCCAGAAAAAAAACTCCACACACCTGCAACCATCTGATCTTCCACAAACTCAACAAATACAAGCAATGGGGAAATGATTCCCTATTCAATAAATGGAGCTGGGATAACTGGCTAGTCATATACAGAAAATTGAAACTGGAACCTTTTGTTACACCACATACAAAAATAAACTCAAGATGGATTAAAGACTTAGATATAAAACCTAAAACTATAAAATCCCTGGAAGATAACCTAGGAAATGCCATTCTGGACGTATGACTAAACAAAGATTTCATGACAAAGACACCAAAGACAACTGCAACTAAAACAAAAATTGACAAGTGGGACCTAATTAAAGTAAAGAGCTTCCGCAGAGGAAAGGAAACTATCAGTAGAGAAAACAGGCAACCTACAGAATTGGAGAAAATATTTCTACACTATGCATCCAACAAAAGTCTAATATCCAGAATCTAAGCAAAAAAGTAATACCATTAAAAAGTGGGCAAAGGATATGAGTAGATACTTCTCAAAAGAACCCTTAAAGTGACCAAAAATTATGAAAAAAATGCTCAATACCAGTAACCATTAGAGAAATGCAAATGAAAGTCATAATAAGATAACATGCCCCACCAGTCAGAGTTGATATTATTAAAAAGTCAACCAATTAGAGATGTTAGTCAGGTTCCAGAGAAGATGGCAACACTTAAACACAGGTGATTTGAATGTAAGTTAGTTCAGCCATGTGGAAAGCAGTTTGGATATTTCTCACAGAACTCAAAGCAGAATTATCCTTTGACCCAGTGATCCTATTATTGAATTTATATACGAAGGACCATCAGTCTACTGTAAAAACACATGCATGCATATGTTCATCACAGCACTATCCACAATAGCAAAGACATGGAATCAACTTAAGTGTCCATCAGTGGCAGACTAGATACAGAAAAGGTAGTACACATACACCATGGAATGCTACAAAGCCATAAAAAAGAATGAGATCATGTCCTCTGCAGCAACATGAATGGAGCTGGAGGCCATTATACTGAATGAACTAACACAGGAAAAGAAAAACAAATACTGCATGTTCTCACTTATAAGTGGGAGCTAAACATTGAGTACATATGGACACAAAGAAGGGAACAACAGACACCAGAACCTACTTGAGGGTGCAGGATGGGAGGAGGTGAGGATTTAAAAACCCCCTATTGGATACTACGCTTATTACCTGGGAGACGAAATAATCTGTACAACCAAACCACCATAACATGCAATTTACCTGTATGAGAAACCTGCACATACAGCCATGAAACTAAAACAAAAGTTTTTAAAAGTTTATAAAATCAATAAATGAGTGAAAAAAATGAAAAAAATGCGTTAATGATTTCTATATCTCCCTTTTAAAAATTGATCTTTAAATTATCCAAATTTTCCGTATCTGCCATAGACACTATAAAATAATTTAAACTGAGATTTAAATTATAATCATGCTGACATTACCAAAAGTTTTCATTTATTTTATTTTTAATTTACTTCCGCTCCATTTTATTTAATATGCATAATAGATTTTAAATGCTTTCAAGGTCTTTGGCAGTTCATATGGAAGATACCGATGAGCAGCAAGCAAGTATAAAAGTTAGTCACGCTATCTATTGAGTCAACAACTTAAAATGCTTTCCACTTCTCCCTTTAGCTGTCTTTAACTCTCTCTGTCAGACACACACACACATGAGCGTGCATGCATGCCGATGACTTCAGCCTGTATCGCACAGCTTTATAAACTTAGAAAAACCTAACTTTGAAAATATCACAACTATTGGGAAACACTGCGAAACAGGCAGAATTGTGTGAGTGTGCATGTGTGTCTGGATAGCAGTGCTTTCTCCAAAAGAGGGGTCTCATGACCCTCTTTCAGTTTTGCTGTGCTTTAAAAATCGAACAGAAAAGAAAGAAAAAGAAAAGAAAGAAAAAGAAAAAGAAAAAAAAAACTCTGGGTAATAAAGAGAAATGAAAACACACAGAAAGTAAATTCCCTACTGAATGTAATAAAAGAAAAGCAAACTAAATATCATTGTTGTGCTCAAATGACAGCGAAAACTCCTTAAAGTTAAATCAGATTACTAAATACAAAGAAAATGCCTAATGATAAAGTATAGCAGCTCCAAGAAACAAGTCTATGCTGTCAGTGAGATATAACTGAGAACGTGTAGTATTGTGTTAATATTTAATTTCTAAATATTTTTTGGAATATGTTAAGTGACTTTCCAAAACAAAATTTAAAATTCAAATTATTTTCATGTTCACAATTGCAGGTCCAAAATCATGCAGCACATTATGAAAATATCCTCTTCATTTCAATAATTTTAAAATAAAATTAATGTGATTAGAAATGCTAAAATTTTCTACTCACTTAAAGGTAGGTTGATAATGAAACATGGGATATTTAATGTCACTTAGAAATTAAGAAATTAAATTACATATTAAGTGCAGTTCACTTTCCTACGGTATATCTATACCTATCTATAGTTCAATTTTTATTCAATCTTTCTATTAACCATAATGTCCTCTAATCAGCAATAATTTTTACATAATACAGATAAAGAGAAGAAAGTCATGCTATACAAAATAAAAAATGTTTAAGTAGAAATTCATTGAGTCACATTTTCCATATGGCTTTGTTTTTTTTTCTTTTTTAAATTGTTTAACATGTTAGAAAAGAGGAAGATATTAATCATATTATAATTTAATTAGAAATATCTGTAAAAACATGAGAGAATCCATATATTTCCTAAAAATCTTAATTGAACTTTGGGTACTTAGAATACAGAGACTATTCGGCCAGGCATGGTGGCTCACACCTGTAATCTCAGCACTTTGGGAGGCCAAAGCAAGCGGATTGCTTGAGCTCAGGAGTTGGAGACCAGCCTGGGCAACATGAAAAGACCCCATCTCTACAAACAAAACAAAACAAAACAAAACAAAACAAAACAAAACAAAACAAAAACAAAACAAAACAAAACAAAACAAAACAAAACAAAACAAAACACCACAAAAACCAGCCAGGCATGGCGGCATGTGCCTGTAGCCTGAGCTACTAAGGAGGCTGAGGTGGAAGGATCACTTGAGCCCAGGAAGTCAAGGCTACAGTGAGCCCAGATTGTGCCACTGCACGCCAGCCTTGGCCACAAAGCAAGACCGTCTCAAGAAAAAAAAAAAGAAAGAAACACAGAGGCTGTTGACAATTTTCCCAAGAAAACATTTATGATACTCAAGTCTGGTTGAAATTATCTTGAACCAGTCATTTAGCTTTGTATGATCTTGTGACTATAAACTAGCAAACCTCACAAGATTTGGTAAAATCGGATTAAGTGTCTCAGGAAGTGCATAAGTTTAATGTGAAGAGTAATTAACTGATAAATAAAGGGTAAGCATATTCTCGAATAACTAAAGAAACGCAAGTTTTTGTCCTTCAAAAAACAGATATTGCTAAAATAGTAGATTTTAAATGTTCTCACAACAAAAAAATAAGTAGATGAGTTGATGGGTAAGCCCATCAGCTTCATTCAATATTTCTACAACAGACATATATATCAAAACATCACACTCTATCCCATAAATAAAAAATTATTATTTATCCATAAAAAACATATTCCATTCTATTCAAAGCAACCAAAAGCCAACACACAGACATCAAAATTTTTATGCAGCTTTGTAAAACACTAAATTCCTGATAGCCTACTGGAAAAATAACTTGGTTCTGACAAAAGTAATCAGAAGTTTCATTTGATCCAACATTGTCCCCAGATCTCTTGGGGTATGACTGACAAATAAAAATTGTGTACATCTAGAGTATGCAACTGGATATTTTCATATATGCATACATTGCATCGACCATTACATATAGTTACCGTGGTGTGTGTGTGTGTGTGTGTGTGTGTGTGTATTCCACGATTTACACAGGTTACATTCTTTTTATATTATTACTATACTTTAAGTTCTAGGACACGTGCAGAACGTGCAGGTTTGTTGCATAGGTACACATGTGCCATGGTGGTTTGCTGCACCTATCAATCTGTCATCTACATTAGGTATTTCTCCTAATGCTATCCCTCCCCTAGCCCTCCACCCCCCGACAGGCCCCTGTGTGTGATGTTTCCCTTCCACACAGTTTATATTCTTAAGAAATAAATGCCATTATCTGTAAGCATGTATTGGACACCTATATTATTGAGTCAGGAGATAGGCCTAACATAATTCAGAGTTAAGAAAACTAATGGATAGAAAAATAAATATGTGTATATTTTGTGGTTGATATAGTTCAGTGTGCACAAATTGGCAACATAAGAGTACCAATAAAGAGAGGCATTGGAGATATATTTTTAGCAATATCTAAATTCTTCACTAAACGTTATTTAACATAGTTTGTGGTTATCATATCTGGACATTGAATTGATATACAAAAGAATATAGCTAGTCAAATTGGAAGTTTATTTTTTTCCTGGCTATATATTAGATCACAAATCCCCCCACTACAAGACACCCAAAACTGTATATATATAAAATTTTAAGAGATATATAATATATAACAATGTAATTTATATATAATTTAAATATTTATAAATAAAATTTAAATATTTATATTTTTATATTATATACAAGCCATTATATAATTATAATATATAACATCTATTTTTATATAATTTATATAATATATATTTTATTTTTAATTATTGAATTATTTTATTTTTACTTTTATTTTTACTTTAAGTTCCAGAGTACATGTATGCGCAGGATGTGCAGGTTTGTTACATAGGTAAACGTGGGCCATGGTGCTTTGCTGCATCTATGAACCCATCACCTAGCTATTAAGCCTAGTGTGCATTAGCTATTTACCCTAAAACTCTCCCTCCCCCATCCCACTCTCTGACAGGCCCCAGTGTGTGTTATTCCCCTCCCTGTTTCCATCTGTTCTCATTGTTTAGCTCCCACTTATAAGTGAGGTCATGCAGTATTTGGTTTTCTGTTCTTGTGTTAGTTTGCTAAGGATAATGGCTTCCAGCTCCATCCATATCCCTTGCAAATGACATAATCTTTTTCCTTTTTATGGCTGCATAGTATTCCATGGTGTATATGTACCACATTTTTAAAAAATCCAGTCTATTATCGATGGGCATTTGGGTTGATTCCATGTTTTTGCTGTTGTGAATAGTGCTGCAATGTACATATGCATGCATGTATCTTTGTAATAGAAAGATTTATATTTCTTTGGGTATGTACCCAAAATGGGATTGTTTGGTCAAATGATATTTCTGCTTCTAGATCTTTGAGGAATCACCACACTGTCTTCCACAATGGCTGAACTAATTTACATTCCCACCAACAGTGTCAAAGTGTTGCTATTTCTCTGCAACCTCACCAGCATCTGTTGTTTCTTGACTTTTTAATAATCACTATTCTGACTGGCGTGAGATGGTATCTCATTGTGATTTTGATTTGTAATTCTCTAATGATCAGTGATGCTGAGCTTCTTTTCTTTGCTTGCCACATGAATGTCTTTGTCTGTTCATGTCCTTTGCCCATTTTTTAATGGGGTTAATTGTTTTTTTCTTGAAAATTTGTTTAACTTCCTTGTAGATACTGCATATTAGACCTTTGTCACATGGATAGATTCCAAAAATTTTCTCACACTATGTAGGTTGCCTGTTCACTCTGAGGATAGTTTGTTTTGCTCTACAGAAGCTCTTTAGTTTAAGATCCCATTTGTGAATTTTTGCTTTTGTTGCAATTGCTTTCAGTGATTTTGTCATGAAGTCTTTGCCCATGCCTATGTCCTGAATGGTATTGCCTAGATTTTCTTCTAGGTTTTTTCTAGTTTTGGGTTTCACACTTAAGTATTTAATCCATTTTGAGTTAATTTTTGTATAAGGTGTAAGGAAGTGCCCCAGTTACAATTTTCTGCATATGGCTTGCCAGTTCGCTGAGCACTGTTTATTAAATAGGGAATCTTTTCCACATTGCTTGTTTTTATCACGTTTGTTGAAGATCAGATGTGTGGTCTCATTCCGGAGTTCTCTAGTCTGTTCCATTGGTGTATGTGTCTGTTTTTGTATGAGTAATCTCTCTCTCTCTCTCTCTCTCTATATATATATATATGTATGTATGCATGCATATATGTTGTATATATGTATATATGTTTATATATAACATAATTTATAATTTATATACTATACAATAATACATAATGTATAATTTGTAATATATATTCTTTTATTTATAGCTATACTATATATTTATAAATTGTATATTATATATTATTAATATATACATATAAATTATATATAACATATATATGGAGTGTATACATAATTTATTATATATTAATTTATATTATATATTTTATATAATTTATATATTATATATTTATATATGTAATTTATAATCTATATATAATTTCTATATTATATATAATTTCTATATTATATATTAATAATATATAAAATATACAATTTATAAATATATAGTATAAATAGAAATAAATAAAAGAATATAATATATATTATAAATTATGCATTATTATTGTATAGTATATAAATTATAAGTTATGTTATATAAAAACATATAATTTATGTAATAATATATACTACATATAATTTATATATTTAAATATATGATTTATTTATGTATATTATAATTTATAGACATTATATATAATATATAGACATATAATCTTATAATCTATATAGATGATATAGCTGTAAATTATATATAGTATGATTATGTATGTAATCTTATAATCTTAACCTTATATATACACAGTCTTATCATTTTAATCTTATATATATGACCTTATATATCATATATAGGTATTTACATAATAAACTTATGTTTACACAAGTTTACATAAATATATATTGATATAATAAGTGTAATAAATATATATATTTATGTAAATATTGATATTAATATAAAAGTATGTTTATATTATGTATAGCTACATATAATTTTATAATATACATAATTAATTTAGGCATCTTTTATATATAAGCCTCAGAATAAATAATGCATGCTTTCTGTTGCTAAATATCTTCAATGTAACAACTTTTAACTTTATAAGGACCACATTTACAGTTTCCTTTATTGGTCAAGCTTCAGTTATAGAGTACATAATCCACTTCATATAGCTGTAGTAGAAAATGATTTATTACAATGAATTAAATGACATTTGGAATTTTTTCATGAGCTAAGGAATCATTTGAAGTTCCAAGAATCTCACCAATGACTCATTGTAGAACTGGGCCACCAAAACATCACTATAGGAAAAATTTACAATCAGGAACATGGCTGCAAATTTTGAATATAGCTTTACACCTGCTGGTTCCAACACCCTACTCTTCTTTCCATGATATGCACAGGCACATTTCAATGCCTGATGCCATCTCTTTTGTCCCCACAGGGATGAGGTCTAAATCCAGTCTCATACTGGAGCATCTCTTGGTGAAACCTGAATCTCAATGCAGAAACTTAACAGCAAGACAGGTTCACTAATGAAGGCATTTTTTTTTTTCTAGAAGAAAGTTGAAATGCATTTTAAATACTCCAACTTAGTTATTTAGAATATATCTCAATTTGCTTGGCAAGGGTGACAATCTTTCCCTGAGGAAAGCATCTCTTGAGGAAACCCAGAACACAGATTATTGCTGGTAATAAAATTCCAACGACTCTTACTGCTCACAAGAAAAGTCACAAATATGCAAGAAAATAAAACATTATAAGCAAAAATGACCTGAATCAGTAAACAACACTAAACCATCAAAGACTATAAATATCAGAATTATCAGTTATGATACGATAAATTATCCTAGTTACAAAATAACTGTGCACAATACAGTTAAATAAATAAAAGAGGGAAAAAGTCCATGAGGAAGGAATGATAGTCCTTCAAACTAAGCTGGCTTAATTCCAGGTTCCTGTAAGATAATCTCTACACCAGATCAAGAGGCATTAATGGATCTAAAAATAATTACATATATACATATATACATACATACATAAATTTCTACATCCATCTTTAAAACAATTTTTATTAACAAGGATAATTATAACCATCCTAACCCGTGAATATATATATACAGAAAAACAGAAAATACTATAAACTTCACATTAAGTGTATGTAGTCAAATACCCATATCCAGCAAAGTCACATTAGAGTAAGTGAAGAGTCAGGAAGCATTTATAAGAAAAAGGGAACAGATAAATGGAGGCCTATTGGTGAGAAATCACAGAATACTCTCAGAAGAAAAACCTTTCTATTATGGGCTGAATTAAGTCTTCCCACCCAACCTCCCCACCCACCATTTATGTCTCGAAGTCCTAACTCCTAGTACATCAGAATGTAACTACTTGGCAAGAGTCTTTAAGAAGGTAATTAAGTTACATGAGGTCATTATGGTGAATTCTAATGCTATATGACTGACTGTCCTTATACGAAGAAGATATTAGTACACAGACACACAGAAAAAAGACTATATGAAGCCACCCGAGGAAGGCAGTCATCTGTCTACAAGCCAAGGAGAGGGGCCTTAGAAGAAACCAATCCTGCTGACATCTCAATGCTGGACTTCTAGTCTTCAGAATTGTTAAGGACATAAATATCTGTTATTTAAGCCATCCAATCTATACTGTTTTATTAAGGCAGCCCTAGAAAACTAATACAACCACTAAGTTGAGACATATGTGGAATAGTTATTAGACCTGGTAGGTCAGACCACTAACTTTTGTGTGTCAGGGGTTGCCAACCTCTTTACGTAAGAGACAAGATAGTAAATTTATGAGGCTTTGAAGGCTGTGCGGTCTCTGGCAGTACTCAATTCTGTTGTTAATAGCATGCAAGCACTCATACAAAATACATAAAGTGAACATGGCTGTGTTCCAATAACTTTATTTACCAATATAGGCAGTAGTCTGGGTTTAGTCCCTGAACTATGGTTTAATGACTCCTGTATGAGGGAATAAAGGAGACAATCTTAAAATAGAAAGAGGTTAGAGGTGGCAATCTTGATAGAGCACTGCTTTTGGGAAAGAGATAAGCAACCTGGAAAGGAGAAATACCCCTAGGATTATTGGTGGTGAAAAAAAAGAAAGAAGCAAGAATTGGGTGACGTAACAACTCTATATCCTCCACAAGATAATCCATCTCTTACACTGAATGTATTAAACCAATAGAAGAGGGTGCTGTTGATATAAGAAATTATAAGCCACATGAATCTCCCACCTTTGTCTGCATACAACTGTCATTTCTAGCTCAGAAAAATAATTTATTTTAAGCAATGGAAGAAAACATCTAAACATAGCTTGTATACAAAGTATATGTAATGTGAAATTTAGAATGCCATAATTTGGGGCTTGGCAAATTTAGTGGCAGCCTTAACAGATAAAATTTGTGGTGCATTGTACAAGGTTCTGAGCCTACTGACAGATTAATTTAAATATTTACTTCCCATCATTGTCTATTATTTCAGAAGGCTTTGGGTTGTTGGCCATTAAGTTATGATAGATGGACAGTAAGAGCACTGAAGACTGTAAGAAAAGATCTCAGACAGCAAGCTTAAAATTACATCATGATAAAGGGTTTGTTTGTAGTTATTTGAACACTTAATGACAAAAACAATATAGACTCTGAGTTTATTAATACTTTTAGGAAACTATTGTCAAAGAAGCCTCAATCCTAACTTGCAGAAGATGGTATCTGCCAAACCCCTACAGAACCCCAAGTTTCACTGTGCTTAGAGAAAGTGGGTTGCTAATAATATAATCTACTCTCCAGTTCTTATAGGGAGAATAAAACACAAGAAACAACATTCTAGATTGCAAAACTAGGGGATAATCAAGTAACTTATGGTTTGTGAGGCAAAACTATTCTTGGCCAAGAACCAGAGACTCTTGACTATTTCTTATTTCTCCCTCATACAGAGGGGAGCTTTAAAAAATCCTAATTAACAAGTAAAATTTATATACAGTTGGTCTTCAACTTATAATAGGGTTATGTCCCAATAAATCCATTATAAATCGAAAGTATTATAAGAGGAAAATGTATTTAATACACAACCTGCTGGATATCATAGCTGAGACCAGCCAACCTTAAACATGCTCAAGATGCTGACATCTTAGCTTACAGTTGGGCAAAATCAACTGGCAACACAGCACCCTATAAAATATTGGTTGTTTACCCTCCTGATTGTGTGGCTGACTGGGAGATGCGGCTCACTGCCACTGTCCAGGAATGCCAGAAAGTATTCCTAGCCCGGGAAAATATCAAAATTAAAAATTTGATATAAGGTTTCTATTGAACTACGATCACTTTCACACCATGGTAGAGTTGAAAAATCATAAGTTGAACCACCATTAAGTCGACGACTGTCTGTATTTGTGGTGTACAACATGATGTTTTGATACATGAATATGCTAGAAGGAAGTTTTAATGAGCTGTGTTGTTCCTTGTATATCAATGTAAAAACAATGAATTTTAACCAGATAGTCATTTGATGCTGATTGGAAAGCCTGCACACAGGTCCAGATCTGGGTCTAGTAGTAGCAACTTAAAGAGAATTTGGGTTTGGAGAGGTAACGTGTTTATAGAAACATGTATAGAAATAAGGATGTTTATGAATGTGCACTGGCAAAGGGGTTGACTGTAGCTAACACATAACTTTATATATCAAATCAATTTTATTCTCTGTTTTGTATCCAAGCCCTATTTTTCCCAGATACATTTCCCAGGCTGCACTTCCCAATTTCCTTTGCAGTTGGGTATGACCATGAGACATAGTTCTAGCCAAGCACTTATAAGCAGAAGTGTTATGTGCAACATCCAGGAAGACCGTCAAGACATTTCTCCAACTGTTTAACTCATCCCTTTTAGTGAAGTACTTTTCCTCTTTCTCCTATTCCTCCCTCATTCCCAGAAGAACAGAATACTATGGCTCTGTTAGCTGTATTTGTCTGTGCTGCGACCTTGAGTGTGGAAGTCAGTATAGCAGAGGTAAAAAGAGTGGAATAAAGCTATCATATTATCCCAGCACTGCTTCCTAATTTGTTTATTTGTTTGTGGGGTTTTGGTAGTTGTTTTACTTTTAACATGGGAGAATAAGTTCTAATGTGTTTAAAACAAGGTATTATTATTATTATGATTTTATATGCACCTAAACCTAATCCTCACTAATGAAAATTTCCACATATTTTCATGAATGCTCTGAATTCTTTTCTTGATGGAATTTTAAGCAGAGGTAGAATTAGAAACATTACCAAAATATTTTTTTATTGATTATCAGAGGACCATTAGTTATGATAGGGAGTAATTGCTAGCCTCTAGAACATTGCTCTGAAAAGATTACACGTGAGTATACATAAGAACACTTAGCATTTAGAAATGCTAAAAATTTTTTTAGCATTTTCTTGAATATCTACATTGCACGTAAATTAAATGAACTGTTCGCTTAGATATGTGATATGTACCTAACTCAGATTCAAAATATTAATATCTTTTGTCAGATGGATTCTTACCTAGATGTTATAATCTGTAAATGGCCAGATTTAAAAGTTAAATCATTCCTGGTAGTTAAAAAACAACTAAACCCAATATTTTATGTATGTTACATAAAATTAAGTTATTCACTTTATTGTTTTTCTCTTATTGTTACAATGCAGTTTAATTAAAATGAACATAACCATTGTTTACTATTTTTATTAATTACCAATTTCTTACCTTACTACTGTAAACCTTGATATACAGAAATTAAATACAGTTTTCCAAGTACTAGAGATAAAAGAAAAGAGTGGAAATACAAAATATCAAATGGTCGGGTCAAAAGACACTAAGAGAATCTTTTTTTTTCACTTTATCATTGGAACCATGAATAATTCTAGAATATTTCTTACTGTAATAGGAATAACCTTTATTGAATCTTAAAGAAATTATGCTAGAGTTTGGTTAGAATCCCTATATATTTGGTTCTGCAGTTCAGAAGTGTGACTATCAGGCAACTGGGTAGAATCTATAGGTATATCTACTGGAATAGTTACATTTTATTATTTTACTCGTATACTACATTGTTTCTTCAATTTTCATTAAAACTATATTTTATAGTCTATAGGAAACCTGTGGAAAGAAACTTGTCTTGAACCTTAATTTGAACTTTTTTCTTTTTCTTTTTTTTTTTTTTTTTTTTGAGGCAAAGTCTCACTTTGTCACCCAGGCTGGAGTGCATTGGCATGATCATGGCTCACTGCAGCCTTGAGCTCCCAGGCTCATACTATCCGCTCCTCAGTCTCCCTGGTAGCTAGGACTCCAGCACGCCTGGCTAATTGAACTGGCATTTTAGTTTGAAAGATCAAGGCCTATTTTGAACTTGCTCAAGGTAATTTGAATATCTTTTTAATATCTAGTCATATAATCTCAGGTATGAAATAATAACTATTTAACCATAAAATATAAAACTGGTGGAGAATTTGTTTCTTTCAAAGAGCTTCCCATTAAGTATTATGCATAATAGAAAATCTGAGAACCAAGAAAATTAATTCTTCTCTTGGGTAGAAAGCGGTGTTGGCAGTAAGCCAATGTTTCTGCCAAAAACAACTAAAAAATTATAGTTACAAAATTTATATATCAAAGGCATAAGAAATCTGAAAATCTTAACAAGTTGTTCCAAGCAAATATTTTGAGACAAAGAGTACTAATTATAAGTGGAAATGTTGATAATTTATACTTCATCAAATTTTAATTTTTCTAAAAAGAAAGTCCACAGAGTACAAAGAGCATATATATATATATACATGCACTATATATATAGTATATGTACAAATAGTATATATATACTGTATATAAAGTAGTTACACATATATAAAAATAATACGTATTATATATTATTATATGTATATGTAAAGTAGTTCTATTCAGATAACATAAAATACTGCTAAAACTCTATTTCATATAGATATGAATATAGATTTTCAAATGTACCTTCAGCAAGTTCAAAATAGGCCTTGATCTTTCAAACTAAAATGCCAGTTCAATTAGCCAGGCATGGTGCCACATGCCTGCAGTCCCAGCTATTAAGGATGCTGAGGATAGGATAGATTGAGTCTGGGAGTTTGAGAGTTTCAACAGAAACAACCTCATGAAAAGATGGACTAAATATTTAAGTAGGAATGGCAGGAAACTACATGTAAATGACAAATAAGTATATAAAAAGGCACAACATTTTTATTTGTTAAAGAAATGCCAATTAAAACCACAATTAAATACTATTGCATATTTACTAGAATCATGGAAATTTATAAGACTTACAATGCAACATTTTGGTGAGGGTTGGTAGTGACTGAAGCTGTCATATGTTTCTGTTGGAAACCTAAATGGCACAATCACTTTGGAAAACAGTTTGACAGAATTTATGTAGTTAAACATTGACAGAACACTTCCATTTCTAGGTATTTACTCAAGAGAAATAAAAACAAACACAAAAATTGATTAAATAAAAGCAGGAAATCCTAAAAAAATTAACAAATCCAGTGATATATATTAATAAAAGAACAAATTAATTCCAGATATTTCACAACTAAATGTGAATGGTAAACCAGTAGAGCTTTTAAATAAAAAAATATAAGACAATACTTCATGAACTTGGAGTAGAAACACATACACGAGAAAGAAACTGTAAGGGAAAACTTTTATTATTGGATCATTTGAAGGTTGTAATATTATTAAAAATGAAAAAGAAACCCTGTTTATTTGTGTGAGTGTATGTGTAGGGATATTCTCATATGTATATCTTAATAAGACTTTTATTCAGAATAATTTCTATAAGCAGCTTGTAAATCAGTAAGAAAGACAATCTTATAGTAAGTGGGTAAGGATACAGAACTCGATCTCTCATATATGACAGTACTGAAATGTACACACACATATGTGTACATATTTGCATGCAAATGAAATATATATCTACACTTTGCATATACATAATAGAAAAACACACATCTATCAAACAAAAGATGTGTGCAAAAATATTCATAGCACTGTATTTATAATAACCCAAATCTGGAAACTACACACAATCCCATCAAGAGTAGTGTGGATAGACAAAGTGTTAACACATTCAAAAAATGAAAGAAGAGGCTACCATAATAAGAAAGATCACAACTATATTCCCGAATATGAATATAGCTGATAAATATAATGTTGAGTGAAGTGACCCAGAGGCAAAGTATTGCAGGTTGAGCTTTTTCATATTCATAAATTTCAAAAGCAGGCAAAACCAGTTTGTGATTTTAGAATTGAGGATAGTAAGTATTTGGGGCAGGTGGCTAGATGGGAGAGGAGAGAGGCTTTTGAGATGCTTCCAAGGTTCTGTTTCTTGATCTGGGTCTTACACAGGTGTCGTACGTTGCAAAAACTCATTAAGCGATATGTGTATTTTTCTATCTCTATGCTATTTTTCAATAATTTAAAAAACAGAATAAATGCTAGAACTAATTGAAAAATATAAACACATACATATATAAATCTATGAAGTCATCGTTATTTAAAAATAGGAGAAAGTCAACATAATCAGACTAAACATATGTTTTCACCATTTGATGTGACTATTGTGCCACATTTTTACACAGAATAATGTTAACTGAAAGAAGTAACTGAAAGGCCCATGCTATAATCTCAGCATTTTGGAAGGCTGGGCATCACTTGAGCCCAGGAGTTTGAGACCAACCTGGGTAATATAGTGAGACCCTGCCTCTACAAAAGATTGAAAATAAAAAAAAAAAGCAAAGTGTGGTGGTGTGCCCCTGTAGTCCCAGCTACTTGGGAGGCTGAGGTGAGGTGAGAGGATTGCCTGAACTCAGGAAATCAAGGCTGCAGTGAGCTGTGATTGCACCACTGCACTACAGCCTGGGTGACAGAGCGAGACCCTGTCACACTCACACATAAAAAAAAAAGAAATGAAAAAAATTAATTATTCATTTCTAGAAAACACTATATTATTCAGTAATCATATAACTTTACTTAATGTTGCAAAGCTCTTCTTTATGGAAGAACGTTGTCTAATAAATGTGAGGGAAAGATAGATTTAGAAAATCACCATTTCTAAATAATTTCAACTTTTATTTTAGATTCAAGTGGTACATGTGCAGGTTTGTTACATTGATATATTGTATGATGCTGAGGTTTTGGGGTGTATAGATCCTGTCACCCAGATGGTGAGAACAGTACCCAATAGGTAATTTTGCAACCTATGGTCGGCTTCCTCCCTCCCCTCTCTAGTAATCTGCAGTGTCTATTTTCCCATCTTTATGTACATGTGTACTCAGTGTTTAGCTCCCACTTGTAAGTGAGAAAATGAGATATTTGGTTTTCTGTTCCTGTGTTAATTCCTTCAGGATTATGGCTTCCGGCTGCATCCATGTTGCTGCAAAGGATATGATTTCATTCTCTTTTTATGCTGCATAGTATTCCATGGTGTATAGTTAGCACATTTTTTAATCCAGTCTACCATTGATGGGCACCTTGGTTGATTCCTTCTCTTGTCTATTGTGAATAGCTCATTGATGAACATGAGGGCATGCATCTTTTTGGTTGAATGAGTTATTCTATTTTGGGTATATACCTAGTAATAGGATTTCTGGGTCAAATGGTAACTGTGTTTTAAGTTCTCTGAGAAATCTCCAAAGTGCTTTCCACAGTTGCTGAACTAATTTATATTTACACCAACAGTGTATAAGCATTCCTTTTCTCCATAGTCTCACCAGCATCTATTATTTTTTGACTTTTTAATAATAGCTATTCTGGCTCATGTGAGATGGTATCTCATTGTGGTTTTGACTTGCATTTCTCTGATAATTAATGATTGTGAGCATTTTTTCATATGTTTGTTTTTCTTTTGTGTTTATGCGTTCTTTTGAGAAGTGTCTGTTCATGTCCTTTGTCCACTTTTTAATGGGGTTATTTGTTTCTTGTTTGTTGGTTTAAGTTCCTTATAGATTCCAGATATTAGACTTTTGTTGGATGTATAGCTTCTGAATATATTCTCTCATTATATAGGTTTTATATTTACTCTTGAAAAATTTCTTTTGCTGTGCAGAAGCTCTCTAGTTTAATGAGGTTCCACTTGTGAATTTTGTTTTTGTTCCAATTGCTTTGGGGAATTTGCTAAAATTCTTCACCAAGGCTGATGTTGAGAAGGGTATTCTGTTTTCTTCTAGGATTTTTGTACATTGAGGTCTGCTATTTAAATATTTAATTGATTTCGAGTTAATTTTTGTATATGATGAAAGGTAGGGTTCCAGTTTCATTCTTCTATATATGGCTAGCCAGCTACCCCTTTGCCATTTATTGAGTAGAGAGTCCTTTCTTTGTTGTTTTTGTCAGCTTTGCAAAAGATTAGATGGTCATAGGTGTGTGGCTTTATTCCTGGGCTCTTTATTCTGTTTCCTTGGTCTATGTGTCTGTTTTTGTACCAGTACCATGCTGTTTTGGTTACTGTAGCGTTATAGTATAGTTTGAGGTCAATAGTGTGATGTCTCTGGCTTTGTTCTTTTTACTTTGGTTATTTGAGCATGTTTTTGGTTTTATATGAAATTTAGAATTTTTTTTCTAATTCTTTGAAAATTGACATTCGTAGTATGATATGAATAGTGTTGCGTCTGTAAATTACTTTGGACAGTATGGCCATTTTAATAATATTGATTCTTCTAATCAATGAGAATGGAATATTTTTCCACTTGTTTGTGTCATCTTTGATTTATTTCATCAGAGTTTTTAAGTTTTCTTTGTAGAGATCTTTCACTTCCTTGATTAGCTGTATTCCTAGGTATTTCATTTGTTGTGTGAATACTGTAAATGGGATTATGTTCCTAAATTTACTCTCAGCTTGAACTTCATAGTTGTATGAAAATGCTACTGTTTTGTACATTTACTTTATATCCTAAAATTTTACCGAAGTCTTTTATCGCTCTGGGAACCTTTTGGTGGAGTCTTTAGGGTTTTGTAGGACATAATTATGTCATCAATGAAGAGCAAAAGTTTGATCTCTTGTTTTCCTATTTGGATGCCTTTTATTTGTTTCTCTTGCCTGATTGCTCTGGCTAGGACATCCAGCACCATGTTGAAGAGGAGTGGTGAGAATAATCATTCCTGTCTGGTTCCAGTTCTCAAGAAGAATTGTTTCAGCTTTTACTTTTAATTCAGTATGATGTTAACTGTTAGTTTGTCCTAGATTGTTCTTATTATTTTAAGACATGATCCTACAATGTCTAGTCTGTTGAGGGTTTCTATCATGAAGGCATGTTGGATTTTATCAAAAGCTTTTTCTACATCTATCGACATGACCATATGGGTTTTGCTTTTAATTCTGTCTATACAGTAAATCACATTTATTGATTTGCATCTGTTGAGCCAGGCTTGCATGCCAGGAATAAAGCCTACTTGATTGTGGTGTATTAACTTTTTGATGTGCCAATGGATTCAATCTACTAGTATTTTGTTGAAGACTTTTGCATCTATGTTCATCAGGGGTATTGGCTGGAAATTTTCTTTCTTTTTTTTTTTTTTTTTTTTTTTGTTCTGTCTCAACCAGATTTTTGTATCAGGCTGATGCTATTTTCACAGAATGTGTTAAGGAAAACCCCTTCCTTTTCCAACATTTTAGGATAGTTTCAGTAGGATTGGTACCAGTTCTTCTTTGTATATCTGATAGAATTTGGCTGAGAATCCATCTGATCTGGGGCTGTTTTTGGTTGGTAGTTTTTAAATTACTGATTCAATGTCAGAACTTGTTATTAGTCTGTTAAAGGTTTCACTTTCTTCCTGGTTCAACCTTGGAAAGTTGTGAGTTTCCAGGAATTTATTAAATTCCTCTGGATTTTCTAATTTGTGTGCACAAGCTGTTCATAATGGTCTTTGAGGATCTTTGGTATTTTTTTTTTAAATTGGTTGCAACTTTATCTTTGTCATTTCTGATTGTACTTCTTTGGGCCTTCTCTTTTTTTGCTTGTTCATATAGCTAAGCAATCTATCGTCCTGTTAATTCTCTTGAAGAACCAACTATTGATTTTATTGATATTTGTATGGATATTTGCATCACAATTTTGTTCAGTTCTTTTCTAATTTTAGTTATCTTTTCTTCTGTTAGCTTTTGAGTTGATTTGTTCTTTTTTTCTAATACTGTTAGGTGCAATGTTAGATTGTTAATTTAAGATCTCTTAAACTTCTTGATGAAGACATGTAGCACTATAAAATTCCCCTTAGCATTGCCTTAGCTGCATTCCTGAGATTTTGACGAGTTGTATCCCTATTTCATTAATTAAAAAAATAGAAAATCACTATTTTTATAATTACAGTATGAATTTATGAAGAAAATATATGAAATATATGTTCTCAGGACATACACAAAAATCACATCATTCAATATTTTGACTGTTAAGGGAAAGAAGTAGAACTTTGCAACAGATGAATAAAACCATCCCCAACCTCATTTGGTGATTAACTTTAGCTTCCTCTGAATGCCACAACAAAACATTGCATACCTTTCACCTATAAGGTATTCTTGCCAGCAATGTTTCACTTCAGTCAAAAAAAGGCTTTAAATTAAACCTCCATTTTATGAGAAATACAGAGTGAGAAGATAATTAAGTGTGTCAATTTGGGAATTTGAATACAAAATGTTTATTCAATTAGGTTGATAAATTATCGCTTTCACGTTGTCATAATTGTTAACTTTGTTAGATGTAATAGGGCATTATGGTTAAGTCCTGAAATGTCCATATTTATTTAGAGAAACATAATAAAGTGCCTTACTGAGAAAATTCATAATGTCAATAATTTAAATATTTTATCATAAATAAAAGATATAAATATGAAAAAATGTGAACAATTATTAATCCAGTTAATGGGCATGTAGGTGTACATTATATTATTTCTTTGTATAATGTGGAATATTTATTTCTAGAATTAAAAAAATTCAAAATTTAATATTTTTATATATGTATATATGTACATATACACACATACATATACATAATAGTAAATTATAGATTTCTTATATTCTTTCTAATATTTTAGAGCTTTTATAGGGTTCACTTTGATTTTATTGCGGTGAGATGTACATACAAAGATTTTTTTCAACAATTTATTATTTATATTTGAATGTATAACACTGAGGTAATTTTGAAATTAAATTACATTACTGATTATTTTTCAAAAACATTGTCCATAGTGAAAAAAGCCCCATGGCCATCAATAATGTTATATTTTATTTACTGTTCTGCTGACTTCTATCTCATGTAAGCATACTTGATATTTCACAAAGCAACCAAACTTGTGAAAACTGACACTTTTCTGTCATTCTTTCTCATTTGTTTCTATAAATGTGTGACAGGTCAATTCTATCCTCAATGAGTGACTTGAGTAATTTATTTTAAAAATCAGCAAATCATATATTGGTACAGATGAATTTTAATGTTTTGTAATTGCAGATTGCTTTACTGTTTGTTTATTTTTTAACATGCTGGTGGGGGAGTGAAGCTGCCTATCTTTTTTTATTTATATCAACAAGACTGACAGATAATACCTTAATCTCTAATATTATCATGCCAAAATGAATTTTACCAGGTAATACTTTATTTTATTTTATTTTGTTTTATGTTAAATATTATTTTGTACTTTAATGTTAAGTATAGGTTCAAACGGAAAACATCTTCTTTCTTTGTGGTGATCTATTGTTTGTGACTTTCTGAGAGTCTCTACATTCATCATTCAGGGAGTTTGACACCATGACTCTCTGGCTGAATAAAGAAGTTAGCATACACACCAAAAACACTGAGTTAGAAGTAAAAACTCAGAGAGAAGAGAAAGCAACTTATAGTTATGTTTGCTAAGGTTGGAAATTTTCCTCGACAGTAGGCTTCTTATTCTAGCATTAAAATCTAGCCAAATTCACGGTGTTAGTCATATCTTGGATTTATTTCTAAATTTGGTGTCTAGGAAAAATAGTGTGCAAAATATATTTTTTTGTTTTGCATCATTTACTGCATATTTAGTGTGAGAGGATAAAGTATTTTTCTTTTTATATATTTCAATGTGTTTGTGCTTTTATCTTCTATTATTCATTATCTTTCACTGTTTTAGAAGAAAGCTAACTAAAAGAAAAAAATTCTATCTGCTACATTAACTTACATTGATTCAGTGGTAGCTACAGCCAAGGCTGTTAAAGTGAATAGGTAATTATCCCATTGTGAGTTTCTCTAAAATAAATGCCTGCACATATATAATAGGCTGATTGGCACACAAGGCTGATGTTTAGGTTTTCAAATATCTTAGAAATGCTTAGTTATCTGATTCTTTATTCAATATAGAGTATTTTGCAGTGTTTAACTTACAAAAGTTAGTAGTTTGCTTTTTATTCTACTTTATATAAATATATATATATATATTTTTTTTTTTTTGAGACAGAGTCTCGCTCTGCCACCCAGGCTGGAGTTCAGTGGCGCAATCTCGGCTCACTGCAAGCTCCGCCTCCCGGGTTCATGCCATTCTCCTGCCTCAGCCTCTCCGAGCAGCTGGGACTACAGGCGCCCGCCACCACGCCCGGCTAATTTTTTATATTTTTTAGTAGAGACGGGGTTTCACCGTGGTCTCGATCTCCTGACCTCGTGATTCGCCCGCCTCGGCCTCCCAAAGTGCTGGGATTACAAGCGTGAGCCACCGCGCCCGGCCTATATAAATATTTTTGTATTAAAGAAGTTTTAGTATCACAAAGAAAATCTAGTGGTTGACTATAGAGGCAATATACAAGAGAGGATAGAAGTAGCAAGCATCTACCAAGTACCTGCCTTGTAGGTACTCTAATATGTTGTTTAAGGATATTATCAGTAGAAAAAGCTTGTAAGGTAAGAAAAATCAGTACATATGTGTAGCAAGTAAGCAGATAGAGACCAAAGGAAGTTGAATTTGTATCATACAACCAGGACTCAAATTTTGTTATTCTGATTCTTCTTCTACTTATAAATAGTAAATATTAGTGAATAGTTAAATGATGTAAACATTAGGAGGTAAACATACTATCTTTTAGTTAAGTTTAGCATTTATTGAATACCATCTTTTTGTCAGTCATTTTCCATCATAGGTCCTTAAGAAAAGATATCCACTCCTTACCTAGAGATAGATGGCTGATATGATTTGGCTCTGTGTCTCAACCCAAATCTCATGTTGGGTGGTGATCCTCAGTGTTGAAGGGTGGGGCCTGGCAGGAGGTAATTGAATAATGGGGGCAGGCTTTCCCTTTGTTCTACTTGTGATAGACTTCTCACAAAATCTGGCTGTTTGAACATGTGTAGCACCTCCCCCATTCTCTCTCTTTTGCCAGCCATGCAAATATATGCCTGCTTCCCTGTCACTATCATCTTAACATCTGGCATGATGTTAAGTTTCCTGAGGCCTCCGCAGAAGCAAAAGCCTATACAGCCTGAGGAACTGTGTTTCAATTGAACCTGTTTGCTTTATGAATTACCCAGTCTCAGTTATGTCTTTATAGCAGTGTGAGAATAAACTAATACAGAAAATTTGTACTGGAAAAGTGGAGCATTGTTATAAAGACACCTGAAAATGTGGAGGCGAATTTGAACTGGATAATGGGAAGAGGTTGGAACAATTTGAAGGGCTCAGAAAAAGACAGGAAGATGAGGGAAAGCTTGGAACTTCCTAGATACTTGTTAAATTGTTGTGATCAAAATGCTGATAGAGATATGGACAGTGAAGTCCAGGCTGAGGAGGTTTCAGATAGAGATGAGAAACATTGGGAACTAGAGTAAAGTCTAGTCTTGCTATGCTTTAGCAAAGGGACTGGTGGCATTCTGCCCCTGCTCTAAAGATCTGTGGAAATTTGAACCTGAGAGAGATGATTTAGGGTATCTGGTGGAAGAAGTATCCAAGCAGCAAAGTGTTCAAGATGCGGCCTGGCTACTTCTAAAAGTCTAAGCTCATCTCAATAAACAAAGAAATGACCTGAACCTGCAACTTATACTTAAAAGGGAAATAGAGCATAAAAGTTTGGAAAATTAGCAATTTACAGCCCAGCCATGTGGTAGAAAAGGCATACCCATTTTGGGGGAAGAAATTCAAGCTGGCTGCAGGAATTTGCACAAGTTAAAATGAGCTGAATGTTAATAGCCAAGACAATGGACAAAATGCCTCAAGGCATTTCAAAGACCTTGGCAGCAGCCCTTCTCATCAAGACCTGGAGGCCTAGGAGGAAAAAAATGGTTTCATGGGTCAAGCCTAGAGCCCAGCTGCTCTATACAGCCATGGGACATAACACCCTGCATCACGGCTGCTCCAGGTCCAGCCAAAGCTAAAAGGGGTTAAGATACAGCTCGGGCCATTGGTTCCAAGCATGAAAGTCCTGTGCCTTGGTGGCTTCCATGTGGTGTTGGGCCTGACGCTGTGCAGAGGACAAGAGTTGATGCTTCAGAGCCTCCACCTAGCTTTCAGAGGGTATATGAGAACACCTGGATGTCCAGGCAGAAGTCTGCTGCAGGTATGGAGACATCATGGAGACCATCTACTAGGGCAATGCAAAGGGGAAACGTGGAGTTTGAGCCCCCACATAGGGTACTCACTGGGGCACTACCTAGTGGGGCTGTGAGAAGAGGGTTACTATCCTTCAGCTCTTAGAATGGTAGATTCACCAACAGCTTGCACTGTGAACCTGGAAAAGCTGCAGGAACTCAATACCAGCCTGTGAAAGCAGCTGTGGGAGCTGTACCCTGCAGAACCACAGGGGCAGAGCTGCCCAAGGCCTTGGGGGCCCACCGCTTGAATCAGCATATCCTGGATATGAGACATGGAGTCAAAGGAGATTAGTTTGAAGCTTTAAGATTTAATGACTGCCCTGCTGGGTTTCAGACTTGCATGGGGCCTGTAGCCCCTTATTTTTGGACAATTTATGCCTTTTAAAATGGGAGCATTTACCTAATGCATGTGCCTCATTGTATCTTGGAAGTAACTAACTTGTTTTTTAATTTTACAGGATCATAGACAGAAGTGTCTTGCCTTGTCTCAGATGAGACTTTGGACTGTGGACTTTTGAGTTAATGCTGGAATAAGTTAAGACTTTGGGGGACTGGTGGGAAGGAATGATTGTGTTTTGAAATATGAAAAGGACATAAGATTTGGGAGAGGCCAGGGGCAGAATGATATGGTTTGTTTCTGTGTCCCCACCTAAATCTCATGTTGAATTGTATTCACCAGTGTTGGAGGTGGGATCTGGCAGGAGGTCATTGAATCATGAGGCAGACTTCCCCTTTGCTGTTCTTATGGTATACTTCTCATGAGATCTAGTTATTTGAAAGTGCATAGCACCTCCCCCTTCACTCTCTCTCTGTCTCTCTCCTGCCAGGCATGTGAAGATATACCTGCTTTCCCTTCACCTTCTGGCATAATTGCAAGTTTCCTAAGGCCTCCCCAGAAGCAAAGCCCTGTACAACCCATGGAACTGTGAATCAATTAAACCTCTTTTCTTTATTAATTACTCAGTCCTAGGTATGTCTTTATAGCAGTGTGAGAACAGACTAATGCAATGGCTTACATTACAGTACAGTGAAAATTAAATAAACAAATAATTATAATAAAACTCAGGCCATAGTAGAAGTAAGTTGAATGCCTAGAGAGAGAAGGCTGTAAATATATTTATCTAATAATATGGTTTGGCTCTTCCCCCACCCAAATCTCATCTTGAATTATAGCTCCCATAATCCCCACATGTTGTGGTAGGGACCCAGTGGCATGTAATTGAATCATGTGTGTTTTTCCTGTGCTGTTCTCATGATAGTTAATAAATCTCATAAGATCTGATGGTTTTATAAAGGATAGTTCCCCTGCACACTCTTTTGCCTGCAACCATATAAAATGTGCTTTTGCTCCTCCTTTGCCTTCTGCCATGATTGTAAGGCCTCCACAGCCATATAGAACTGTGAGTCCATTAAACCTCTTTTTCTTTATAAATTACCCTGTCGAGTATGTTCTTATTAGCAGCCTGAGAATGGACTAATATATCTAGGAAGTTAGGAAATTGTGCAAATAGTTAGCAGTTCCGAAGTATAATTGTTATTGATGGAGAAGAGCCTGCCATTTACATGAGGAATTTAAGGGGATTTCAGACACCTAGAGTGTTTAAGACAAAGCACAGAGCCACAAAATCACTTGATGCAGACATAGAACAACTAGGAATCTGATTCTCTGGGACCCAAGTGATGGAAGCATGTGGTAAGATATATAATTGAAGTGGCAGGCAGGATTCTGATAGCAGGGCCTACACACAATATGAAGAAGCTTGAACTCCTATCTGAAGGTTATAAGAACTATTGTGAAGTATCAGCATTGTACCCATGTATCAAGATTTTCATTTCAGGAATCTAACTCCAGCAGTGATATAGATGCAGGAAGAGATGAGAGCTGTCACTAGTGGAAGAGAGATAATTGAGGAAACTATAAATGGCCAAGTGAGAGATGGTGAATATATAAACTAAACTGCTTGCATTAGGGTTGGAGAGGAGCTATTCAGGAGGTATAATTGACAAAATTTAATAATTGATTTGATTGGGTAATATGTTGACTAAAACAGAGTCTAGCACTATTCCCAGAGACCTTCATGAAATATAGGTGGTAGAGATGTTTAGATATGTACTATCTGGTAATATAGAATAAAATGGAACCCTATATTACATGTAATTTAAGAGGTCAGCAGACAAAAGATGTATAAATGAAATAATCAGGGAAGTGTATTGATAACCAGTAGGGCTGAACTTTATTTGTGAGCAGTATTTTAGTTATAAATGGTAGATATTCAGCCTGTACAATGATATTCAAACAATGGTATATTGAATGGATAGAAGAATCTATCACAATATTAGAGTAATGGTTTGAAAAACCAATGTTTGTGGAGATAGCAGTCAGGGTACTTACGGGGAGAACAGAGACTAGAAGCTGAAATTACAAAGTGATCAAGATGTTTTCTGGATAAAGATGGTTGACTAGAGGCATCCAACACCTAACTCCTACAAAAACAAATACCAAAATAACAAATAAATAATCACAAGTTAATAGAGTATTTAATGGAATATACTGAAATTTAGTAAGGAAGAGATGAAGATCTTCTGAGGCACAGAAACTCGTGATGGCAGCATAGAGGGCAGTGAAGTGCTACTTGGGTTTAAATTTGCATTCAAGAGGGACTCCTCATTGTGGGAAAAAGGTAAGCAGGAGATCCCCAGCAGTCCACGTTTCCAACAGAGATGCCTGCAATCCTAGCTATAGGAGAGACCCACAGCCCTCACAGGCCATGAGTCTAGTATAGAGAGTGGCTGGAGTCCATGTGATTACATTATTCTAGAGAGAAAATTTTTGCTGGAGCACCCTCATTCCCTGGGACGTAGGCTGCTGCAACATGGCACCATTCTGAGAGAAGAGCAACCATCTGACCCCTGGGACCCAAGAGCTCCAGCGTCTCAACATAAATATGGCCCTGCTTACCATCTCACCACATCCACTCAGAGGGCTGCAGTGTCACAGCAACAGCTGGGCCTGGTGTTGCAGTCATGGCACCAGCACCCAAGTCCACACAGTGCTCTACACCTTGGAAAGCAGGCAATTCATCAAAGCAAGGAGGCTTCTCTTAGGATGTAGAAAGCAGACATGTGTGTTCCCCAGAGTCTGAGAGCAGGACCAACTGGGACTTGTCAACACTGCTGCTGACAACCCCACCCCTCTAGTAGTGGATCTACTATGTGCATGCACATGCTCCACCAGGGCTGAGGACTGGCTTGCCCAGTTTCCCTGATACCATCAAAACCATCCAACAGCTTCCATAAACAACCACCGCCTAGACCACTCAGACATTCAGAAACACCACTGATGTTGATTATTAAAATAGAAAGATGGCATACCAAAATATATTGGATATAGCAAAAGCAGTACTAAGAGAAAATTTTATAGCAATAAACATCAACATCAATAAAGACATATTTCAAATAAGCTAATGATGCAAGAACAAACAAAACCCTTAATTATTAGAAGGAAAGAAATAGTAAAGATCAGAGCGTAAACAAAATGGTTGCTCAAAATGCAAAAGATTAAGAAAACAAAATTAGTTTTTTGAAAAAATAAACAAAATTGACAAACTATTCACCAGACTAAGTAAGAAATAAAAAGGAAGACTAAAATAAACAAAATTAGAAACATACATGAAGATATAACAGATAACATAGAAATACATAGGAACTTGAGGCCATTAGGAAAGGCTTCATGCCAACGAATTGGAAAAACTAGAAGAAATGGATATATTCCTGTATACTTATAACTTACCAAGAGAGAACCAAGAAGAAATAGATAACCTCGACAACCAATAATCAGTAAGAAGATTAAATCAGTAATACAAAGTCAGCCAACAAAGAAAAGTTCAGGACAGAATAGCTTCACTGATGAATTCTAATAAACTTTCAAAAAAAAAGAACTAACAGCAATTCTTCTCAAACTTTTCCAAAAAATTAAAGGGGAGAGAACTCTTTGGTTTTTTTGTTTTTGTTTGTTTGTTTTTTGTTTTGTTTCTCTTTCAACAGAATCTTACTCTGTCGCCCAGGCTGGAGTGCAGTGTCACGATCTTGGCTCAGCGCAACCTCAGCCTCCTGGTTTCAAGTGATTCTTGTGCCACAGCTTCCCCAGGGGGAAAGAACTTTTTCTCACTTATTTTCCAAGGCCAGCATTATCCTCATACCAAAACCGGACAAAGACAAACAAACAAAAGAAAACTGCAGGCCAATATTCCTGATGAACATAGGTGCAAAACTCCTGAATCAAATATTAGTAAAATAAATCCAACAGCACATCGAAAAGACTATACATCATTAAGTGGGATTTGTCACAGAGATGCAAGGATGATTCAACATACGCAAATTGGTAAATGTGATATACCACATCAGTGGAATAAAGGACAAAAGCCATATGACCATCTCAACAGATGTGGCAAAAATGATAAAATTCAATGTTTCTTCATGATAAAAACTCTCAGTAAATTAGATATGGAAGGAATATATCTCAACACAATAAAGGCCATATATGAAAACCCCCACAACTAACATCATACTGAATGGGGAAAATCTTTTCCTGTAAGAACTGGAACAAGACAAAGATGCCAACATTCATACTTTTATTTGACATATTATTGAAAGTCCTAACCAGAGAAATTAAGCAATAGAAAGAAATAAAGGGCATACAAACTGGAAAAGAGAAAGTTGAATCATCTCTCTTCATTTAAAACATAATTTTATATATAGAAAAACCTAAAGACTCCACTAGAACACTATTAGGGTTGATAAACAAATCGGTAAAGTTGCAGGATATAACATCTACATACAAATTTCAGTAGTATTTCTAAATCCCAATTACAAACTAGCTGAAAAAGAAATAAAGCAAGCAATTTTATTTACAAAGTTTATAAAAATAAAAAGTAAAATACCTAGGAATAAATTTACCTAAGGAGGTAAAATACTTTTACAATGAAAACTACAAAGAAGTGATGAAAGTAATTGAAGAGAACACACCAAAATAATGGAATTTGATTCCATGTTTATAGATTGGAAGAATAAATATTGTTAACATGACCATACTACCCACCTACAGATTCAGTGCAACTCCTATCAAAATACCCATGACATTTTTTCACAAAAATAGAAAAAAAATTCTAAAATTCGTATGGAATTTCATTTGATGTCTCACAAAAGATCCCAAATAGCCAAAACAAGCCTGAACAAAAAGAACAAAGCTGGAGGCATCACATTACCTGACTTCAAAATAAACTACAAAGCTATAATAACCAAAACCACATGGTCTTGGCTCAAAAACAGATACATAGACCAATAGACCAGAATAAAGCACCCAGAAATAAACCCACGCATTTACAGTCAACTGGTTTTTGACAAAGGCGCCAGAACATCCACTGGGGAAAGGATAGGCTTTTCAGTAAATAGCACTGGGAAAACTGTATATTTATGTGTAGAAGAATGAAGCTAGACCCCTACAAATATCAGAGTAAAAGTGGATTAAAGATTTTAACATAACCTAAAACTATGAGACTACTGGGATAAAACATGGAAGAAGTGCTAGAGGACATTAGTCTGGGCAAATATTTTATAAGTAAGATTATAAAAACAGGCAACAATAGAAAAATAGACACATGATATTGTATCCAACTAAAAAGCTTCTGCACAACAAAGGAAACAATCAAGTGAGTGAAGAGACAATCTGTAGAATGGGAGAAAATATTTGCAAACTATTCATTTTACAAGGGATTAATATCCAGAATATAAAAGCATTCAAATCAACAGCAAATAATGATAATAATAATACCATTAAAACATGGACAAAGGATCTGATTAGACATTTTATAAAATAAACAAATGGTCAACTAGTATCTGAAATACAAGTCAAAACTAAAAGATACCTTCTCACTCCAGTTAGAGTGGCTATTAACAAAAGGAGAAAAAATAACAGATACTGGAAGATCTGGAGAAAAGAGAACTCTTATAAACTATTGGAGGGAATGTAAATTAATACAGTTATTATAGAAAACATGCAACTGACTCAAAAAACTAAATATAAAAGTACCAGGGTCAGGCGCGGTGGCTCACACCTATAATCCCAGCACTTTGGGAGGCTGAGACAGGCGGATCACGAGGTCAGGAGATAGAGACCACTCTGACTAACACGGTGAAATCCCGTCTCTACTAAAAATACAAAAAATTAGCCAGGCGCGGTGGCTCACGCTTGTAATCCCAGCACTTTGGGAGGCCGAGGCGGGTGGATCACGAGGTCAGGAGATCGAGACCACGGTGAAACCCCGTCTCTACTAAAAATACAAAAAAATTAGCCGGGCGTGGTGGTGGGCGCCTGTAGTCCCAGCTACTCGGAGAGGCTGAGGCAGGAAAATGGCGTGAACCCAGGAGGTGGAGCTTGCAGTGAGCCGAGATTGCGCCACTGCACTCCAGCCTGGGCAACAGAGCGAGACTCTGTCTCAAAAAAAAAAAAAAAAATTAGCCGGGCGTGATGGTGGGCGCCTGTAGTCCCAGCTACTCAGGAAAAGGAGGCAGGAGAATCGCTTGAACCTGGGAGGTGGAGGTTGCAGTGAGCTGAAATTGCGCTACTGCACTCCAGCTTGGGCGATAGAGAGAGAATCTGTCTCAAAACAAAACAAAACAAAACGAAAGTACTATATGATCCAACAATCTCAATCTCATTTGGGTATTTATTTAATGGCAAGAAAATCAACAAATCAGAATGATATCTATACCGCCATTTTTATTGCAATGCTATTCACACTAGCCAAGATATGGAATCAACCTAAGTGTCTCTCAAAGGATGAGTGGATAATGAAAATTTACTATATAGACACAAGAAAAACAAAGAAATGTTGTCATTTGCAGCAAAGAGGGAGCCAGGAGGATATAATGTTAAGTGAAACAAATCAGGCACAAAAAGATGAATATATCATGTTCTCTTTCATGTGTGGGAGCTAAAAATGTTGAGCTTATATAACCATAAAATTGTGGTTATTAAAGGCTGGGAAATGTTGGGGACAGAGGAGGATCGAGAACACTTGCTTAATAAATGCAAAATTATACCGAGAAAGGAGGACTAAGTACTAGTGTGCTATAGCACTGTAGGGTGACTATAGTTAACAATAACTTATTGAATAATTTCAAATAGCTAGAAGAGATGATTTTGAATATTCCCAATACTAAGAAATCATAAATATTTGAGGTCATGTATATGGTAATTACTCTGAATTGATCATTAAACTTTAAATGCATGTATTAAAATATTACTTTGTACCCCATAAATAAACATAATAATTATGTATCAATTAGAAAATTAAAACACCAACAAGATGCTTTCTCACTTCTATTTTAATTCTCTTTATGTGTCAACTTCATTCTGTCAGACCAGTGTTTCATGTGAGGGAAGATATGGTGATCTGCCTCTTGGGGATTAAATATCAATTGTGGCAAATGCAAAACTTCTATCCTAACATTTTGACTAAAAAAAATCAATAAACGGAAAGAATGCTTCTTGGCCCAGTTTGGCACAAGTGTCTATCTCTTGCTAAATTATTGAGTCTAGAAGGAAGCCTTATGCTTGGATCTGGTTAGTCAGATGCCCACACCAGTGTCAGTTGGAGGAGTTGTCTGATTCTTCATGAGAATTTCATAGTTCATATGTGGATCTTCAAGCATAGGTGGATCATGTTACTAAAGGAGAATAAAAGCAGAGGAAGAGGTGTTGAAGTAACAAAAAATAGTAGCTCTTTTCCAGAAGTCAAGAAAAATCTTCAAGGAAAAAACGCTCAACAAAAGCCAAAGATACAGCTATTTCAATAGGTCATGACAGCATCCAGGAACTCAACTTTAATACTTCTCTATTCCTCATTCTCTACAACCAATACCTAACTAATTCAAACTCCAAACTATACCTTCAATTTATTGTCTTCCACATCAGCATCACGAATTTGCCAAATCAATATCATCTTATACCCAAATTATACTCTTAACAATCAATTCTCCATACAGAGCACAAATGTTTTTATAAAAAATACATATTTTATTTTGTCCCTTCCTACTTACTCTTTGCTTGAATTGCTTGTAATTTTGCTTAAGATATAAGTAAACATTCTTAACATCCTAAAAGACCATTGGGCTGTATTCACCTCATAGATATATTTTATTTGATCTATGAAGTATATAAATCATTAAGCTAGAATTTTAAAGTTAGAAAATTTCACATACAGTAACATATTTCTGGTTTCCCTTGATAAATCAGATGTCACATTTCATGTGCAACAACCTTCTAAAATTAAGCAGAAGCTGATCGTATGCCCTGCAGTTTCCTGCAGTCTCCATCATTCATTACTATGCTTATCAAATAAACTTGATATGATTGTTTCTTGCCTGGACACACAGGCATGTGTTTGCCACTGTTGCCATATATAACATGTAGTATGATATTATATAATATATTTATGACATGTTAATATCTTTAATGTCATAAGCCCATCTCCTTCATACTGTTTGTACTCTAATTATACTGATCTTTAAGTAAGTCAAATGCTCCAACTGCCTGTTGGGCTTTTGAAAAACCTAATGCTTTTAAAAGATTCTTCCTTATGTATTGGACCTGGCCAACTCTTACTCATCCTTCAGATCTCTTCTAGAATGCCACTTCATCAGAGAAGCTTTTTTTGATCACTCTATGTGACCACCATTTAAATTCAGTCTTTCTTTTTAAAATTTCTCATGGATTCTTTAAACTTTCTGAATGCTATTCATAACAATTGTCATTATATATTTGTATACGTGATTATTTGTTTAGTGCTTGTTGCACTTTTGGTTTCCTGTTTTATTACCACCTCTAGTGGAAGGCAAAGGACTGACTAGTTTGCAGCAATCCCCGCTCCCAATATCTTTTGAATAATATTTATGTACCCTCTTCCATTTCAGTATTCCATCTGCAGTCATGAGTAGGGAGGCAACATGGCCCGAAATTTGTGTAGTTTATTTACTACAATAATTTGACTATCTATGTACGGTTCTTTCTTCAATAATAATCTAAAGGATAAACTACATTATTCTTAATAATTATGCAAAGAACTAGATGATTGCTTTCTATTATATTTTATAGAAGCTAGCAGATATTAAAGTGACTTATCTGGTTTGTCATTCCCTGCTTTGATTCTCATTTGTTTTTGTCATGGTGGCTGTGCTTGTTTTGTAGTTCAAATTTGGATTTTTTTTCACTGATTTTGAAAGCATTACTTTCAAAATATCATTATACTTTTAAAGTATCATTATTTATATTCAACTATATTTTCATTACTCTTCAATAGTCTTTAAGTTCAATGGAGAGAAACATTTTGTGCACTTTTTTTTTTTTGAGATGGAGTCTCGCTTTGTCACCCAGGTTGGAGTGCAGTAGTGCCATCTCGGCTCACTGCAACCTCTGCCTCCCGTGTTCAAGCGATTCTCCTACCTCATCCTCCTGAGTAGCTTGGATTACAGGTGTGCACTGCCATGACCAGCTAAGTTTTGTATTTTTAGTAGAGATTAGGTTTCACCATGTTGGTCAGGCTGGTCTTGAACTTTTGACCTTGTGATCAACCCGCCTTGGCCTCCCAAAGTGCTCGGATTACAGGCGTGAGCCATTGTGCCTGGCTCATTTTGTGTATTTTTTTTTAAATGTGTTCATCATCATGCCTGGGACATAGTATATTCTCAATGCGTACCTATGGAATAAAAAAGCAAGTATAGATATTGTGCCTAAGTTTTAAAAAGGTATGCACAGGCAAAATTCATTATCGAAATTCCTTTTTTTTTTTTTTTTTTTTTTATGGCACCATCTCGGCTTATTGTAGCCTCGATCTCCCAGGTTCAAGCGATCCTCCTGCTTCCTGCTTCAGTCACCTGAGTAGTAGGGACTACATGAGCGTATCAGAACATCTGGCCAAATTTTGTATTTTTAGTAAAGACGGGGTTTCCCCATGTTGGCCTGGCTTGTCTCGAGCTCCTGAGCTCAAGACATATGCCCACCTCGGGCTTCCCGAAGTGCTAGGATTGCAAGTGTGAACCACTGCTCCTGACCCATTATTGAGAGTCTAAGAGTAAAATTCACTGCTCTTTGGATGTTTTATTTGTTGTTCTCACAATGGTATTCAATACTATTTTCAAACAACTTTTTTCAAAGAAAATTATTATTTTATCCCCATGATCTTAGCTAAGGAAATTAAACAAGTTTCTAAGGAATAATTTAGAGGCAAGTAAAAGAGACTAGCAAGTATTGGACATTTTCAAGATGCTTTTATACAGAAGAATAAGTTCCAGGTAGAGTTCATGAAGGTTAGAAGAGAGTATGGACATGTTCATATTCTGAAAACTCACAAGAAAAGAAGTTGAGGATAGAGGAAAGAGAAGAAAAGCACTGCTAAATAAACTAGGGAAGGAAGATAGAAATCACATAAATAGTTAAAATTTTTAATGATTGAACTTTAAATGATATAGTTTGTCTTCCATGATAACTTGAGTTAGATCAGTTATTTAGTTTGTTCTGATCCAGGAGATGGGTAAGTGTTAAATTGAGAATATGGAAAGAAGCCCGTTTTATTTTTGAACACTGCCCAGAGGTTTGAAATAAAATTTTCTGAGCTTAGCTTTCTGTGAAGGAAGAAAACAAAGCCCATACTACATGTTTATATAAAAGGACACAAAGCTACTTAAGTACCTGGTGTTTGTGTAAACACTTTGTAATCTCTGGCGTACAAGTAATACACCAGAGAAAGTAGTGGAATACATGTCACATACTTACTTGTAGAATTTGAGAAGTTAATACGGCATATTTTAAACTTGCTATTCAGCTCAAATATTTTGATTGCATTGTATCTACCCTTTTGTTTATTGCTTACTGATGGAACTTAGAAAAGTTTGATAATCTACCAATTTATAAGAATGGTGTACTTGTAAATATAAGAGCTCATATTTTATGCAAAGATTTAGAGTGGGTCTTTCTTGCAAATATTTTATATTAAGAAAATATAAAAATTTCTTAAAGAATTTATGTTAAACCTTAAGAAAATATTTTTAACCTTCCTTCAAAAAGAATTTCTAAAATCCCTTTTTTTGAATTTTTGTTTTTGATTCCGTCTATTTTTGTTTTAAATGTAGATTAAATTATTCCAATGTGTCTGGTAGATGCTAGGTGATTTGTGTACATCATTTACTTAATCCTCACATCAACATTATATGAGGTATTATGCAAATGTGTCATTGTTTAGGACCATGTAGTTAATATGTGGTGTATCTTGGAAGATTACATTGTTTTGATAATTCATGATACATGAGTGATGTATTTTTCAGTATAGTGAAATCAGAGTTAACATCTTCAGTATTTTATTTACTCAGCAAATATATTTTTATTGATTGCCAACTGTGTGCCAACCACCGTACTAAGTTGTGTTAGTTAGTGGTGAAATATACACATATGGTCATTCTGTTTATGCAATAAAAATAATTATGCTGCACATACACTACGCATGTGCCCCACGAACCAACTGCAAATCCAATGATTGATACAGCAACTGTCATCACACATGTAAATGTGCTCATAGGGGTGAAAGAGGAAAGTTGCTAGGGACATTTTCACTTTTAGGAATGAGAGTGTATATTACTCTCATCCATAAATGAGTAGTACACACTCTAATTCCTACAATGAAATCCTAGGGTTGTTTACGAAAGTATATGTCTATTGCTACTTATTATAACTTTGTCCCTAAGGCACTTTTAGTTATATGTGATGCTCAGGAGCAGAGAATGTTGGTAAAATTGTGAGCTGGTTCAAATATATATAATGTCTTACTGAGATCTCTGGGAATTGTAAATTCCAGAGATCCAGCTGCTGGTTTTATTTCTAAGTATATGTTTGCATCTATTAAAGACAGTGACATATAAAAAGAAGAGGGGGTAGAAAGCACAGAATAGCCATGAGCCCACCAGAAAACTTACAAGACTGTGGTTTTTATATGGGAGAGGAAAGTGTAGTAGAGGAGTTAATCTAAGTTCAAGAGTCAAAAATAAATTAAATAGAATGATTTCTCATGGTGAAAAAAACCTGACATTATGTACCCTGGTATCTTCGAATGGTGATCTTGACTAAAACTAATTTTTATACAGCAATATATTTTCAGCATTTCCATTGTAGACGTTGTAAAATAGAAAGGCTACAAATCAATGGATGTGTAAAATAGTTGGCATCAGAAATCATGAAGAGTTTTTAATCGACAATGCAAATATGGTCACTTTTATTTCCTACTCATTATGAGGTACTATAGGATATGGATAGTTTTGAGATGAATCACACATGGTGTTTAACCTCAAGGATTTATTAGTCTACCGGGTATGGTGGCTCACGCCTGTAATCCCAGCACTTTGGGAGGCCGAGACAGGTGGATCACCTGAGGTCAGGAGTTCAAGACCAACCTGGCCAACATAGTGAAACCATGTCTCTACTAAAAATACAAAAATTAGCCTGGTGTGGTGGCAGGCACCTGTAATCTCAGCTAGTCAGGAGGCTGAGGCAGGAGAATCACTTGAACCCGGTGGCAGAGGTTTCAGTGAACCAAGATTGCACCATTGTACTCCAGCCTGGGCAACAAGAGCAAAAGTCCATCTCAAAAAAAAAAAAAAAAGTATTAGTGTACTTTCTAGAATATTATTCAGAATAATATATTTTAATAACATGAAAAATATCTTGAGCAGTGATTGCCTCGATTAAAAGATGATATATAATTTGCCACAAATTTTCAGTTTTAAAAATATTACCTGATTAGTATATTATGAAAAACTAATGAAAGATGTTTGCATGTATTTAGATGCATTTCTTGTGTTTTAACTTGTTTTCTTTTGAAAAAATGTTGTTAAGAAATGGCAAAACATGCAAAATGCTTATACAATAAGCAGACAAAATATTTTCACACAAATTTTTATAATATTTAAAATATTTCAATTATTAAATAGTTCTTAGTAATATGATTCTCTGTCATAATGCATTTTAAGAGTTGACTATAGATAGTGTGAGGCCTCCAATAAGTAAAATTTGCAAGACACCTATTTATTGGCAACTGTATTTTGAATGTACGTAATAGTTCCTGTGATTTAACCCATTACATACATACACAAGTTAAAGGCTACTCTTCAAGCAATAAAATATCAGTCCAAAAGGGAAGAAGAAATGAAAAGTAGTGGTTTATAATATGGAATTTCCAGATAAGAGAAACAGTTAAAGAAATCTCTACCAATATCAAATTTTAAAAATCTGAAGTGTGCTGCTTCCCTAAAGGAAGGTGATTGGGTGACATCATTAGATTAATCTGTTCACTAAATCTTTTATAGGGCAGAATTATAGTTTTTGCTACTTGACTTCAAAAACAGCTTTGAAATATGTCCTAAGAAAATTAAATAACTAAATTCCCAAGTATTCTAATGTGAATATGTAATTCTGACACAAAATGAATATGCACAATATTGACTACATTTTTATATAAAAGTAATAATGTTTAGGGTATGAGGAAAAACTAAGAGAAATAATACAAAAAATTTTATATTTTTGTTCTTTATGTAGACCAGGGAGGAGTTGTGGTAGAGATGATGGTGGTCCTCAAATAGTTCCTCTACTCCTCCACTTTCGTCAACATTTTCAGGTAAAAATGACTAGTTATGTTCAATTGACTTTAGGCAGAATTGTCAAGTGTCATTTAAAGGCAGAAATATGAAGAAACACTTTACCTACCATCCTGTTATCTATCTACCTTCCACAGTTCCTAAGAAAGTTTTATATTGGGTATGAGATGTGAGAGAAAGAAGATATATACCCTAATCAATTAGAACAGGGGTCCGCAACCACAGGGCTGTGTACTAGTACAGGTTTATGGCCTGTTACAGACTGGGTTGCACAGCAGGAGGTGACGAGTGGGCCAGCAAGTGTTAAGGCCTGAGCTCTGCCTCCTGTCAGATCAGTAGCTGCACTAGATTCGCATGGGAGCAGGAACCCTATTGTGAATTGCACATGCAAGGGATCTAGGTTGCATGCCTCTTATGAGAATCTAAATAATGTCCGAGGTGGCGTACTTTCATTCTCAAACCATCCAACTCCCCCTTCCATTCCATGGCAAAATTGTCTTAAACAAAACTGGTCTGATAATGTTTGGCTGTGTCCCCACCCAAATATCAACTTGAATTGTATCTCCCAGAATTCCCACATGTTGTGGGAGGGACCCAGGGGGAGGTAACTGAATCATGGGGGCCAGTCTTTCATGTGCTATTCTCGTGATAGTGAATAAGTCTCACAAGATCTGATGGGTTTATCAGGGGTTTCCACTTTTACTTCTTCCTCATTTTTTTCTTGCTGCCACCATGTAGGAAGTGCCTTTCGCCTCCCGCCGTGATTCTGAAGCCTCCCAAGTTATGTGGAACTGTAAGTCCAATTAAACCTCTTTTTGTCCCCAGTTTAGGGTATGTCTTTATTAGCAGTGTGAAAACTAACTAATATAAGGTCCCTAGTGCCCTTATAATTCAGTGGTTGGGGACTGGATGGAGTTCCTAGCAATTAAGATGAGGAAGACTGTATATGGGACAGATTTAAAGGCAGGTATTACCTTCGTTTGGGACAATTAGAGTTTGAGATGGCAATTAGATATCCAAGTGGAGATGTAATGTACACTATTGGATTTATGAATACAGAGGTTTGCAAAAAATTTTCATCTAGGGATTTAAATGTGGGAGTTGGCATATGGTTGATATATAACCATAGGAGACTAAGATTACCAGGGGATGAAATTTAAATATAAAAGAAGGATAAAGACTAAGCACTGGATTACTCCAACCTTATGAGGTTATATGCAAGAAGAATTAGCAAGGGAAACTGAGAAAAACAACAAGAGAGTTATTTAAAATCTTAGAAGTGTGTGATATACTAGAAGTTGAATACAAAAAAAAAAAAGTATACCAAGGAGAAGGAAGTTCACAACTATGTGAAATAATGCTGTCAGCTCAAGGAAAATAAAGAGTAAGAAAAATGACCATTGGAGTTAGCCAAATGAGGTTTACATTTGCTCTATAGCCAACCACTCTAAAACTTCAGGGCTTAAAATATACATTTATTATTATTTGTCTTTGTTCTATATATTGGTTTGGCTCTGGGGGTGATTAGCACTTGGGGAGAATCAGAAATTTGCAATTAGATATAAATTTGGTCTGTTGTCATCTGAAGCCCTGTTGGTCTAAACATCCAAGAAAGATCATTCACATGGCTATCAGTTGATGTGACTGTCAGGAGGATGCTCAGCTCCGGCTCTGTGGTAGGCAGAACAGTTGCCTCCCAAAGATTTCCACTTCTTAATTCCCATAACCTGTTATTTTTTTCCTGTTGCATGGTCAAGAGAAACCAAGCTAGCAGATGGAGTTAAGGTTATTTATCAGATGGCCCTAAGAACAAATGGCTTAATGCCTATTGAGATTCTATTGCATGCCCCTGATGGTTTATATTTATCATGCATGTGCTCATTATGCAATGTATTGTAATATGAATTGCAGCTATGACATTGTTTCAAAAAATTTTATTTTCTACTTAAATATTTTAAAATTAAGCTGTTGATTTCATAAAACAAGTTGACCTCAAATTATAAAATTCAGTTAAGAAGAATTATGCTAAAATTATAAAAAAATACAACTAGACCAAATATTATACAGGAATTATTTTCCTAATTTATAAGAAGAAATAACCTTAAAAATAACTTATTAATAAATACCCAACATTAGGTGATTGGTTAAATTAATTTCTTGGTTTGTGCATTTGACTGGGTATTATTCAATTACTACAAACTGAGAAGAACATGCAAAAATGCAGGTTTCTAATCAAAGTTTACTAAGCAAGAAAAGTGGATTTATTATGTAAAAAAAAAAAGAAAAATGTAAGAAGTAGGATGATAATAATCCTGGTTTGCTTGAGACTGAGGAGTTTAACAGGATAGGGAACTTACAGTGCTAAAACCAGGAATGTATCAGGCAAACTAGAAAGAGTCCATTGCATTAGAATGAGTTGGTTGCATTAGAAGCAATCTATTTCAAATCTATGCGCTCATGTGTGTGAGTGTGATCTACTGCATACATTTGTACATGCACACACGATCTCCATTGAAAGTGGATGTATATGTCAATTTTTGCTGTATAATAGACAATCTCATAATCTTAGAGACTTACAATAAGAGACATTTATTTTAGGCTTAAAAGGAGACTGCTGAGAACTTCACTAGATCTGGCTGGACCCATTTACTTCTTACTGGGACACAGGCTGAAGAAGCAGGGCCTGTGAATGTCATGGTGGACACCAGGAGTGCATAGGGCAAGCCTCTTAAAGCCTTTAGTCTGAACTGGCACTTCTGCCCACATTCAACATGTCACTTTTTCCTACCTTCCCAACATCAAAGGAAAACTCATGGCCAAACACAAACTCAGTGGATCAAGGAGTATATGCTATGTTAAGGAGGAGGGGAGTGGATCTGTGTTGAGAAATTATCCAATATATCAATGTGAGATTTTGAGTGTTTTATTTCTTATTATATATTTTTAATGTTCTAAACTAAAGGTGTATTAGTTTAATAATCAGAGAAGCATATAATTTAAAACCAAAAAAAAAACCCCTGAAGTCCCATTGACAATATCCTACTTAATATACTAAAGAAACAAAAGGTATCTATTTGGGGCCATATAAAAAGATAAATAAATCATAGGGATTTAATATGCCGCATGGGGAGTATAATTAATACTACTGTATTGTATAGTTGAAATTTGCTAAGAGAATCAATCTTAAATGGTCTTACCACACACACATACACACACACACAAACACACACACATAAATGGTAACTATGTGTGATGGATGTGTGAACTAACTTGATTGTGATAATCACCTCATAATGTATACATATAACAAATCATCACATTTCACACCTTAAATTTATACAGTTTTATTGTCACTTAATACCTCAATAAGACTGGGAAAAAATTTCTATTTTCTGATATACTTTTACTCAAATAAAAGATGATTTTTAAAATAAGTTTAACATGTGCAAACAATAAAAATTAAATGGTACTAAGAACAGTGTCTGAACGTAGAAGCTACAATTCTTTGTATAGAAATGGGGGTCTTGTGTCTCAGAGACCTGGCTGCGTGTTAATACAAAGGTATAGTGTGTCCTTAGTTAAAGTAAGAGAAAGAGGACAGCATCAGTGATTTTCATTCATAGTAGAGGAAACAGCTCCCAAGAAGATGCTCTGCTGTCCAGGGACTTGACAGAGATTAGAAAGCCATCCATATTTCTTCATCTGGTGATTCTCTGGAGAAAATACCCAGACTAGTTCTTATGATTTAAACCTCTTTAGTGGCAACAGGTATCATTGGTTTAAAGATTCATCCCTGTTTTTAAAAATGGATTATCCTAATATATTCCCCAGCAATTCAGCCACTTACAAAGCCAGTATTTGGAGGAAAACTCAGTCATAAAAGAAGTCTAATAGTGCCCAAAGTGCTACTTCTGCTCACCCACGTATTTGAAATTGTTAGGCAAACAATAATAAAGAATTTGGCCCCTGACAGAGCATTTCAACAATTAAACTTCTGATGTATCAGGCTGCCAGCTGCGGAAATGGGCTTCTTGGCAACAATTTTTTAGTCACTTATAACAATTTGTTTAATTACGAAACCATAAAACAGACAAAACTCATTAAGAAATGAGAGGCTGGGCCAGTAATGCAGATGCACATTAGTCATGACCACCACCTGTGGCAAGTCTCTCCAGCTTGCTTTAACAGAGGCACTTTGAACTTGTTTAGAGCAAAAGTGAGTCTAAACAGGCTGCCTGTGTGCACTAGGAACCCGGCTGCATCTTCCCCCAAAGACCCTGCCTGCAGTGTTGTATGAGGCAATGCACGGAATACACAGTCACTCCATTTGTCATTTTATTCTTCCAAAAGAAATTTCCACCATTTACCTTCCTGGAAATATGGAATGGCAAATTCAAAGGAAGGCTGTAATATACAGTGAGTCTACTTTGCTACATTTTACCTATACAAACAGACTTTCAAGTTTGTTTCTAGTACATGGGTTAATTAATTCATCAGAGGCTGCAAAGCATGTGCTACAGGTCACATATTAATTTTTGTGCTAGAAATGCTATTTTAAAACACTTTTAAAAACAACAAAGCCAAGATTTGAATACATCTGTTTGCAAGTAATTTTTTTCATTTTGGCTCACCTGAGTCTAATCAAATCACTGTGTGTTAGGTCACAAGCAAGTATTAGGACTAATATAATTTCATCATTAAGAAAAAAGCAATTGTTTTTAAGTGAAAAATTACATTATAGCAAAGAGGAAGTACACCTGGAACTTGATTACTCAGCTCTTCTAATAAGATAATTTAATGAGAGGAGCTCAGCCTTGGAAGACGAACATACCTGAGTTTGAAGCTCAACTCAGTACTTACCAGGTATTGAGTGTTGAGCGCGTGGTGAAGTTACTTAACCTTTATACCAGTAACATTCCTCCTACGCAAGTGTAGATAATAATATCTCCCTTAAGGGACTAAGACTAGTAAACCATAGGTCTAGCACACAACACAGAATCTGGCACCTAACAAAATGACCAGAGTTGTTAATTTCCTTTCTTTTCAGACATTAGTAAGCTATTTATGCATCCATTTATTGATTGATTGATATTGTGATTTGTTCTTAGGCATAGATGAGTCAAATATTTATCAGGGCCGTGTCAGATATGAAAAGTAAAATTTCTGTTTTTTAAAAAATTTCCATAATGCCAGAATCAGTTTTCACTTAATACACTCTGTATATCGTTTTTTCCTGTCCACAATCTGCAATATGTCCTAAAAGGCTCATGAATGGAATTTGTAATGCAAGGCTAGAAATTCTGGAAAAGATTGGACACGGAAAACAGAAGCATACGTTTCTAAGAGTTTGTTCTGGAAGCATAAATGCAATTTTAAAACAAAGTTGTTTCCAGGAAGGCAGGTGACAGTATACAAAGATTCAACTATTACACAAAGCTTTTGGAAATGACCAAGGATTGAAAACATTTTTATTAAAGAGTTGGCAAACGTTTCTAATATTCTGCTATATATTGTGAATTATGTTTGGGGCAAATATACACATGTTTCTGGTGTTTTGATGACAGCTTTTTGCCAGAATCTTTCTTAGGTTGATATTCTAGAGGACAAACTTTAAGTAAAACAGGCACATTTACCCATCCCCCCACCAAATAAATATTTCATGCATCACCCCTCTTTATTTTAATTTAAAGAGGCTACCTATATAACTGGACCAGAAAAAAATTGCTACTGACAGGATCAAAGGTATTGTGTGAAAAAAGATATCGATATATGGATTTTATGCTATAAAGTATACTGTACTAGATATATGTGTGTATATATGTATACCTGACTTTTATACATAAAAGAATATTAATAAATTATCTGTTTATTGCCCAGCTTCAAATAGAAGGTCCCTCATATTTTAAAGTCTTTATATACCATGAATGAATGTCTCCATATCTCAGCTCTCTAGGCCCCAAGTTAACCATTATTCCAAATTTGTTATTAATAATTCTTTTGCTATTTTTAAATAACTTTACCATGTGTTTCTTTATCATTTAAGAATATATCATTTTATTTTACTTTTTTTTAAACAAGTTGTATTATAAAATAAGATTACACAGACTCTTCTGTGACTTAAGCTTTTTCTTTCAAATGTGTTTTTGAAATCTAGACATGGCAATGTATATATCAATAATTAATTCATTACTTTCACTGCCATGTTTTAAATTATGTGTCTATACCAAAATATATTTTGGAGTTATGTTAATAAGTACATAACGGTTTGAAACTTTTATGACCTTCATTAAGTGGTTTAATATTACTTGAAGATAAATTGTAATAAGTTAAAAATATGTACTAGATATGCTAAAGTAACCACAACAACATGATCTATATCTTACTAATCCTTACTTTTTGAAATTTTATATTTAAAGTATATTTATATTTAAAGTATACCTCTTGTAGGCAGCATACCAAAGAGTCTTTTTTAATCCAGTCTGACAATCTCTGACCTTTAGGTAAATTCTTTAGACCATTTTATATTCAATGTTTTATTAATATGGTTAAATTCAATCATGTTACTATTCTTTTTTTAATAGCTTTTTTTACTATTATTGTTTAATAATTATATTTTTATCTCATTCATTATCTTATTGTCTATTTTTTATCTATTTGAGTGATTAATACATCAAATATATGGAAAATTAATAATACAAAGGATTTGAATAACATCATCAGCCAAATTGACCCACTCAGCTTGTATATAATACTCCACTCCACAATAGCAGATACACATTTTTTTCCAGTTAATAAAGAATATTTACCAAAATAAACTATATTTTAGGTTAAATTAATAAATAAATACCAGTGAATTCAAAATGATTTGAATCATATAAAGTGTGATTTTTGAGTATAATGGAATTAAATTAGATAATAACAGAAAGATCCTTGGAAAATATCCAAAAATTTGAAAACAAACCACTTCTAAGTAACTCATAGATCAAAGAAAAAATCAAATGGTAATTAGAATATAACTTTTATAATAAAAATGAAAACACAACATGTAGAAATTTGTGCAGTTTTGCTAATATAGTAATTAGAGATGAAATAGTAACAAAATGATTTTATTAAAAATAAAGTTTCAAATAGATCCCTTTATTTTCATCTTTAAAAACTATAAGACAGGAAAATATAAACCTAAAGAAAGAAGAATAAAGAAATAGTAAATAGCAATGTGGAAATCAACAAAATAAAAAAAAATAGTAAAAAAGGAATAAAATCAAGAGGTGAGTTTTAAATTTTTTTTATTTAATTTAATTATTTTACAATTCTTCGCTCTGTCACCCATGCAGCCTTGACCTTCTGGGCTCAAGGGATCCTCCCACCTCAGCCTTCCAAGTAGCTAGGACAACAAACGTGTACCAAAATGCCGATTATTTTTTACAATTTTTTCATATATATGGGGTCTCTCTGTATTGCCCAGGCTGGTTTCAAACTCCTAGACGCAAGTAATGCTCCTGCCTTGGCCTCCCAAAGTCCTAGGATTACAGGCAATGACCACCATGCCTGACCAAGAGCTATTTTTATGAGATCAATGACGTTGTCAAGTTTTCAGCTAGATTAATAAAGGGAAAGAATAGAGAAGACCCAAAATATCCATATTAATTATGAGAAAAGTCACAGATTTACAAATTCTATAGATGTTAAAAGTACAATATTATAATCAAATTTATACAACAACATTTGCAAATTTAATGAAGTGAGCTAATTCCTTGGAAGACACAAACTGGCAAATTCTGCTCAAGAACAATTAGTATACTAAAATAATACTTATTACAGTTGAATATATAGTTAAAAACTTCCCCCCACAAAACAAAACGAGAACAAAACAACCTTTAAGCTTAGATAGCCTAATAGATAATTTCCCCAGACATTTATAGAAGAAACAATACCAACCATTCAAAAATTCTTCTAAAACGTAGAAGAAAAAAAAATAGAACTTCCCAACTCATTCTATGAGGACAGTAAAAACCTGATATCAAAGCCATTGCAAGAAAACCAATGACCAATGCCCATCGTGATTTCTGAAAGCATACACAATTTAATTTCACAAAATATAAATATGTTATTATCAAGTAGAGTTTATATTAAGCATGTAAAATTCTCTTAATGTTTAAAATGTATCATGAAAGTCATTGTATTACAAACTTAATACCAAAGCCTTATGATCATCTCAACAGACACAGCCAAATTACTTCAGCAAAATCAAAAATTTATTTTACCTTAAAAAAATTATAAAAATGAAGAAACTCAGCAGTATAAAAATGCATGTCAATTTTCTGAACCCGATGAACGGAATCAATAAACACTTAAAGCAAACATCATACATATTGGTAGAAAATTGGGTCTTTTTCTAAATGATCAAAAAACTGCTCTGACCAGTTGTAAGTAACATTGTACTAGAGGTTTAGCTACTGCAGTAAGATGAAAAAAATAAATAAATAAAAGACATGAATATTGGGTAGGGAAATGTAAAACTATCTTTATAGAAGGCATAATTGGTCTTTGTAAAAAAAATTAGTAAGGTATTTTTTAAAAATCCACTTGAAATAGTGAGTTTTTAAAGTTTGTAAGATAATAGGTTAATAACAAAAATAAATCATAGATGTAAATACTAGCAATGAGTAACCAGAAATTAAAATATATTAAAAAATTATCCATAATAAATGTGCAAGACCAATTCTCTAAAAGTACAAAATAGTGCTAGAAAAATGTAAGAAGATTTAATAAGTGAAACTATAATCATACTATTGGAGTGGAATATTCCATATCAAGATGTCAAGATGTCAAACATCTTAATACAGAATATTCTATACTGCTGAGTTTTTTATTAAAGATTTAATGCAATCCCAATCAAAATCCCATCAGACTTATTTTCCTAGACATTAAGAAGCTGATTTTTTTATGTAGAAAAAACTCAAAGGACCTAGAATAGTCAAAACAATAAAAAGAACAATAAGATTGGAGGATTAGTACTACCTCATTTTAAGAATTATTGGAAAGCTATAATAATAAAATATTTAGTTTTTTTCAGATAATTTTTATTCACGATAGTTTTGTTTCTTTAGAATTGTCTTTTTTTAATTGTAACTTTATGTTGTTTGAACTTGTTCTATGGAAATATTTAAACGTTTATCTTCTTGTGTTTCAGCTGCATTCCTTGTTAGACAACTCACATTGCTTCTAACAGGTACCTGGGTGTTTTTAAAAATAAATTATTTTAAAGGAAATATTGATTAACTGTTTTTATTATTAACAAATCATAACCTAAAAATGATCTATAAATCATATCTAAACTTTAACTTGAATTTTTGTTAATATGATTACAAAAACTCTCTAAATCTAAAGCAAATACTAATCTTGCATTTTAAAGTTTGAATTTTCAAGTATCAAGCCTGAAGACATGAAAAGAAAAATCACTCGAGTGCTATATTTAGTGAGTGAGTCTCCTTAAGCAAGGCACAAAAATATAATATAAACAAGTTGTTCAAAAACAAAAATGATTGACAATTTACCTAATTACCCAGATCTTAAAACAAGGTGGCATTTAAGAAACTCTGATGAAATTAGTGAATATAGTCAGGAGGAAAACCAATAAATGACAGAATGTTACCTTTGAATAGCCCATTTTTTAGTATTATAGATAACTGTCGAGTAAGAGTTCTCATTATCTTCTGAAGCTTTTTCTTTTCTTTTCCCAAATTCTCACTTTGTAACCGATGAAAATACCTTATACCCCTTAGTCGTGCATTCCTTGGCTGAGATTAGGTTTGGCTGCTTTGTAATGCATAGATATATACAGACCCATTTTGGTTCTCAGTATCTTTGATTTTTGCCCTTTTATTATACAGATGGTAGACTCACTCAGTAATTATTTTATACTGGAAAAAAACCTGCACTTTTTTTGTTAATGATGTTCTGAGTAAATGGAAAAATGAACCAGTATTAGGAGTGTTTGTATGGCTATTTCACACTTCTTTTACTGTAATGCTTGGTTTATTGTGAGATGAAAACTATCATTTGGAGTCATTTCAAAACATAATTAAGAATTGTGGTAAAGCTTAATCTAGTGTCCTAAACTATTACTGAATGTCTCCTTTTTGTGAGTTAGAATATGGTAATTCAGGAATAGAACATATGTATACCACATAACAGCACTTGAAAATAAGCACAAAGAAAAATAAGTCATTTCTACCCAGTTAAAATAGCATGAATTCAACTGCCAAATAATTGTGGACTAACAAGAACTAGAGATATGATTACATAGACTGATCTGCACCCTTAATGTCACAAAATCTGGGATGAGTAATATGGTGGACATATTCTGTATCTAGCAATATGGCAGAGGATTTAATGCCAAGATTAGGCAAACAAATAAACTGGTTAATAGGAAATTTAATGGAAGAGGTTTTACTTAAAAATTACTCAGATTAAAAAGAGCTCAGGAAGGCAGGAGCAAAAAAAAGCAAGCTAAGGTTTTGATTTTAATGGACAGTGTGGTGCCATCTGCTTAATGTAATTTACATAATTCAAATATGTTCACTGTACACATCATATCTTTAATAGCCTCTTTGTCAGCATTTTACACCAAAGGCATTAAACCAGAAATATTAAACCAGTAAGAATGTTTTGGCAATCTAAGTACTTTCTTGTATCTGGAAACTATTTGTCTGATTACATTTCCAGACTTAGAATTTGGGAAATATAATCAGCAAACTACATAAATTATGTGTATTTTCTAACTTCAGATAATAAAAAAAGCACTCACCACCAGTAGAATTGTGTATATAGTTTCATATCATTTTAATAGAACAAATAACTTTTTTGAGATCACAGTATTATTCTTAGAAAATTAATTAATCTATTACCCATATGTAACGTGACTGGCCAAGTAATATAGAATTCCAGTTAATAGTTATGTCAAGTACATATGTTAAAACATTTTTCTTCTAGTGTCTTCAGCCATTATCTGATGGAGTTAATGGTTAGAGAGCTAAACAGTGCACTTCAAACACTAATTTATGTTTATTCAGGAAATAAAAGCGGTTTTTTTTTCAGCACATATCAGTGAAAGACGATTATCAGCTTTAGAAGAAAGAAGCAATTCATAGAAATTATAGTGGACATAGTGTATGGTAGATCCAACGTACTTACTGAATTTAGATGGGGTGAAAAAAAGTGTTTTTTGTTGTTATTCTCACACATTCTTTTTGAACGCATTCTGAAGGCTTGTTCTTTCCTACTCCTGGATAAAATCCTAAGCAAATCCCATAGCTTTCTTTCCCTGTAATTTGTGGGTATTAGCAAGTACTCTTACTTTTTCAGGTAATAAAAAGTCCAAGCTAATTTGAGGTATACCGGTTGATATCATTCAAACTTCTCCACTCGTTTCAACCCTCTTTATTCTCAACCTCACTGCATCTACTGCCAAATTCTAACTTGTATCTTTCAGTGGGGAAGGGAAGGTGGACATCAGTTTGCTACCTTTTCCTGACTACAGACATCTTTCTTGTAGTGATTGCGATTTTTTTTTCTTAGAGCTGAGTCCATGGAGGTGGGCAAGGGAGAGTTAGAGGTAAAAAATCAAACCTTACAGCTTATGTTACTATAAACCAGTGCTAGTATCATCCTTGGCAGAATGTCCAAACACTGACTCTTTCACTCAAAAGGTCTATCTCTTTCTGTCTTTCATTTTCTGTTTCTTAGAGACCCCAATATAACCAGATATTCCATCTTCAAGACCCTAGTTGAAGATGAAGCCTCATAGACAAGTGATGATTGACTGCAACACTGAGCTCATTACCAATGAGCTTAAGTTTCTTCTATTTAGACACACTGCTATCCCTTGATACACATTTTGCAAACTCCATGTTAGAATCCCTTTGGAAGGCACCAACTGTAACACCATAAAACATGGCCCTAATCTTGCCTAACCGTGAGGGTGTTACGGATCTGTTTGTGAGTTCAGATCTGAATCACAATAAATTTATACCTTTGTCAAAGCATCCTCTAAAACAGAACCATTCACATAACACTTTATCTTCATTGTCATCAGGCAAGTCACTCAAGCCAGACCCTCCCAAGCCTTGAGGTTTTAAAGCATCAGTTAACATTACCTTTATTCTCCCAATTCCAGCAAATGTATGCCAATCTCTTCAGGGGGCTTCAAATTATCCTCATTCCTAGACCCTTATGACATGGTTTAAGGTGAGAAAAAACTTACTACTGATCAAATCCTTAAGGATCAGGAAGAACAGTGACTACTCTCTTCGAAGAAATTCTCACTTCTCGCCATTTCAACCCCCTTTTATACTGTGACTAAAGAACTAGGGTTGATGCCGAGGCCATGAAACTAGAAATTACCTGAACTCTATTCAAATCAAACTTCACCCATTCTTAAACTGTTTTGGAAATACAGAGGTTTCTGCCTCACTCTTGAATTAGAAAATCTGTTTTAAAAACAATCAATACATATTTACTAAGATTCTCTGAGAGATGAAAGGAATGGGACAGGGTTGACCAGGGCAAAGACAACCTAACAAAAGTTAGTCAATAGGCCACATTACATAGAGCTCAGCCAAGACAAGTAGAAACAAGTGAGAAAGATTATAGTCTAGAAGGTAGATGGAATTGCTTGCACCGATAAATAGTGTTAAGATATCAGATTTACGTCCACTGATTTTAGAATACAGAATATAAGCTCTACAAATTTATAATGCTCTGTTTGTTGCATTATACAAATGGATGTTGGTCATAACCAAAAATGAAATCAGAGCCAAACCCTAGTGAGTGTGAGAACTTTAGTGCTAGGATAATTGCACAGTAACCAAGGTAAAACTAAATACATTATGGAGGCTAAATACCAAAACCCCAATTGTTTTACTTTTCCTAGTGTCTTGACATTTTAAAGGCACGATATATTATTTTCCAGCCAATCAAGGGCCATTTACTGAACACCAACTGTAAGCATCTTCCAAAACTAGGCACTAGAGGAACATTGTGTTGGTGTTTGGTCAGTGTCACATAGCAGAAAGAGAAAGCATCAACATAATTTACTGAAATATATACTGCCTGCTGAAATCACAAAAAATGAAATATTTGAAATCTTTAGTGGTTACACTGAATTTAATATGCCTGCATGTTGAAATTATCTCTATAATTTAAATTAAGGTGAATTTTCCCATTCTTCTAATAATTTTATATAGTTTTAATGCGCATGGTTCCAAATAAATACGCATTAAGTAGCACACTTTAGTTAAGTATTTCAATATGCATTCATAAAAGCATGTGTTTGAAAATGTCGACACATATGAAAGCTCATTCAGTAGAAACTAATGGTGTCCAGCAGATAATAAAGTAACTAATTGAATTGCATAACGTAGCCAGTAACATGATTTTCAGAGTGTGGGTATTTGCAAGCAAAATACTTCATTATCTATAATGTCATGAGAGATCACCGAAAAAAAAACTTAAATGTTTTTTCATCAAAGTGTTTCTTTGCAATAGTTAATGGAAAATAGATATACTCTAATGCTTTTTGATATAGATATTGTGAGTGAAATTTTTTCTTCTAGCTTTCTTATTGTACTTAACATGCAAGTTATTGTTGAATTATAGTGATCATGTCGGTGAGAAAGGAGAATATGCTGCACTTTTCTGCACTTTTTATAGATATTTCGTTACATAGGAAGAATCTGGAGACCAAGACTCTATCTAGATTCTGCAGTTTTCATGTAACATTGGGTAGTTTTCTTATTTTATCCATGAGTTTTACTTTTTATTAAATGAAAATATTGATATCTGTACTATATTATCCAAAAAGAAAAAATAAACAGAAACAAACAAAGCAAAACAAATAAATATTTAAGTTAATATATATGGCCATAAACAATAGAACATTGTGTGAATAAAATAATTTCTGTAGCCATTTGATAAATATGTGTATGTCATCTGCTATATATTAATAACTGTGAAAAACCTGAGATTTTACCCTACTTGCAAGCTAAGAAGTTAGGTCACCACAATTCAATGAATGTTGACAGACAACATATGACTCCTGGATCAAAGACAAAGGGTAGTTTATTTCTCACAGAAGTAGCATGCCCAGAGCAGACACATTATTTTTGTACCAATTTCCAAGAAGTCAATTCCCACTGGGTGACCTGAGAAGGACCAGCTGATACTTGAACATGCAATGGGTGGCATTATAGGAGAAAACCTTGAGTTTAAGGAAACTGAATCATATGAGCAATCAGCACATCTGCCCTTTGCTCCAGAGGGAGATACTATATCTTCTAAGGTTTTTGGTATATAAACTTTCTTGAAAAGATGTCAAGGGAAAGATAGTCCACATCTCTGCTTGCAAAATATGCAGAGGTGCAAAGCACATCCATTTGACAGGTATGGCCTCTTCTAAAGATTTTACCCTATAAGAATATATATTCTATGCAAAATAATAACACTACAAGAAGTGTAAAATCTTAAAAGTTATTTATTCATCTGACTTACCTTACAATTTTATTATTTCTCAGAGAATGAAGAATTTTGGCTTGGATATTTAATAAAACATTGGTATATATAATAGAATGATATTTTAACATTTCAATGGTTGCATAAAATTTATTCCAGGAATTAAAAATATGGCAAAATACTATCATATACTTAATTTTAACTCAGTAAATATTTACTAAGGTTGCCTGCATGCAAATCTGATAATATGTATAGAAGATTAGGAATTACATGTTCTATTCCAAGGTTATTAACGCTCTTAGATATATGCACAAGGGGTCCCTGTCCTGGGGCCAGTGCTATAGAAAACCTTCTCCTCCCCTCTTCAGGCCATGTGCACATCATGAGAAATCATGTCCTGCCTTATACAACACAAGCCATGTTATTTGGACTTCTAAATCTCCCTATGGGGTCCCTGAACTCACTTTTATGGCTTGCACGTGCTTCTGTCTCAGGACAATCTGTCTTAGGGTAAACTACTCTATTACTGTGTTATGCCTCTAGGTCCTAGAGGTGGTAAAGTTCAGCAGTCTTTTGCTGAGAATGATGACATTTCTTGCACTTGAGGGTCAGAGTATTTGTATGCAATTATACAAAGCTCATAATTGTATTGGATGGAGGTTGGAATGGGAGAAGTGAGGCAGGCCATGATGTTGTGGTCAGGAACTAGCTGTCCTATGTTATGGAGTCTGGTATGGAATTCAAGGAAACGCTATAATTGTTACTTTGTATTTGGCTTTCTAGTTAATTATAAAGCTATAGTCATCACTTAGGAGACTAGAGCATATTTTATTTAATAGATGGTTACCTTTATTCATGATGTCTAACATTTATACATATAGTATTGGTGCCTTTATATGTTCTCATGCCCTGGGTACCTCAAATGTTACAGGAGGTTCTGCCCAAGGAAATTGAAATCTATAGGTGAAAATATTCATTAACAACCAACAGCAATAAAATAAAGCAATAACTCACATAATAGAGATATAATGAACTGAAATGCTTTGAAATTAGGAGGATGGCTTGATTATCTTCTGACGCAGAACTTACGAGGTTTCAAAAAAGGACGAGTAATGTAAGCTGGTCCTTTAGAGATGTATAGGAGTTTAATAAATTGGTAGAAAAGGAATAGATATATAGATATCTGTATATATTTGTATATCTGTATATCTAGATCTAGATCTAGTTATTAATATATGCACAATATGTGTACAAAACATGTATACAGTGTGTATTTTTTAATTAAACATGCAAAAATATTCCGTTAAAAACTATATAAATTAAGAAATGGCAATGCATTTTATAAAAGAGCAAACAATATTTTAAAAGTATTGAGGTAAAGAAAATGTTAGCTCCTCTAGTGATGTAAGGATTCTTTAATGATAATTAAATGCCTGATACTTATTAGGCTATGATCAGTATTAGAATATGAACAGAAGATCACAAAATCAGAAGAAAGTTAAAAAACCTTAATTACGACTACTGAAACCAGCCTGGCCAACATGGTGAAACACCATCTCTACTAAAAATACAAAAAAATTAGCCGGGTGTGGTGGTGGGCACCTGTAAGCCCAGCTACTTGGGAGGCTGAGACAGAATTGCTTGAATCTGGGAGGCAGAGCTTGCAGTGAAACAACATCACACCACTGCACTCCAGCCTGGGCGACAGAGTGAAACTCCATCTCAAAAAAAAAAAAAAAAAAAAATCGTTCAGATATAAAACATGCAAAATTATATAATTGATATATTATTTGACAGATTTTTACAAAATGCCCAAGAATACTTTGTATAAAAGGAAGGAGTTTATTTATTGTGTATGTGTATACACACATATGTAAGGTAGTTTATTGTGAGTTTACTGTCTTCATTTATTGAGAGTAAATGATGTCCATTTATTAACTCATATAATTATCCCAAATACTATGTGAGAGGCATATTATATTTATTCCCATTTTATAGAAAAGAAAACTCAGTGACAGAAAGATTATATAGAAGTACAAGGTCACATAACTAGGAAGCAGCAGAGGAGGAGACAACATCAGGACTCTGACCTGCTTCTTAACTGCGACACACCATGTTTTGTGACCACCATGTATATTATACATTTTGTGCTATATGTTAAATGTTCTCTTTTCTAGAAGAGATAGCAGAAAATGTAATTATACTCTCTATTGACTCCTTTTTATTTTATTATTAGAAAGATATAAGAATGTTTCATTTGTTCAGTCATTTAACAAACATAAATATTATACACCAAGCTCTATGCTTGATCTTCAGGCATTTAAAATCTAACAGGGTAGCTATGTATACAGATATCATAGTGTAGTAGGATTAGATAAGTGCTATAAGAAAGGTTGAATTACATACAGTGGCAAAAAGTATATAGTATTCATTTTTTAGAATGAACCAGATCATGCTCCAAAAATAAGAAAACCTCACATCTCATGGCTTAACACAACATAGTATTATTTCTCATAAACAACAATATCCAATGATAATTGAAAATAAGGGATGTAATTAATTAGTTACTAAAGGTCTCAAGATATTTACATGACTTATTGCAGGAGTGGAACACTCTTAAAACTTGGGTCAAAAACTAAAATGTCATTTGTGCTTCTTGATCAAAGCAAGGATTGAAAGGAGACATAAGCATGAAAACAGAAAATAACTATAATAATGGTTAACAACTCAAATAAATATCAAGTTGATATAAACAAAGAGGAAATTGACTCTGGCTATGAGATTAGGGCACACTAATAATCAACTTAATAGATAATTGAACATTTAATTTAATAGACTATTGCCTACATTACCTACATATACCTTCTGTCTATATTTCTTTAGGCATTCATTTGAAGAGAATGTATTTCTATCCATTCATTTTTTTTGACACAATCAGAAATATATGTGGGTTTGTGCGTGCATGCACATATGTGTATTGCATGTATGTGTATGTTTTATTTCACTGACAATACAGGCAAACCTCAGAAATAATGTGGGTTCAGCTCCAGACCACAGCAATGAAATAAATAGTGCAATAAAGTGAGCCACATACATTTTTTGGTTTCCCAAAACCAAAATACATGTAAAAGTTACATTTACACTCTACTGTTGTCTATTATATGTGCAAAAGCATTATGTCTAAAAAATGTACATACCTTAATTAAAAATACTTTTTTTTGCTAAAAAATGCTAATGTTCATCTTATCCTTCAACAAGTTGTAATTTTTTTTGCTAGTGAAGGGCCTTGCTGCAATGTTGATGGCTGCCAACTGATCCAGATGGTGGTTGGTAAAGACTGTGGTGGCTGTGGCATTTTCTTAAAATAAGACAACAATGAAGTTTGCCACCTTAATTGACTTAAATTTGTGAATGATTTCTCTGTTGAGGAATCATTGTATAGTACTTGATAGCAGTTTGCCCATAGTAGAACGTCTTCAAAATTGTAATCAGTCCTCTCAAACCCTGCTGCTGCTTTATCAAGTAAGTTTATGTAAAATTCTAAGTCCATTGTTGTTATTTTGACCATGTTCATAACATTTTCACCAAAAGTAGATTCCATCTCAAGAACCACTTTCTCTGCTCATTCATAAGAAACAGATCTTCATCTATTCAAGTTTTATCATGAGATTGCAATAATTTAGTCACTTTTAACAGGCTCCACTTCTAAATCTAATTCTCCTTCTCTTTCCACCACATATGTAATTACTTTCTTCATTGAAGTCTTGAGCCCTTCAAAGTTATTCTTGAGGGCTGAAATCAACTTTTTGCAAACTTGCAAATTCCTGTTAATGTTGATATTTTCCCCTGCTCCCATGAATCACAAATGTTCCTAATGGCACCTAGAATGGTGGTGAATCCTTTCCAAAAATTTTTCAGCGTACTTTGCTCATAACCATCAGAGGATCCACTATCTGTGATCGCTATAGCCTTACAAAATGTATTTCTTAAATAATAAGTCTTGAAAGTCAAAATTACTCCTTAATCCATGGGCTAAAGAATGGATTCTGTTTTAGCAGGCATGAAAACAACATTGATCTCCTTGTACATCTCCATCAGAGCTCTTGGATGACTAAGTATATTGTCAATGAACAGTAATATTTTGAAAGTATTTTTTTTTCTCTGAACATTTGGTCTCTACAGTGGGCTTAAAATATTCAGTGAGCCATGCTGTCAAAAGATGTGCTATCATCTAGGCTGTGTTGTCAGTTTTATAGAGCACAGGCAGAATAGATGTAGTATAATTCTTAAAAGCCCTAGGTTTTTCAGAATGGTAAATGAGAATTGGCTTCAATTTAAAGTCACCAGCTGCATTAACCCTTAATGAGAGAGTGAGCCTATGCTTTGAAACTTTGAAGTCAGGCAGTAACTTCTCTTCTTTAGCTATGAAAGTCCAGGATGGCATCTCCTTCCAATATTAGGCTGTTTCATTTACACTGAAGATCAGTTGTTTAGTGCAACCACCTTCATCAATGATCTTTTTTTTTAAATTTTTTAAGTTCTAGGGTACAGGGTACATGTGCACAATGTGCAGGTTTGTTACATATGTATACATGTGCCATGTTGGTGTGCTGCACCCATTAACTTGTCCTTTACATTAGGTTTTTCCCCTAATGCTATCCCTCCGCCCTCTCCCCACCCCATGACAGGCCCTGGTGTGTGATGTTCCCCATCCTGTGTCCAAGTGTTCTCATTGTTCAATTCCCACCTATGAGTGAAAACATACAGTGTTTGGTTTTCTGTCCTTGTGATAGTTTGCTCAGAATGATGGTTTCCAGCTTCATCCATGTCCCTACAAAGGACATGAACTAATCCTTTTTCATGGCTTTATAGTATTCCATGGTGTATATGTGCCACATTTTCTTAATCTAGTCTATCATTGATGGACATTTGGGTTGGGGTTCCAAGACTTTGCTATTGTGAATAGTGCCACAATAAACATACGTGTGCATGTGTCTTTATAATAGCATGATTTATAATTGAAATGCAAATCAAAACCACAATGAGATACCATCTCACACCAGTTAGAATGGCGATCATTAAAAAGTCAGGAAACAACAGGTACTGGAGAGGATGTGGAGAAATAGGAACATTTTTACACTGTTGGCGGGAGTGTAAACTAGTTCAACCACCGTGGAAGACAGTGTGGTGATTCCTCAAGGATCTAGAACTAGAAATACTATTTGACTCATCAATGATCTTAGCTACATCTTCTGGATAGTTCCTGCAGCTTCTCCACGACACTGGTGCTTCACTTTGCACTTTGATATTCAGACACAGCTTCTTTCCTTAAACGTCATAAAACAACCTCTGCTAGCTTTAAACTTACGTTCTGAAGCTTTGTCACCTCTCTCAACCTTCATAGAGTGAGAGAGTTAGGGCTTTACTGTGGATTAGGCTTTAGCTTAAGGGAAGGTTTTGGCTGGTGTGATATCCTATCCAGACCACTCACACTTTCTCCCTATCAGCCAATAAGACTGCTTCACTTTCTTATCCTTCATATGTTAATTGGAGTAGCACTTTTAATTTCCTTAAAGAACTTTTGCTTTGCATTCACAACTCAGCTAACTGGCACACAAGGCTTAGGTTTTACCCTATCTCAGCTTTTGACTCTTATTTTACTCATTGAGTTTAATCATTTCTAGATTTTGATTTAAAGCGAGAGATGTACTTTTTTTTTTTTTTTTTTTAGCTTGAACACTTAGAGGACATTGTAGAGTTATTAACTGGCCTAGTTTCAATATCATTATGTCTCATGGAATAGAGAGCCCTGAGGAGAGGGAGAGACACAGAAGAATGACTGGCCAATGGACAAACCAAAATACACACTGCATTTACCCATTATGTTCACAGTCTTAGATGGGCATGATTTGTGGTGCCCCAAAACAATTACAAAAGTAACATCAAAGGTCATTGACCACAGATCACCATACTATATATAATAATAATGAAATGTTTGAAATATTGTGAGAATTACCAAAACGTGACACAGAGACACAAAGTGTGCTACAGTTGAAAAAATGCCAGTCATAGACTTTCTTGATCTAGAGTTGCTACCAATTTTCATTTTTTTACAAAACACACTATCTGCCAAACACAATAAAGTGACAAACAATAAAACAAAGTCTGCCTATATGTAAGAGTCACTATCATATTAAATTAGATTCATGTCTAAAATTAAATTTTCTCTAAAAAAAATTTAGTTCTTGTGGAAACCAGGTTCCAACTGAATAATATTCGATAAAGTCAATACAGAATCTAATGTGAAAAAAACAGTTATCTGACTCTATGATGAACACGTGCTTAATTTACATCTGATCAGACTATACTAGAAATTACATGCTTGGTTTTGTTTTTATTAGGTGAGGATTAGGAGTAATTATGTAAAATCAATCCCCCACTAATTACTGCATTCCACAGTTTAAGAAGAAAACTGTAATTGGATAAGATTTTTTAAAAAAATTCCTACTGTGTATGCAGACAAGGGAATTAGGAGGTGAATTTATAACATTGATTGTTTTGCTGGCAAAACACATACGTAGGTGCAATCTTATTAAGAAGTAGCTGGCCGGATGTGTTGTTCATGCCTCTAATCCCAACAATTTGGGAGGCTGAGGCGGGAGGAACACTTGACACCAGGAGTTCAAAACCAGCCTGGCAAGACCCCTTCTCTACAAAAGAAAATGTTTAAAAAAGAAATAGCTATGTCAAACCATTTGCTATTGTTTTAGGTAACAGAAACCAGAAACTCAAATTCAAGTAGATTAGGTTAAGCTTAGCAGAAACATCAATAGATGTTTGTCTTTCTTTCGTTTTTTTATTCTCTCTCTCTCTCTCTCATTTTCTCTCTCCCTGTCATTACTTTTACTAATTCTCTAATTTTCTTTGTTGCCTTTACATGAGCTCCATATTGAGGCACCAAGAATTTGGGGCTTGCCTGCTTCTCAGAACCACTGATCCCAGAGAAAAGCATGACTCTCACCCAATGCTTGGATTAATCTAAGTGCCCTGAAAGGATTTTATGCCCACATCTGCAGCTAGAGAATCAGCATCCCCATAAACACATGTAATTGGAGGTTGGTTCTTTCCTCTATAAATAGAGATTTTCTTTTCAGAAGACACAGAAAAAAATAGCTAGCTAAACCCGGAAAGAAAAACAACAGCAACAGAAACAACAGGAACAAAAAAACATTAAAAATATATCCTCTACAAAAGTTTACCTTTACACACTTCTTTAAGGGGTAAAAAGTTATCAAAACATAAATAAATAAATAACATATGAGTCAAACAACAGAGAAAGGGCAATGACTATTAGTATGTGTTTGTACCTTTAATTTTTTTATAGACTACTCATTCTACAAATGGCTTCAAAAATAAACTCTGGTTTCTTTAATGCCACAGAGGCAGAAACAGGTATGTCTTTGAGAGTCTGAGAGTCAACTTTGATAATAAAGAGAATGTAGTATTATTCAGACCACAAAAATTCTCAATCAAGACACTAGCCCAAATTATATAGTCCAAATTATATGGTAAATGTATTATTTCCCATTAAAACTTGTATATTCATATTTAAGTCTAGTTTCAAACAATAGTGTGCTCTCTAGCTTTGCCCTCCTGAAATGACTGTTATATAATTATTATATTTCTTTTAACATAAGGATTTATACAGGACTATATTACATAATTACTTACTAGTGAAATTATGTAAAATAAGGGAATTTGCCAGAAAGCACCAGAGTGAACATATATTATTTATGTTCACATCAAAAACATAAAAGCAAATTTAGAAGCAATTACTTATTTACAGGTGGCTTGGAAATCTCAAATTCTGACATTTCTTGCAAAAAACAAAGCTACGTATTTATTGCCCACATTTCATAATTTTTATGTGACAAAGGAAGAAAGTTGGAAGGTTTCAAATGAAAATTAAACTAATTGCAAAGTAGATATGAAATTTGCAGAGCTTGGAATAAATTTTCCTAAAGGAAAATAACTTTTTGGCATCCACTCATAAAACGAGATCTGTAGGGTTAGCTATGATAAATCTATAGTCTAGTTTTCAAGAAAATATGTGCTTGGAATGTATTTGTAAAACCATATCTTCCAATCTTCCAAACCGAAATTATATTCAGAGATAAAATTTTTAATATTAGATCTTAGACTCCGATTTTCGCTGAGCTTACTTAGTACAAAAAATTATTTTGATAAAATTGGTTTTCTTGTCAACTTATCTGCCATACTTTTTATTAACAAGTGATGTCAATTTTCAAATATTTCATACTTTTTACATATAACAAAACCGTAAAACATGAGTTGTCACATAAAATCTCATTCTATACACAGAAAAAGACTGTTAGTGACTCCTTCTTCTATGCTATAGTTAAAATGTCAGTTAGTTTTAAATTTCCAAATCAGAATTCTCTTTGAGATACAATCCCAATAAGCTATAAACAGCAACTTATTCAACCTTAAAATTCTTTTCTGGAACAATAATTAGTATATTCCTCTTTCTCTTGATTTTATTCATGACAGCTCTTATAAAAAACGGTTTGCTTTTTGAAGATTGATAGGTAAGTATTTATCCGACTGAAAAATACAAATAATTATTTTGGATGCAGATTGCATACTGTAAGCTGTTAAAATCATTTTCTGTCTCATTAATCACTTCCATCAAGTTACTAGACTTAGACCACAGGTTACTAAATGAAATTATAGACTATATTTTCCTGTAGTGATCATTATGATTTTAAAAAAGTGTTTCTTTCATTGAATTGCATATTCTTTATTGTTGCAATAGTATCTTGTTCATTAGTGAGATTTCATTGTCTATAACAATGCCTGGAGAGTTCAGTACTTGCTCAAGAGAGCTTATTAGCACTTTCAAAAAATACAGCAAATAGGTAGCAATATATTTATTTTATCAGACTTTTGTTATATCTAGATTTAATAGGACACATCTGGAAGCTAATTTTAATTATTTTTATTTTGTAAAAGTGTAATCATAAACATGTATGAAAACCACACATTTCCAGAAATAAGAGTTTCTTTGCTTTGTGTACTGTAATGTAGAAATTTGTCTCTGCTGTTGTTATTTTTGAGAATGGGTAAATACCTTTGCTTCTAACTTCTTAAGAAAATGGCCTGAAGATTTTACTATAGTCAAAGCTAATACCTCATTTATGTCCCTTTAATAAAGTATATTACAATGAAACACGATAGAATAAATATGTATTTAAATTAAAATAACTGGATAAATGTGAGTTTTGACACTTGAAACAAAGGAACTCAAATTTATTCTTATGCTCTAATTCCATTATATATACAATTCCATAGCAAACTTGTACATTAAAATACCAATTTCCATTTTAGAATTCAGACAGTATACTTACCTTCTTCCACTTAATTAAGCTCTGGAAATGGATTGCCATCTTTCTAATTGTAAAATATACTTTCTCTTTATTACATGATATTGTTTTCATTTCACTATCACTTAAACAGGGGTAAGTAGGAGTGGGGGGACTTAAAATTAATGGTGTTGAAATAATGTAAATGTTGATTTTTAGAAATGTGCAACTAATAAGCTATAAAAGTTACAATAATGAATAATACATCTTTCTCTCACTTTTTCTTTCACTTACAAATACTTTAAGCAAGGATACTCCACACGGTTTATAATGCATTTGTAATGTAAAATATTAAAAAAAAAAAAAAAGACAAGCAGGCATTTAATTTACTCCTTTTAAGTAAATTACTAAATTATTTTTTCTTCATTTATACTTTCTCAGATGTTTCATACAGTTCCTAACAGTGGTGTACTGGGAATGTTTTCCTGTAGACAATAATTTTTAAATGCTTCCTCTTCAATGGAACAAAAGTATTTTTAAATATATCCTTGTAATCCCAGCACTTTGGGAGGCCGAGGCCGGCGGATCACGAGGTCAGGAGATCGAGACCACGGTGAAACCCCGTCTCTACTAAAAAAAAAATACAAAAAATTAGCCGGGCGTGGTGGCAGGCGCCTGTAGTCCCAGCTACTCGGAGAGGCTGAGGCAGGAGAATGGCGTGAACCCGGGAGGCGGAGCTTGCAGTGAGCCGAGATCGCGCCACTGCACTCCAGCCTGGGCGACAGAGCGAGACTCTGTCTCAAAAAAAAAAAAAAAAAAAAAAAATCCTTGTAATAAAATAAATAATAATGGGCAGGAGAAAAACAGTGTTTTTTTTATATTTTACATGTAGTAATGTCAATAAAAAATAAAACATCACTATACAAAAATGAAAATATAACAGATTAATATTTGTAATTAAATTAATGTAGTTTTTAAAAAACATAAAATTATAATTAACTATTGGTCTGCCACAGTAATGCATAGCAACATTCAAGTTTAAGAGCCTTCATTTCTGCCAATTTGTCAAGGACTTTATCAAAATTTGCCATTTCCACATATTCTTGTTTATAAACATTTTAATGAGATTTGCCAACCTGTTTTAATTCATACTTGATTGAAGTATGTATTTTAAGCCTATCTTTTAAAAGATATTTTCACATGAAGAAGCAGCTTTGCAAGAAGTTAGAAAAAGTCTTGAATATAAGAATAATCTGAAAAAGATTTTAACACAAATATCTCAAATGGTTTATATAATAAAATTTAGCAATTCAAGTTCTATTTCAGCACAGTCACTAAAGTGTGATTTTATATTTCAAATATAATTTTTAAATGTAAGAATATTCTGTATGACTGTGCTTAGAGACACAAAATCTGCCCATAAAGCTAAAATGGTTTTGAAATATTACAAAGTTACACCCAAAACAAATGTGTGAGGCCAAATCCCTATATGCGATAGTCAACTGTCTTACTGGTATTTCTTCAAATTAACTTTCTCAAAGAAGACATTTATTAAATACAAAATAGTGTTAATTTGAATCTTAGAGATATATTATTTAAAATTCAATTGTAACTCAGCAATTATTTAGAGGCTTTATGCAAAAGATCATTTCAAGGAGAAATAGTTTATTTAGATTCATGGAGATAATGAAAAGCTAATTAACAGTAGGTCTTTTATTAGTTTTAAAGGTCTCAAGAGATCATCTACCATAGCCCTATTTTGGACACACGACTGCCTTTTTGAGAATTCATAGTGTGATGGTTTTTTATATCATTCTAACACTCAAGAAGAAAATTACATTGTTTTAAAATTTGAATGAAATAACTTCAAAGAGTATGATTAAGAAAAACTTTGAAACAAAATTTTTTGCTTTTTTTATTTTAGTGGACACAAAGTAATTATTTTGAAAATGTATAAGAAATTTTTAGATACATGAAAATAATTTATAGTATAAAAATAAATTAGACATAGTGGTCATTTTTACCATTTTTTCCCTCAGTCTCAAGCTAACTTAGATGGTTAATGATATAAATTGAATCCACTTTAAAATCTTGAAGTTGTTTTTACTGATTTTTTTTCCAAGTAAACATTAAAACCTGCCATTATTTGTCAAAAAACTAATAACTAATAAGTGAATGTAGTTGAGATCTCTTTACAGAATACAATCTGGGCCATTTAAATTTGGTTTTGAAAATATAAGCAATGTGAAATATTTTATTAGCAAAGGTTAATGAGAAATTAATTCCAAATACTTTTCGTAAATGAAATAGATAAAGGAAACAGTGTCCCTGAGAAGCAGATGATACAGTCCCTTAGTTTATATCATTCTGAGTCAGGGAACATGGCCTTTATAAACACTGTTATCAATGAATTTGAAATGACTCCAAAGTTCAAACATCAGTGAAGCATCACATTGTATGTTCAAATCAGATGACTGTTTAGCTAGGCAAATGCCATTTATATTTCAGAAGACATCCATGTTATAATCAAAAATGAATTAGCAGACATGGAAACTTCAAGCACCATTTGTCATCTGGAACTCATGTGCATTAATATGCCTCATATCTGTGACTCTGAGAAAAGCTAAGTCAATTCCAGAATTACCATACATTCAAAACTAAACAGTAATGCATTTTAAAGTGAATGTATTGAAAATTGAATGCCAACTGAAAATAAATGATGGCACCTTTTAAAATTAAATTACAAAAGGCTTTTTCTTTGTCCTTTACCCAATTGTCATCCTCAGTTAGCATAACTGTCACATCTGTCACATTTCTACCACTTATATCCTATAACAAAAATGGTTTAGAATATAAAATGAGATAAAACACATACCTAATTCTACTTAAGTGAATTTGTGATAAATCTACTTGGTTTCTTATAAAGGAAAAATTCAATGTTATTCTACTAATTGACTGTGTCTTCTACATAAGAGTCTGTTAGTAACTTACCTGAGTTTGTTTATATCATTATTACTTTTAATATACAATGTTCTCTGAATATATTTGCACTTCAATAAGGAGAGACAGAATGAAACAAACCATTAATGTGTTAAAATGTTATATATACTAAGAGACAACATAATATTTATGGTAAAAATAAAGTTATAAAGTATTTTTTGTCCTTCTTAATAAGCCCTAAAAACTGAACCCATAAAATTGAATTACGTTTTAAGCCTAAAAGCAAATACAAATCAAACAAAAGACAGCTGAAGCTGTATTTTGCCGATAGATTACTCTCTCTTTGTATATGGGTATGTGTATGTGTACTGTTACAATGAACACTCTGCCAGAATACATGAATCATTCTAATTATCTAGGAGGGAAACTGCAAAACAAAACATAAAATCCTAACCATCAAATACTATTAACTAAAACTAATTTACAGACTTTCTCAATTTTTATGAACTAAATGGATAATATCCAAGCTTTCAAATGCAGTAATTGCAGACTTTACCTATATCAAAACACTTTATTAGAGCACTTCAGTCATAGTACAGTACTATATAGTTTTACACGTGTACTTTTATTTATTTGCTAATTACAAATTATGTAAACAAACAAAACATCATTTATAACCACTAAGAATTGAAGCCCCAAGAAATTGAACATAATAGATAAAATTGATAAAAATCATGCATGGATTGATTAAATAATGAAAATAGAAATAGTAACCATAATAAGATTTGCAGCTTCATTTTTTAGGCTCATTTGTGTGTAAAACTTTAAAAATCCAACCAATTGAATTTAGATAATTAAAATATATTTTAAATTATGAATTTATTGGCAGTACTATTCAGCAGTATAAGCACAGCTGAAGAGATAGTGAAATGGAAGAGAGGTATGAAACCTTACACAGAATGAACTATAGAAAATTAAAGATAATAAGTTAAGACATGTGGATGATAGAGTGAAATGATCCAATAAATGTATATTCAGAATTCAGAAAATTGAGTCTCCAGACAATTGAAGACAAAATGGCTGTAACTTTGTCCATAATTGAAGTAAAAAGATGAATCCACAAATCAGACTTATTGGAAATGTGTGTCTGTATGTATGGTTCTATATGTATCTGTGTGATGTGCGTTGATATATATTATGCATATGTAAATGCATGCTATGGACTGAATGTTTTTGTCCCCCAACATTAACATGTTGCCAGTGTTAACGTTAACATGTTAACAATGTATGTGATGATATTAAGAGGTTTAGGAGGTAATAAGTCATGAACATTGGAATCCTCATGAATAAGATTAGTGCTGCTATAAGAAGAGTCATGAGAGCTTGCTCTCTCTCTCTGCTCTTCACCATGTGAGGATACAATGAGAAGATGGCCATCTGTATGTCATTAAGCAAGTCCTCAGAAGTCACTGAATCTGTAAGCACCTTGGTCTCGGACTTTCTAATCTCCAGAACTAAGAGAAATACATGTTTAAGTCACACACTCTATAGTAATTTGTTACAGCAGCACAAACTGACTAAAATAGTGTAGGTATAAATTAGGGGATAATTGCATGATGACTTAAAAAATTACTAGCATTCTAATTTGGTACATGGAAACTTTCCAGAAATGATTTTGATTACTATCAAGTGTAGTTAGTTCAAAATATTTCAATTGTGAATATGACATCATAAATTTTTTAAAGAATTAACATTGTTATATTATGCAGATAAAAGAATAAATTATAAATTTAATGAATATGTTTTTATTAAGTTCACATTATCACTTGACTAAAATGTGGCTGATATACCACATAAAATATTTTCATTAATTCTAGAAAATTGAATAAATCACTTATTTTTTAAATAGCTGTATCTATTATAAACATTAATCCATTGATTTATTGATTTACTCAATATTCATGGCTTGCATACGGTAATATATATGTATGTTTATACATAGATACATACTGTGTGCATATACATATATGTATATGTGTATTTACTGTTACAACCATTGTGATGCCATGTCTCATAATATGTTATATGAATATCCTACTTGTTTGAACTTGAACTAGGCTTTCAAAGAGTTATAACTCAAATATTAGTGCAGTCAATTTGATTTTTCAATAAGTTGCTTTTGATTAATATCTCAGATGAAAATGACATTTGGAGTCTATTACATATTTTTAGGTAAAACACTAGACACTGTTGCAGTATCATTGTCACGTCCCTCAACTTGTATTTTAGTATCCAAGGAGTAAAAATTATGTGCCCACACCCACGGTGAGAAAGTTTCAGGTAGACAAGTTCATTTTCTCCAATTACTGATGCCACTTTTGTATAGAAGTTGTACTTGTTTTCAGGTTTCTTTTTTTACACAATTAGTGACATTGTTATTTATGATCAGGCATTTTACACTTCAGAGTGCATGACATGTTTGAGAGTAATAGGGTTCCCGCTTTGAGGGGATTCTAATTCATCATCCTTTAATTGCCTGCTTGGAGCAAAGTCAAACCAATTCCCTTCTTGCCTGACCAAAGCAGCATTCCTTTTGGCCTTGAACACCTGACTCTCACTTCTCTTTATAACAAAACTCATGTCAATTTGAGAAACGTTCACTATAAAAAGAGGGTGAGGAAATAAAACATGTTGAAATGATTTTTATTAATGTCATTGTTACCACCATTTTCAGGGTTGTGATATGTGACAAAATAAGACCTCATAGTGTCCTCAAATATCCTTAAAGCCCTACATGCAGAACTCAAGTTAGAATAGACTTGGGCATGAAATAACGTTCAAGCAATGAAAAGCAGAATATAGTACATAGGAAAATAATTTTTTCTTGACGAAATTCTACAAATTTCAACTATGTCACCATTTTTGCTGTAGATCAACCATCTTTAATTTTTATGCTTCAAAAATTTATACCTTTTAATTTGTTTGTTTGTTTTGCTTATAGGATACCTGAAAGAGGACTCTCGTAATTTTAGAGTATTTTGCTTTATCCAAATATATCTCTTCAAGGAGAGTTGGAGGAATAAAATAAAAGAAATATAAAATATAATTTTATAGAAAAGTAAAAAGTTGCAGAAATTGTATGCATGCTCATACTCAACAAAGCTGATTCTCTTACGCTATTTGTCTTTTATTCTCTCTCCACCTACTTCCTTCCTTCTCCTGTGACTATGTTCCTGCTTAAATAATGAGGGTCCATATTAACTTTTCATGGTTCTTAGGAGCCCCCAATCTCATAACATGTCAGTTAGGAGAGCATCTCTACAATTATCATGATCTCCACTCCAGTGCTCCAAATGTTCTTTTACAAATGTAATATTTTACTACACGGTGCAAAGCCCTTTCTCAGCTTTTTGCCTTGTTGAATTTGTTAAGTTGATTCAGGTTGGAATACTTTTTACCATTGTAGAAATATATCATGATGTGTTATTTTTATATTATATATATATTAATTTTTGTGGGTACATAGTACATGTGTATAAAATCAACAAAGTGAAGAGACAATTCACAGAATGGGAGAAAATATTTGCAAACTACCCACCTGACAAGGGATTAATAACCAAATTAGATTTTTCAACTATAACATCTAGATTTTTGCATTTCATAAGAAGTAAGCTGTGTACTAATGTAATTCATTTATTAAAGATCGACAGACTACTATATATTTCTAAAATTATTATGTTGGGAATAGCTACCTGAATGTTCCTCAAATAATCTGACATAGATAGTCACGTGTCAAGTATATACAGATGTTGGCACTTATTTGAAGTTCCCTCCACAAGCTCTGGTATAGTGTTGCTGTGAAATGTATGGCAATATAAAAAGTAATGCAAAAGATCAACACTCAGAATGCTAAAGAGTCAGTTCTGGCACACCAGGTTGACTGCTTCTACACATTCACCCAACCTGTTCTCCAAAGTATTTGCTGAGAACAAGGCTGGCTTATAAAAAACAAGTTTGGCAAACCACAGTCGATGGGTCAAATCTGGCTTGGGGCTTATGTTTGTAAAGTCTGAAAGATAAAAGATTTTTTTTTTTTTTTTACCCTTGTGAAAGGTAGTAAGAAAGAATATAATACAGATAATGTAAGTGGCTCAAGAGATTAAAATATTTACTTCCTGGCTCTTTTTTAACAGAAAATTTTTGCCAAGCCTTGCCTTGTGAAATGAAGGGATCCAAAACCAAAACCTAAATCAACAGCAATAGATGGAAAACTGATTTATTACATCAACCACATCAGATTTTTAATTACACAGAAGACATTTAAACATGACATGTATTCCTTTTTGATGCTACATAACCAACAAGCGTTAATCTACTATTATAAACAAAATACAAACACACCACTGAAAAGAGCATATTATTTCTTGTGCTCAAATATAAAACATATTGGTTAGCATGTCCTCCTGTTACCTATTGTTAATAAAACAAGAGACCCAACATTCTTCATGTTCACCAGATTTTCCTTTATGCCAAATGTATACAGGTGAGTCATGTGTTTATTTCTTAATAAATCAACGCATGTTTTAAACAAGCTTTACATGTTTGACAAACATTCAAAGAATGATAAAGGAATGATAAATCCTTTGCTACTCAGAATAATTTTATTGATACACCTTATAAGCTTATATTTTAATATACAGGTAGATTGTACTTAATAACAGAATGTCGGAATAATTTTGGTAGTGGTGCTATGAAAGGGGGACAAGTTAGAGATGCCAGTAAATCAGATAGATTGACAAAATAACATTTAAATTAAAGTCAAAGATTAATTAGTAAACACTATGTCCATAAAATAGACCACTTTATAGATGCCTACTATTATAGACTTGTTTTGCAGGACATAGGACCTCTATCACTACCACACAACTTAACCTTGTGTAAATAAATGGATGTTGCTTGGTTACAATAAAACTTTATTTACAAAGACAGGCAGCATGCTGAATTTGGCTCTAGGAATGTAATATGCCAAATCCTGATATGGATTACAACCTGGATCTTCCTAATTTCAAATTTTTGTAGTTATAAAGTAATTGGAAAAGAAAAAAAAAACATTTTAATTTTTTTTTTTTTTTTTTTTTTTTTTTTTGAGAGAGTCTCATTCCTGGGTGAGTGCAGTGACAATCTCAGTCATGCAATCTGCCCCCCAGTTGAGTCTCCTGCCTTAGCCTCCTAGTAGTTCAGGACCCGCCACCATGCCGATTTTGTTTTTCATGTTGGCCAGGCTGGTCTCGAACTCTTGACCTCGTGATTCGTCTGCCTCAGTCTCCCAAAGTGCTAGGATTACAGGCGTGAGCCACTGTGCCCGGCCTAATACACTATTTTCTTAGTTATCACAAAAAAATAAATTACCCCTATAATATCCCCCACATACCCGTGTAATTTTTAATTTATGAAATTAAACTCATTCTGCTTATGCCTTACTTTATTGTAATGGATTGGTACCATCCATTCAGGAATCTGAAAGAAAAGACACGCCATAAACATTCTGAGCAACATAACAAAAGAATACAATTTTTTTTAAAATTGTCTTCCTTTAAGGGAAAGAGGTGCTGCTATATTCATTGTTGACTTTGGAAGGGAAATTGACAAAAAGACTCATGGAAATCAATGTTATCATAAAAGCAGGTGCTGTGCAAAGGGAAAGTTGATTCAGTCATACTGTTAGTAAAGCTTTCTTTTTTTGTAGTAACACGTCTTATAAGATGGACTAGTGGTCTCAACAGACAGCAAGGATTCAAATACCAAACTTGGCAGAAGTTATATGCTTTCTGTTTCTCTTGCCTTCCTAATGAACAGCATTGCCTAAAAAAATCATAATACAATTAGTTACTTTGTCGTTATTTACCTGTTTTATTTTGAAGATGTGAAGATATATATCCTCAAACACACTTTATTTTATTTTGTTTTCCCCAGGATACATTCCCAAATCAGATTAAAAATGCATTACATGGTATAAAATCAAATGGGTCCAGTAAGAGATCCAACTCTTTATTCTGATTTCTATTTTTTATTTAATTGTATTTAGAATTTTTGAGGAAATTACCCTGTTGAAACTACAAACTACCTTATATTTGTCTTGTTCATATGTTCATCGGATAGAAAGGTGGGTTTATTTATAGCAAGTTGGTATTTATTGATATGAATTCTGTATTTTTCTAGTTCCATGACCTTGAAGAACCTTAATTTCTCATCTGAAAAGTATAAATAATTGGGCAACTTATTTTAGAGAGAGAATTGTGATGTCTGTTAAATTAAATAAGTAATTACTGAAGTACTTTGTACTCTGTCGCTGTCATTTCACACCTGGAAATAACAATTGTCCTCTAACTAGTTTTGTTTTTACTGTTGTTCCCCATTCAGTCTAGTATCTGAATAGTAAAGAAATTCATTTTTAAAAATGTAGATCAAACTATGTATTCCTCTGCTCAACACCTTCTACTGGCTTGCAATCACATTAAAATAAAATCTGAAGTTCTTACTATTACTTGCCAGCCTATTCATGAACTAATTCTTTTCCAAATCTTTCTCCACTCTTTGCCTTTGATCATTCTTTTTTGTTTCTTAAAACACGACAAACTTTAGCCAACTTCATGGCCTTTGCTCTTTTCTGAGTCTTTCTCTTGACCCTCTCGAGTCTTTCTGGCTTCTGCTCAAATGCCACTTTATCAATAGAAGCTTTCCCTAAATATTCTGTCCAAAATAGCTCAAAATAGCTGTGCATGCTTTGGTCCCTTTTTTTTCTCTACATGCTCTTCTCATATCATTTCCCTCCTCTCCAGCCACAATGACCTTCTTTTAGTCCTTTTCATACTTGCTTTCAACCACGGGGTGACATGAGGTCAGTCTGAATTTTAACAGATGATAGGAGGTATGGATCTTGTTTAAAATATGATATCTAGATACTAAAGAAACATTTTTGAAAAAAAATGCCTAGCCCCACTGAGTTACCAAAATAACATTGTCAATGATAATGTGACTATATGTATAGCTTGATTTTTAGACATTTATTTTGTTCCTTTGATTTACTTATTTGTCCTTTGTCATTACCACACTCTTGCAATTACTGCTACCTTACATGAAGAGTCAGCAAACTTTTTATGTAAAGGGCCACATAATAAATATTTTATGTTTTGTGGGCCACATATGATCTCTGTTTCATATTCTCCTTTGTTTTTGTAATTATTTAAAATGTAAAACCATTGTTAGCTCTTAAGCTGTACAAAAAGAAATCACAGTAGGATTTAGATAACAGGCTATAGATTTTGGACTTCTGATCTATATTAATAATTAAAATCAAGTAACATAAGTTCTCTGTGTTCTCATTTAAAATCTGTTTACCTATTTTAAGTATTTTATATATAAGTTTTAGTATTAGTTTAGCAGGACCAAAATTTTCTTGGAATTTTGATTGCAATTGTGTTAAATTTATAGATTAATTTTAGGATGATTGATATCTATATTGCTTCAATTCATATAATTAAATGGTTATACCAATTAACTTTATGACTACAAGTGACAACAAAATTTAGTATTCAGGCTCCTAAGACAGCCCACTGAGGTAATTTGCTCATTTGATAACGTAATAGTTCAGTTTTTTGTTTGTTTATTGGTGTGGAGATTAAGATATGATTCCATAACACTGTAAGGTGAAAACTGTGAAATTCATCCAATTCCTATCATCGGTTGGAAGTGGCAAAGAGTCTCACTCAGATCACTTTTACGAAGAAATTGAACAAAAGCATCAATAAACTGTGGTTATGATCCACAGCCTTTCAACCTAGAAATAACCAATCTTCTGTAACAACAAATTCAGGAACTTGTTGGCTAATTCTTAACCATAAAATAATTGGATAACAGCAAAGTCAAATCATTCATTTTAATCTAAGTGATAAAAAACCAGCTAAAGAACTCTGACATCTCAAAAATCCAGAGTTTCTTCTTATATCCAAGTCACTGCACTAGTTTCCCAGCCATAGTTCTGAACCAGACTAAAATGGCTGAAATGATAGAAATAGGATTCAGAATATTGATACAAAATGAAGAACATCAAGCTTCAGGAAAAAGTTGAAACCCAATCCAAGAATTCTAAGGTATACAGTAAAATAATACAGAAGCTAAAAGAAAAAAATTTCCATTTTAGGTAAGAATCAAACTGACCTTATAGAAGTGAAAAACTCACTTCAAGAATTTCAGAGTACAATCACAAATATTAACAGCAGGATCGAACAAACTGAAGAAAGCATCTCAGAGCTCAAAGAATGGGTCTCCAAAATAACTCAGTCTAGCAAAAATAAAGAAAACATTTAAAGAAGACTGAACAAAACCTCCAAGAAATACAGGATTGTGTAAAGCGACTAAATCTATGACACATTGTCATCCCTGAAAGAGAGAGAGAAAGCAAGCAACTTTGAAAACATATTTCAGTATATCATCCATGAAAATTTCTCGAGTGACCAACATTCAAATTCAGGAAATGCAAAAAAAAAAAAAAAAAAATGCTGTGAAATACTAACAAGAAGATCATCCCCAAGACACATAGTTGTCAGAATCTCCAATGTCAAAATGAAAGAAAAAAATGTTAAAGGCAGTTAGAAAGGAGAGGCAGGTCACGTACAAAGGGAAGTATAACAGGCTGATAACAAATCTTCCAGTAGAAACCCAGAAGCCAGAAGAGATAGGGGGGCTTACATTCAGCATTATAAAACAAAATAATTTCCACCCAAAAATTTCATATCCAATCAAACTAAGCTTCATAAACAAAGGTGAAATAAAATTATTTTCAGAAAAGCAAATGCTAAAGGAACTTTTTACCACCAGAACTACTTTATAAAAAGTCCTGAAGAGAGTGCGATATATGGAAAGGAACGACTGTTGCTGGCTAGTACAAAAACACACTTAATTACATAGAATGGAGACACTATAAAGCACCCATGCAAACTAGTCAGAATAATAAGCAGCTAACAGCACAATGACAGGATCAAATCTGCACGTATCAATACTAATCTTGGATGTAAATGAGGTAAATGCCATAGTTAAAAGGCACAGAGTAGCAAGCTGGATAAAGAAGCAAGAATCAATTGTATGCTATCTTCAAGAGACCCATGTCACATGCACTGACACCCATAGGCTCAAAGTAAGAAGGTGGAGAAAAATATACCAAGTAAGCTGAAAACAATGGAAAGCAGGATTTGGTATTAATTTTATACAAAATAGACTTTAAAACAACAAAGATCAAAACAAAGAAGGACATTCAATAACGGGATATATATGCACTCAACACAGGAGTACCCAGATTCATGAAGTCCTTAGAGACTTATGATGAGACTTAGATAAGCACAGAATAATAATGATAGAATTCAACACACCACTGACAGAATTATACAGATTATCAAGACAGAAAAACAGCAGATATTTGGGACCTGAACTCAACAGCTGAACAAATGGATGTAATAGACATCTACAGAACTCTACACCCCCCAAAAGTCAGAGTATATATGCTTTGCATGTGCACATGACACATACTCTAAAATTGACCACACGATCAGGCATAAAATGATCCTCATCAGATTACAAATATAACTGAAATCATACCAACAACTCTCTCAGACCACAGTGCAGTAAAAACACAAATCAGTGCTAAGAAAATTGCTCAAAACCATAAAATTATATGGAAATGAAACAAACTGCTCCTTAATAACATCTGGATAAATAATTACAGTAAAGCAGAAATCTAGAAATTTTTTGAAACTAATGAGAACAAAGACACAACATACCAGAATCTCTGGGACACAGTTAAATAAGTGTTTAGAGGAAACTTTACAGCACTAAATGCCTACATCAAAAAGTTGGAAAGATCATACATTAACAACCTAACATTACAACAAGAAACTAGAGAAACAAAAGCAAACCAATCCCAAACCTAGCAGAAGGTAAGAAATCACTAAAATTAGAGCTAAACAGAAGTAATTGAGAAACAAAAAAGATACAAAAGATCAAAAATTGATCAAAGATAGAAAAGCACACAAAAGATCAACCAATCCAGTAATTGGCTTATTGGAAGACTCAATAAGATAAGTCGACTGCTAGCTAGACTAATAAAGAAGAAAGAAGAACCAAATAAACACAGTTAGAAATGATAAAAGGGATATTATCACTGACGCCACAGAAATACAAAAAACCCTCAAAGAGAATGTCAAATTATTCATTTTTGTAGATGATATAATTTTTTTTATATTACTTCAAGTTCTGGGGTACAAGTGCAGAATGTACAGGCTTGTTACATAGGTATACACGTGCCATGGTGGTTTGCTACACCCATCAACCCGTCATCTACATTAGGTATTTCTCCTAATGCTATCCCTCCCCTAGCCCCCCGCCCCAGACAGGCCCCAGTATGTGATGTTCCCCGCTCTGTGTCCACGTATTCTCATTGTTCAGTTCCCACATATGAGTAGTTCTATACCTCAAAAACCCAATAATCTGTATCCAGAAACTCCTTGATCTCATAAACAACTTTAGCGAAATTTCAGTATACACAATGCGTGTACAAAAATCAGTAGCATTCCTATACACCAACAACATCTAAGCTGAGAGCAAAATCACAAACAAAATCCCATTCACAATAGCCAAAAATATAACATACCTAGGAATACAGTTAACCTAGGAGGTGAAAGATCTCTACAATAAGAATTACAAAACACTGCTAAAAGAAATAAAAAATGACACAAACAAATGAGAAAACATGCCATGCTCATGGATTGGAAGATCAATATTGTTAAAATGGCCATATCGTCCAAAGAAATTTACAGATTCAATGTTATACCTATCAAACTACAAGTGACATTCCTCATAGAATTAGAAAAAAACTATTTTAAAATTTGTGTGAAACTAAAAGGAGCCCACATAGCTAAGGCAATCCTAAGCAAAAAGAATAAACCTGGAGGCTTCACATTACCTGATTTCAAACTATACTACAAGGCTATAGTAACCAAAACAGCATAGTACTGGTGCAAAAACAGACATATAGACCAATAGATCAGAAAAGAGAGAACATAAGTAATGCAGCACACCTACAGCCATTTGATCTGTGACAAAATTGACATAAACAAGCAATGGGGAAAGGACTCCCTATTCAAAAAATGGTCCTGGGATAACTGGCTAGCCATATGCAGAAGACTGAAACTAAAACCCTTCCTTTTATATATTACGCCATATATAAAAATCAATTCAAGATGGATTAAAGACTTAAGTGTAAAACCTAACAATATAAAAACCCTGGAAGATAACTTAAAAACTGCTATCCCAGACATAAGACTGTACAAAGATTTCATGACAAGATGCCAAGAGCTGTTGCAACTAATATAAAAATTGACAAATGGGACCCAATGAAAGTAAAGACATTTGGCTTCACAAAACCATCTATCTTCAGAGTAAACAGACAACGTTCAGAAAGGGAGAAAATATTTGCAAACTGTGCTTCCAACAAAGGTCTCATGTCCAGAATCTCTAAGGAAGTTAAACAAATTTACAAGCAAAAAACAAACAACTCCACTAAAAAGTGGACCAAGGACGTAAACAGACATTTTTCAAAAGAAGACATATACACAGCCAACAAGTATATGAAAAAAATGCTCAACATCAGAGCTCATTAGAGAAATGGAAATCAAAATCCCAGTGAAATACTATCTCACACCAGCTAGAATAGCTATTATTAAAAAGTCAAAAAACAACAGTTGTTGGCAAGTTTGTGGAGTAAAGGGAATGCTTATGTACTCCTGGTGGTTATGTAAATTAGTTCCCTCACTGTGGAAAGCAGTTTGGAGAATACTCAAATAACCAGAATTACTATGCCACCTAGCAACTCATTATTGAGTATGAACTCAGAGGAATATAAATCTTTCTACTGTAAAAACACATGCACATATATGTTCATGGCAGCACTATTCATAATAGCAAATACATGAAATCAACCTAAACGCCCATTCATGGTAGACTGGCCGAAAAAATGTCGTAGATATACACTATGGACTACTAAGTATCTATTAAAAAGAATGAGATTATGTCCTCTGCAGCAATGTGGATGAAGCTGGAGGCCATTATCCTAAGCATACTAACACAAAAAGAGAAAATCAAATATGGTATGTTCTCACTTATAAGTGGGAGCTAAATATTGAGTATATATGGACACAAGGAATAGAACAACAGACACTTGAGCCTACTTGAGTGTGGAGGGTGGGAGGAGGGTGATGATCAATAAGCTACCCATGGGATAATATGCTAATTACCTGGGTGACAAAATAGTCTGTACATCAAATCCCCGTGACATGCAATTTACCCATATAATAAACTTGCAGCAGTACCACACAATCTAAAATAAAAGTTAAAAAAGAAGAAGTTCAAATAATTAGCCCTATTGATTACATTGTTCCCAATAATATACTGATCTTCTTACTATAGGATACTAAGGAATTCATAGTTTCAGAAACATATTCTAACTCAGTTATGGCAAAGATTTGAGAGTAACACAATAGCTAATTAGAAATTCTTTCACTTTGATGTCGTCTTTTCACTATTATATTTGTGTTCCAAATTAATAGTTAATAATCATTTGATTTAAAGTATTAAGATAGCTGTTGCCATCCATGACTTCAATTGGAATCTTTGCTTACTTTAATTGTGAAAATAGGGGAAATATCTGCCACTTTTATTTCAAAATAATCTTAGATTAATGGGAATTCAAGTATTATATAGAGGATACAATTTGAACACTAAAATTCAGGCAGAAAATTTTGACAGGTAATTTCTTCAGCTACCACAGTGATAGATTGCCTTACATAATGAGACACATATAATCAGCACATTAATTGTAATCAAAGATGATTCTGGGAAGGTGTCACTATTCAGAGAAATAGGGATATGAGGGTTGCATCAAACCTTGAGTTTTAGTAGAGATTTCCATCTTGGGTTTTAAATGCTATTTGCCTTTGTCCTCATTGTTTATATTCCAGAGATCTCTGTAAATGTTTATATGTATATAAAGCTTTAAGGTAAAGCTAACTGCTACACATTGAACTTTTCTTTCTTCTATGCTTTTAGCAACGATTTGTCAGTATGGCCTGTGGATCATTATCCATTATTCATCATGAGCAATTTCTGCAGCAATATTTCCCATCATCACTGACTACTGTTAAGTATGATTTATTTTTCTCTTTTCCAAATGTTCCCCTTCCTATCAAATCTTCTCTAGTGTGTGCTATGGCCAATCACTTTACTATCTCATTTCTGAAGTTTAAGTTAAAAATCTGATTTATAATTTTATGACTTAGGAAAATAGAACATCCTTTTGTACATTTTATTTTAATTCCTTGCTTCATTTTAGAAAACCAATATATTTGACTCCTTATTAAGAATGATTTATGGTTGATGTGACCATATAAAAGAAACTACATACTTTGTCTATTGCTAGTCCAAATATTTGTGGCTTATGACATTTCTGTAGACCACTGAACTACATGGTGTTTGATATAGTTAGGCTTTGTGTCCCCACTCAAATCTCATCTTGAATTGTAATCCCCAGATGTTGAGGGAGGGACCTGATAGGCAGTGATTAGATCATAGGGATGGTTTCCCCCAAGTTGTTTCTCCTGATAGTGAGTGAGTTCTCATGAGATCTGACGGTTTTGTAAGTATTTGGTAGTTTCTCTCTTGCTCTCTTCTTCTCTCTTCTGCCTCCCTGTGAAGAGGTGAATTCTGCCATGATTGTAAGTTTCCTGAGGCCTCCCAGACCTGCAGAACTGTGAGTCAATTGAAGTTTTTTCTTTTCTTTTTTTTTTTGGTTTATAAATTACCCAGTCTCAGGGAGTTCTTTACAGCAGTGTGAAATCGAACTATTATGTTGGTGCAAAAGTAATTGCAGTTTTTGTCATTAAAAGTAATGGCAAAGTAATTAAAAGTATGGCCAAAACTGCAATTACTATTGCAACAACCTAATAATACAGGAAATTGGTACCAAGAGTGAGGTATTGCTATAAAGAAATGTAAAAATATGGAAGCAACTTTGGATCTGGGTAATGGGCAGAGGTTGGAACAGTTTGGAGGGCTCAAAAGAAGACAGGAAGATGTGAGAAAGTTTGGAACTTCCTAGAAACTTCTTGAATGGTTGTGACCAAAATGCTGATAGTAATATGGCCAATGAAGTCCAGGCTGAGGGGGTTGCAGATGGATATGACGAACTACTTGAGAACTGGAGCAAAGGTCAGTCTTGCTCTGCTTTAGCAAAGAGACTACTGGCGTTTTGCCCCTGCCCTAGAGATCTGTGGAACTTTGAACTTGAGAGATGATCTGAAATTGGAACTTACGTTTAAAAGGAAAGTAGAGCATAAAAGTTTGAAAAATGTGCAGCCTGATGATGTGGTAGAAAAGAAAAACTCATTTTCTGGAGAGAAATTTAAGCATGCTGCAAAAATTTTCATAAGTAATGAGGAGCATAATGTCACTTGTCAAGAAAACAATAGGGAAAATGTGTCTAGGGCATGTCAGAGATCTTGATAGCAGCCCTTCCCATCACATGCCCAGAGGGCTAGAATGGAAAGATGGTTGTACGGGCTGAGTCCAGGACCGCTCCATACTGTGCAGCCTTGGGATTTAATGCCCTGTATCCCAGCTGCTCCACTTCCAGCAGTGGTTAGAAGGGGCCAAGGTACAGCTCAGACTGTTGCTTCAGAAGGCCCAAGCCCCAGCCCTTTGGCAGCTTACATGTGGTGTTGGGCCTGCAGATACACCGAAAACAATTGAGGTTTAGGAGGAAGGGAAATGTGGGTTTGGAGCCCCCACAAAGAGTCTCCATGGGGACATTGCCTAGTGGAGCTATGAGAAGAGAGTCACTGTCCTTCAGACCCCAGAATGGTGGATCCACACACTGACAGCTTGCATCGTGCACCTGGAAAAGCCACAGACACTCAATGCTAGCCCATGGAAGCAGCCAGGAGGAGAGCTGTACCTTGCAAAGCCACAGGGGTGGGGCTGCGCAAGACCATGGAGAGCTCACCTCTTGCATCAGTGTGACCTGGAAGTGAGACTTAGAGTCAAAAGAGATTATTTATCAGCTTTAAGATGTAATGACTGTCCCCACTGGATTTCAGACATGCATGGGACCTGTAGCCCCTTCGTTTTGGCCAATTTATCTTATTTGGAATGGAAATATTTACCCAATGCCTGTACCCCATTGTATCTCAGAAGTAACTAACTTGATTTTTTAATACTATCTTGCTTTGGATTTTACAGGCTCATAGACAGAAGTGACTTGGCTTGTCTCAGATGAGACATTGGACTGTGGACTTTTGAGTTAATGCTGAAGTGAGCTAAGACTTTAGGGGACTGGTGGGAAGGCACGATTGGTTTTGAAATATGAAAATACATGAGATTTTGGAGGGGCCAGGGGCAGAATCATATGGTTAGGCTTTGTGTCCCCACCCAAATCTCATCTTGAATTGTAATCCCCAGATGTTGAAGGGGAGACCTTGTGGGAGGGGATTGAATTATGGGGGCAGTTTCCCTTGTGTTGTTCTCGTGGTAGTGAGTTCTTATGTATAATTTTACAAAATTGATAAAGTTGGTATAATACACATCAAAAAATCTCCTTCTAGAATTCTAAATACATGTACATTAGAATATTTAATATTTTACCATAGGTCTCTGAAGTTCTGCTGAGTTTAATATTTTTTCTCTGTGTTCAGATTAGATAAATTTTATTAATCTTTTGTTTTTTCTTCTTTATCTAGTCTGTTGATATATCCATCTAATCTATTATTTTAGATATGGTATGATTCAGTACTAAAGTTTTCATTCAGTTCTGTTTTAGGATTTTAGTTTCTCTGATGAAATTCTCTATCTTTTCCACATTAAGTCCATCTTTTCCTCATGTATACATTAACTAATCCTAACAGTTACTTTAAATCTTGATGTTCAATGTTTCACTTTATTGGGAGTTCCATTGATTTGTTTCTTTGTGTATCTCAGATTTTTGATATTCTATGCTGGAAAGAACTGAACAGATGCTGGTGGATAATATTTATTTTCAGTAAATAATAACCCCTTTTTATAAGGTATTAAATGTGAAGGCCTTCTACAAATTCATCCAGAGTAGATCTTGTTGTGTGCTATGCTGTCCCTTTAGCTAGTATCAATTCACTACCTATTTCAGATTATTTAAAGTCAATTTTAGGTCCCCCTGCCTTCCAAAGGGCTACAATGGAAGCATCACTAGATTCTGGAGAAATTTATCTGCTTTCCAGCCCTGCCTTGACTTCCTGTGTACTGTTGTATTCTTGATGAAAACCCAGGGAGAACAAATGTGGAAAAGAAGGACTTTGGTCTCTGCTTCTGAATTTCATCAGAATAAAATCAGTCACTCTTGTCTACAGGTTCTCAGAAACATGGCTTGTAACTAATTGGTCAATACTGACGTAAGCACTATTAAATCAAGGTGATATCATGTGCCTTCTGATGTGATGTATTCTAACAAATTGCTTAACTTGGGTCTAATCATGAGGAAATATCAGCAAAGGCAAATAAAGAAATATTATGCAAAACAAATAAACAGACACCTGGCCTGTACTCTTAAAAAATGTCAACATTAAGGAACACACACACAAAAAGACAGAGAAACTATTCTGGAGTAAAGAAGAATAAAGGGACATGAAAATTAAAGGCAATGCATAGCATGGACTAGGGAAGAAAAGTACTACAAAGAACATTATTAGGAAAACAGACAAAAATCTGAATATGTACTGTGGGTTAGGTAGTATAATTTTGTCAAGGTTAACTATAGAATGGCTCTTTGGATTTTGATAATTATACTAATTTTGTTGACTAGACTGTGGTTATTTAAGGAAATGTTCATATTAAGAAATTCACACGGAATGATTTCAGGTAAATGCCTCTAACTTACTCTAAAATATTTCAGGAAAAATATATATGTAAATAGATTGATAGATCAGGAGGAGAGAGAGCAGATGATAAAGCAAATGAGGTAAAATATAAACAAAAGACCAATCTAAGGAGAGACAGAAGTTCTTTGTACTATTATTGCAGCTTTTAAGTTTGAAAATGTATCATACTAAAAATTTAACAAAATAAAAGTTTTTGCATTTCCCCCTGCCTACTCCTATAATATCTCTGACAGGTTTATTTCCATTTCCACCATGCCTCCCTAGGGAAATATAAGGCCATTCGTCTTTTCTCACCTGATAAGAATTGTACTACTTTGGAATTTTGTACATTTTGACTTTGTTTTTATCTACAGCTCTGATGGGTTTAAAAATGCTTATTGAATATTTCCTTATTGTTTAGGTGGACGTGACAGTCTCTTCTCCTTTGTCCCAATTTGAAATGGTTAGTTTTCTACATACAGTCTTCTTAAAATAATGATTAACTTAGAATAAATGCCAATGGTATTCTAACAGATTGGTGTCTTTAGAACTGTAATGTGAAAATTTAGACATATAGACACTCTATGAAAAATAATAATTTCCCGATGGCTGACTTTTAACATGTATTAATTTTCATCATCACTGAAGAATTCTTCATATTACCTAATAATGATCTTGAGATCAATGGCCTAGCATTTTATTCCTCATACAGTTATACTATTCTATTACATAATTCCTAAACAATTAGGAGAAGATGCATAATGATTTTCATCCTAAAGCCAAATTATAGTTAAAGTGTTGTAAGTTGTATATTTATTTTATATAAGCTAAATAAATAACTCTGCAGCAATTCTGTGATGCTGTAATGATGTTTAGATGTTATCCATTAAGTCATGGCTTCATAAGTAACCAAGTTGCCTTGAATTTCCTAGAGTCAGGGACTTTCTGTGAATTCCAAACAAAGACAATTGAAAGAAAAAAAGCTATTTTAAATAAAATTAATATATTAAAGAATATTCGTAAAGAACCAATAAACTTTTGTTAACTAATTATTTAATGTCTTACTATGTATCAGGCACTGCTGGGCACACATACATCAGTGATCAAAATATTTTGCTTCCTTTATGGGGTTTACATTCTACTATGGTGGAGAAAAACAACACATATTAAATCAATAAGTACATCATTATTTACTTATTGTATAAAATAGAAATTTACTAGGTGTTATGGGGAAAATAAGAAAGTAGAGCAGATTAAATAGGTCAGAAATACTGGCTGTGGGTGCAGTTTTAAATAGGCTTACCTGAATTGCACAATAACCCCAAAAATTGATAAGTAGGACCTAATTAGATTAAAGAGCTTCTGTACAGCAAGAGAAACTATAAACGGTGAACAGATAACCTACAGAATGGAAAAAAAAAATTGCAAACTATACATTTAACAAAAGTCTAGTATCCAGAATCTACAAGGAACTTAATTCAACAAAGAAAATCATATAATCCAATTAAAACGTGGTCAAAAGATATGAACAGACACTTCTCAAAAGAAGACATACAAGTAGCCAACAAACATGAAAAAATGCTCATCATCACTAATCATCAGAGAAATGCAAATCAAAACTACAATAACGTATCACCTCACACTAGTCAGAATACCTACTATAAAAAAGTCACAAGATGTTGGTAAGGCTGCAGAGAAAAGGGTACACTCATACACTGTTGGTGGGACTGTAAATTAATACTGCTACTGTGGAGAGCAGTTTGGAGATATTGCAAAGAACTAAGGATTGTACTACTCTTCAACTCAGAAATCCCATTACTGATTTTATACCCCGAATAAATAATTCTACCAAAAGGATACATGCACCTGCATGTTAAATATGGAATCAACCCAGGTGCCCATCAATGGCGGGTTAGACAAAGAAAATATGGTACATATATACATGGAATACTATATCGCCATAAAAGACAGTGAAATCATGTCATTTGCAGTAACATATATACAGCTGGAGGCCATTATCTTAAGTGAAATTACCAGAAACTGAAAACAATATATGGCATGTTGTCACTTATAAGTGGGAGCTAAACACTGGGTACACATGGACATAAAGATGGGCACAATCGACACTAGAGACCACTAGAGGGGGCAGGTGGGAGGGGACGGACCAAGGGCTGCAAAGCTTCCTATTGGGTACTATGCTCATTTCTTGGATGACAGATTTAGTCATACTGCAAAACTCAGTATCACATAATGTACCTTTGTAACGAACTTACATATGTACCCTCATTATAAACTGAAAGTTGAAAAAGAAAAAAAGAAACAATAACAAATAAATAAATAAAACAATAAATAGGATAATCTAGGAAGGCCTACCAAGAAGGTGACAGTTGAGAAAAAATTGAATGCAAAAACTTGCAAAGGTTGCAAAAGAAAAGTCACCTCCCAGGAATAATTCCTATTAATTGTTTTAGCATAAGTATTCAGTTTTTTTTTCTAAAGATATACATATACACAGATGGTTCTCAACTTATGATGAAGTTATATCTTGATAAACCCATTGTAAGTATAAAATATCCAAAACCAAAAATGTATTTAATACACCTGACTTACAACATTGTAGCTTAGCTTAGCCTACCTTAAATGTGCTCAGAACATTTACATTAGCCTACATTTGAGCAAAATTATATAACACAAATCCTATTTAATAATAAAATATTCAATATATTATGTAATTTATTGAATACATTCTTGTGTATTGAGACATACATATCACTTGCATAATCATCATAAAGTCAAAAAAGCATAAGTCAAGCTGTCATAAGTTGGGAACTGTCTGTGCATGATTTTGTTGTTTGTAACTTGTGTTTAATTTATTAAAGCCACATATTTTGAGTAGATGTAGAGTTACTAAATAGTGTTCTATAACAGCGATTCACCAATAGAGTTTCAGCATGCCCCTGGGTTCCATGGAAGTGCTTCATGGGGTGTCCTTTGTGGTAGGGAAAAACGAGTGGCATCCTTAGATAGAGAATTGAGCACTACATGCAATTTCATAGGGTGGGGAGAATACAGCTGCTAAGAAGTTTGGAAAACTGCTGTCTTTCATATTTTAGAGTTCGTTATTTATATTTTATGATTTTTTGAATCAATTCCATATGTTTGTGCTTTTAGATTGTTTATAATTTCCCCATTTCATATATAGATAAATATAATTACCCCATTATATATATACATACTATATATGCATACATACAATTTTCCACACGTTGTACACACACACACACACACACACACACACACACACATCTCCCCTCAATGGATATCACAGCAGTTCTATGGTTGCACATGTTCACAATTATTTTACTAAGATACAGAATATATGGAATGGTATATGCAAATACTACATAAAATTCTAGCATGTTTTATTTATTAAATTACCCTACAGTAAGACTACTATGTACATTTCCACAATCACTGCTTAAAGGTAGCCATTTATCATAATCTTTATTTTTATAATATTTTATTTTTATTTATGAATCTAATGGATGTGATATATTTGGCTGTGTTCCCACCCAAATATTATATTGATTGTAGCTCCCATAATTTCCACGTGTTGTGGGAGGGACCCAGTGGGAAATAATTGAATCATAGGAGAGGTATTTCCCATACTGTTCTCATCGTAGTGAATAAGTCTCATGAGATCTGATGATTTTATAAGGGGTTTCCTCTTTCCCTTGATTCTCATTCTTTCTTCTCTGCCACCGTGTAAGGCATCCCTTTCACCTTCTGCCATGATGGTGAGGCTCCCCCAGCCACATGGAACTGTGAGCTCATTAAACCTCTTTTCCTTACAAATTATCCCGATTTGGGTATGTCTTTATCAACAGCATGAAAATTGACTAATACAGAATGAAAATGTTATTATTGATATTTTAATATTTCTTGGCTCTGTAAGGGTGTTGACTGGATAACTACATGCACAAAAAATATCAATTTAAAAAATGACAAATTCCCTTCCAAAAGTAAAGAGATAATAGAGAAGATATTGCTTTGTTTCAACGAGTTAGTGTAACAAGGGCCTTGAACTTTCTATTCTGCTATACCTGCTTTACTTTCTCATCTATCTTTGTAAATAAGTTAAAAGTTATCTGTCAGAGAGATATGTTGGTGTCCTAAGTTCTAGGGCAGATGCTGAGATTTATTTCTGTGCATATACCAGTAGGGCATTTATAAGATAAAGAGGAAGCTTTTCCTGTAGGTCCTTCAATGCTTACACATGTGCTGTGTGGGCAAGAGTAAAAAGTTGTAGGAAAAAATTGTATAGCAACGAATAATATACTACACTTGGAAAGTGCTTGTTTTGCCTTATTAACAAAGATAAATCTATAAGAAAATCATTTGGCTGATTTAGTTGGTTGGGGAATTCATTTGTTCCCAGAGAAGTTACATTAGGATTCCATCCAGTTCCTTATAATGTATCCAGATGCAAGAAATTTAATTTATGTTTTAAATATAGTAAATATTCTAGATTAAGGACTGAGTGCCTGCCAAATTTTAAGGTCAGCTCTTTTGTTTTATTTTTTGGCTTAAGATATGAAATAATGTCTTGAACTATATAAAACCAAGTTATTTACTTCCTAATTTTTTGAATGTGCTGATTTGTATCAAATTTTGTAGTAATCTTGCCAGGCAGGCTGAGAGCCTATATATTAAAATGTAGCCCAAAGGATTTGTTTTAAAAAATCAGCTTCTATGAGGTTGAAACTTAACTAAACTTACTGCCATGTGCATCTAACTTTGCTTTGTAAAATGACTTCATTAAGCACTTATACTTTTAATTTGCTATAATGTACAAAAAATCAGTATTATCTGACAAATGGAGAAAATTAAGCATTTCTTTTCTGTTCTGGTATATTTATACATATGATTAATCTTTTAAATAAAGCATATACAGTATGGGTATTTCTCATAAAATAAATTGTCTGTGTCATGACTGTTACCCACCATCTTTTTTCCTTAATTCTACTTATTTCTTAAATATATTCATGAAAATATAGATTTCACGGCCTTAGGTTTCAATGATTTTGTGACTGCTCTTTTCCCATGTTGTCTGTGGCTAAGTTGGATAAGAGTGAAGTGTTTAAATGTCCCCTGATTCATTAAGATAAGATGTAAGATCTCTCTACTGACGTTTAGGATATACATAGAGCTTTCCTATGCCTTTCAAAGCTCCTCAAACTAATGAGAAACAAATGGAAACAAAGAAATAAAAATAGTTACAAAAAGAAAAGTTCCTGTTGTTGTTCCTTGGAGGTTGTCTCTTCACTTCCAAGGTTAAAATAGGAGACAATTGTGAGAATAACTCCAGAAAATGAAAAGCAAACACATTGACAAAAGAAGCTGGCTCAGATAAACAGATAATGACCAGTGGTTGATGGTGTTTTATTGCACATTAAATTTTAAAAAGAAGGAGTAACTGGCCGGGCATGGTGGCTCACGCCTGTAATCCCAGCACGTTGGGAGGCCGAGGCGGGTGGATCACGAGGTCAGGAGATCGAGACCATCCTGGCTAACATGGTGAAACCCCGTCTCTACTAAAAAATACAAAAAATTAGCCGGGCGTGGTGGTGGCCCCCTGTAGTCCCAGCTACTGGGGAGGCTGAGGCAGGAGAATGGCATGAACCCAGGAGGCGGAGCTTGCAGTGAGCCGAGATCGTGTCACTGCACTCCAGCCTGGGCAACAGAGCAAGACTCTGTCTCAAAAAAAAAAAAAAAAAAAGAAGAAGGAGTAACCAAATTTTCAGAAAAGTAGGAAACCTCTTGCTATTCTCCTGTGAAGGTCTATGTTACTGAAACATCTCTAATGTTTGAGATGAACCTAACTGAAGTAGGAGTTTATTAAAGGACACAAAAGGCACTCCATCAGGACACCCACTGCAAGGTAGGTGGTTGTTTTCTGTGTTGCTTTGTTTTGTTTTTTTCCATTTATAATTCGTTTTTAACTTTGAAGATGGGATCTGTTTCTAGTTATTTATTTTGACTTGTATTTCATTTTATTTAAATTTTTCCTAGCTTTAGTGAGGTATAATTAATATATAAAAATTGTATATATTCAAGATGTACTATGTAATGTTTTAATATACATTCATATCATGAATAATTACCAAAAACAAACTAATGAGCACATCTATAAGTACATATAGTTACAACTGTGGGGTGTGTGTGTGAGTGCCTGTTTATGTGTGTGTGGTATCACTTAAGATCTACTCCCTTACCAAATTCCAAGTAAACAACACAATATTATTAACTATATTCACAATAAACCCACGTGCACTGATGGTAGGAATGTAAATTGATACAGCCCTTACGAGGTGGTTGTTTTTACTCCTTTTTTGTGTTTGTGTATGAAACTCTTATTCAATGAAAGAAAACAGTGTATGATCCATTTGAAAGAAAGCATGAATCCATTTGTCCATAACAGCTGATTTTTTTTTCCTTTTCCATTTTTATTTTATCTTATTAAGTTCTTGGATACATGTGCAGAACGTGCAAGTTTGTTGCATAGGTATACATGTGCCATGGTGGTTTGCTGCACCTATCAACCCATCATCTAGGTTTTAATCCCCGAATGCATTAGGTATTTGTCCTAATGCTCTCCCTCCCCTTGCCCCTGACCCCCCGACAGGTTCCAGTGTGTGATGTTCCCCTCCTTGTGTCCATGTGTTCTCATTTTTCAACCCCTGCTTTTGAGTGAGAACGTGTGGGGTTTGGTTTTCTGTTCCTGTGTTAGTTTACTGAGAAGGATGGCTTCTAACAGATGGATATTTCTATAGGCCAATGAGGGCCCAAGGAAAAAGAAAAATGTTCTCTTAATGTATTGTAAACTTTTGCTTAGAAAAGCATCTCATACCATAAATTCTTCCATTTAACGAAATTGAAGAGTTAACGATGACTTTCTCAGAAAGCAAGCTTCTCTTTACTTCTTAGGCACAATTTCTATATTTCTATGAGACTATTGATGCCTACTTGAGAAAGCAACATCTAATAAGTTCTCAATGTTTGCTTACAAACTCTCTTTTTCTGTCAAACTCATTCATTTGCTGGGTGTCCTCTCCTCATTGCTTATTTTTGTTGACTTTGTTGAAGATCAGATGGTTGTAGGTATTAAAAACATACATCAAAATAACAGCCGTCTATGACAAACACACAGCCAACATGAAATGAAAGAGTTAATGATGAATCTTTTTTAGAAAGTAAGCTTCCATTTATTTCTAGGGGTGTATTTTTCTTTTTACCTTTTCTTTAATAATTTCAACTATTATTTTAGATTCAGGAGATATATGTGTAGGTTTGCTACATGAGTATATTGAGTGAAACTAAGGTGTGAGGTACAAATGATCCTGTCACCCAGGTAGTAAGCATAGTACCCAATAGGTAGTTTTTAAGCCCTTTCCCTTCTCCCACTCCTAGTAATACCCAGTGTCTATTGTTGTAATCTTTATGTCCCTGTGTACCCAATGTTTAGCTCTCACTTATAAATGAGAACATGACCTATTTGGTTTTCTGTTCCTGCATTAGTTCCCTTAAAATAATGGCTTCTGGCTGCATCCATGTTGCTGCAAAGGAGATGATTTTGTTCTTTTTTATGGCTGTACAGTATAGTGTGTATGCAGACTTTCTTTATCAGTTCCACTGTTATGGGCATTATTCCATGTCTTTGCTATTGTGAATAGTGTTGTGATAAACATATGAATGCATGTGTCTTTTGGCAAAACAATTTATTTTCCTTTGGGTATATAACCACCAGTGGGTCAATGATAGTTCAACTCTTAGGTCATTGAGAAATCTCCAAACTACTTTCCACAGGGGGTGGACTAATTTACCTTCAAATTAACAATGTAGACGTGTTTTCTCTGCAATCTTGCCAGTATCTGTTATTTTTTGACATTTTATTAACAGCCATTCTGCCTGGGGTGAGAAAATACCTAACTATGGTTTAGATTTGCATTTCTCTGATGATTCCTGATGATGAGCATTTATTTCATATGTTCATTGGCCCTTGTATATCTTCTTTTGAGAAGTCTCTGTTCTTGCCCTTTGACAAGAATGGAGTTATTTGGTTTTTGCTTGTTCAATTGTTATTTGTTTTATGAGGTAATTTGTTTTTGTTTGTTCAATTGTTTAAGCTCCTTATAGATTCTGGATATTAGGCTTTTGTTGGATGCATAGTTTGTAAATATTTTCTTGCATTCTGTAGGTGTTTGTTTACTCTGTTGATAGTTTCTTTTGCTGTATCAAAGTGCTTTACTTTAATTAGGTCGCTCTTGTCAATTTTTTGTTGTCGTTGCCATTGCCTTTTAGGAATGATAAATTATTTGTCAAGGCCAATGTCTGGAATGATATTTCCTAGGCTTTCTTCTAGGATTTTTATAACATGAGGTCTTACATTTAAATGTTGAATAATTCAAGTTGAGTGGATTTTTGTATATGATGAAATGTAGGGGTCCAGTTTCATTCTTCTGTATATGGCTAGCCAATTATTCCAGCCTCATGTATTGAATAGGGTGTCCTTTCCTCATTGCTTATTTTTGTTGACTTTGTTGAAGATCAGATGGCTTTAGGCATTAAAGGAACATACATCAAAATAATGACAAACACACAGCCAACATCATACTGAATGGACAAAAGCTGGAGGCATTTCCCCTTAAGAACAAGAATAAGACAAAGATGTCTATTCTCACCATTTCTATTTAACATAGTACTGGATGTCCTAGCTAGAGCAAATGGGAGAAAGAAATAAAACACATCCAAATCGGAAAAGAAGAAGTCAATTTATCTCTCTTCACTAACAATATGGTTCTATATCTAGAAAACTCTAAAGAGACCTCCAAAAGGCTCCCAGAACTGATAAATGACTTCAGTAAAGTTTCAGGATACAAAATTATCATACAAAAATTACTGGCACTTCCAATAATGTTCAAGCTGAGAGCCAAATCAAGAATGAAGTCCCATTTATAATAGCCAATGTTTTTCTAAGCAAATAGAAAAACATTCCACATGCATGGATTGAAAGAATCAATATTGTTAAAATGACCATACTGACTAAAGCACTCTACAGATTCAGTGCTATTCCTATAAACTACCAATGTCACTTTTCTCAAAATTAAACAAACAAACAAAATATGTATATATATAATTCATACAGAACCATAAAAGGGCCCAAATAGCCAAACAAATCCAGGCAGAGCAAAAGGAACAAAGCCAGAGGCATCATGTTTCTGGATTTCAAACTATATTATAAGGCTACAGTAACCAAAATTGTATGGTAATGGTACAAAAACAGATACATGAACCAAAGGAACAGAATAGAGAACTCAGAAATAAAGCTGCACACCTCACATCTTGTTTTCACTTCTAAGCCTGGGTGTGTCTCCAGATTTTTCTGGGTAAGGATTTGTTCTGGGCATAGCACGTAGTTGAGGTCAAAAACTCCTGACTCAGACAGACTAACACAATGGAGTTGCATTGGCTATGGAGACTGGGAGTGAATGTAATATTTTTTAATGCTACCAGACAGCCAAGACTGATAATGATGCTGTCTTCAATAAAAAAATAGCAAAGCACAGGGCAGGGGCATGGCTGAATTTTGATACTAGTAGATTAGATATGTGAGTGAAAAAACATCTTATGTTCAGGAAACCTCAAGTAATATTTTCTGGAATCACATTAATTGTTCACTAATTTTAGAAGTGGGAAAGTACATAAATTTGGGATAAATATAAGATACTTGTCTAATTCTAGGAAAGGTAGAATTATCGATATATTTTAAAATAATGGAGTGATAATCAGTGTATTTTAGGAATAATTAATGCAAAATTAATAATAAAATCGGATAAATAAGAAAACAGTAAAACAGAATGAATACTTGAGATTGGACAGGAAAGAGAAGAAATATTTGAGATTGAATGCAAGTTTTTGGCTTGAAAACATGATTTACAGTGAAACTATATACCATTAACTGACAAAGAAATATAGAAAGTCAACCATGGTATTGATTTTTTGTATGTAGAAGAAAGAATTTGGAAAAGAAAATGAAGTCCTTTGTAATAGGCTAAGTTTAATAAGTCATGAGACTTACATGAAATTTAAGACATGCAAAGATGTCCAAATGGCAGTTATATCTTTATATCTATGGAGAGAGTTAGGGATTAGATAATTAATTTTCAACTACTTTGTAAGGGCTAGTTGAACTTGCCAGTGTGAAGCCCTACTGAAACACACACACACAAAAATATGGGTTTTGATTTATCTATGTTCTTAGTTTTCAAACCAGAAATTGATAAAACAAATAGATAAAAATTTTCATAGGTAATATAAATATAATTTGCATTTATACTCATTTGCATGTTGAACTTAAATTAATCTGTGATTTCATGAATTCAGAACTGATGTTATCTCTAGTCATCTGTATGGAGAGGAGCAAATCCTTGGGTAAAAATGCATCACTTTATGGTTGTTTCCTTTCAGCAGAGTGAGTACCCATTGCAGTTGTGTTTAAAAAACAGTTTAACTTATAGTTAATACTGATGTTTTCTCTTCCACAGATTCATGTAAAAAATGTCCACAAATATTCTAGCTAGGATGACTCAAGAGGACAAGCTTGGTCTAGGGATGAAAAACCATTCCATCTGAATGCTAGCTTTTCACATAGCTCTACTACGATCTCTATCCCTGAAAGACAAACTAGCCTACCACGGCATGTTTTAACTTCTTAAATAGTCTACATTCCTCTGCTTTTCAGAATTCTAGATTCTGCCAAGTAGAAATGAGTGGGGTAGTTTAGCTAACAAAAAATCTACTATCTAGGTATTTACTCTTTTGTTTAGGATGAACAGATTTATAATTCATGTGAAAGTGAGAGGATTATAAAAAAATAAAATATTTGTGAACTCAGCAAATCATAAGCATATCTCCTTTCTCTTAAAAAGGTTTTAGATAAATAAAACTGAAAAAAAGATATTCCTCCATATTTTCTTGTTATTGCTTTTAATTTTTACAAATTTTATTTATTAAAATCTTTAAATACATAGTACAATAAAAAAGTAGCATTCGTCATATTGAAATAAAATGCATAAAATTTTTTGATATCAAGGCAGCTAATAAACTTAGTAGGAAAACAATTTAGATACTAACTGTATCAGTTAAGTATTGCTAAAAATTGCCAAATCACAAACCATGTTCAAACTAAGTACCTGAAAGCAACATTTGTTTCTGCTCACATATCTCCAAGATAGCTGTGGTTTAGTTGGTTAAAGTAGGAGAGAAGGATGGAACTGTTTCTCCTTCACAGCCCTCAGAAGGAACCAATCTTTCCACCACTTTGATTTCAGAATTCCAGACACCAGAATTGTAAGAACATAAATATCTATCATTTAAGTCACCCAGTTTATGGCATTGTGTTACCGCAGCCCCAGGAAACTAATATACATGGTCAAACAAAAAGTCAAGAGGCAAGCTATGATGAACTGTAGGGAAAAGTATGGAAGCATGAAAGGGTAAAGTATTGGGGCCAATAATTGAATCTACTACACTCCCAAAATTATTTTAAATAGATCTCATCCACTGCACTGCCGAGTCCAAACGAAATAGGGAATGAGAAACCCAAACTAAAATTCTTCACTCCTGAGAAGCATCAGCATCCTAACCTAAGCTGTAAGAAATTTTCTTGTATGTTTAATTCAACTTCATAAATGAAAATGTTTAAAATATTGTAAAACATTTCTTTAAAGTATAGAAACCATTGCTTTTAACTATACTTAGCATATACAAGGGGGAAAAAGGGAATCACTCAAATAAGAGCGTTTTCAAGTCATTTTAAAAAGGGAGATAGCATTATTCAGAAAATTACAAAAACAATTCTGAAAATACTTCTCTGAGTGAATAGTACGTACGTTGGGCAAACTTAACCAATGAGTTCAATAAAAGTAGAAAATCTATTAAAAACCTGCTATAAATCACAGCTTGTTATGGATGTTACAGAAATTTCTTTAGAAAATTTATTTCCAGCTGCTTTGTCTATTAAGCTATTCTATCAATATTTATTTCATTCTCTCTGGATATAAACTGCATAATGCCTAGTGTGGATACTAAGAAGAAAAAAATGCTTACTTCATACTCTATGCATTTAAGAAATTTCACTCTTGAATATATACATATGTGTGTGTGTGTGTGTGTGTAAAATGAATACCTATAAGTAAATAATTCTTTATCATAAAGATATTTTTCCTTGTATAATAAAAATATTTAAACAATCAGCAGTAAAGTTTTTTTAATCACAGACTACAAACAGCAAAACTAATAGCTAGAGACCATTATGAACACTTTTCAAATTCAGACATAGAAAGATTTGCCATGAAAGTATAAACCTTAGATTTCGGACCTGTCAGTTACATCAGCCCCTCCCAAGGCCCCAGGAAGGCTCATGTCAAAGTGATTACATGATTACATGCATTTATAATATTTTAAAACTAAAAAATGAATGACAATAACAAAATATTTAGCCATGATAATATAAAACCATTGTCCCTTTGCACTTTGAATGTCTTGCTACCATCTTTCCCTCCTTGAAGAATGGCTTTGGAGTATTCATGGACATTTTGGAAGACAAAAGCCAAAGGAAAGTTGAGTTGAGACATGTTTCTGTTGGATTTACTTGATCGTACAGATGAGTTGTTGCTGTTTTTCTGCCATTCACTTTCATCTCTAATTTTGTATTTCTATTGTATAAATTTCAACATGAACAGCTTAGAGTTTCAGCATTTTTTTCTAATTGGCTTACTAAAAATATCAGTCTATCTGAGAAATTGTTGCCAATCAAGAAGGAAGAGAGGCTTGTTATTTCCTCTGTTTCTCTTACTGAAATAGATGGTCATGGAAGGACTCATGACCACAGTCCTCGCCATCACTGCCAGCCAGAAGACTGTAGATGGCCCCTCTGGGAAACTGTGGCATGACGGCTGTGGGCTCACCAGAACATCATCCCTGCATCTACTGGTGCTACCAAAGGTGTAGGCAAGGTCATCCCTGAGCTGAACGGGAAGCTCACTGGCATGGCCTTCCATGTCCTCACTGCCAATGTGTCGGTCGTGGACCTGACTTGCCACCTGGAAAAACCTGCCAAATATGATGACAACAAGTAGGTGATGAAGCAGGCATCAGAGGGCTCCCTCAAGGGCATCCTGGGCTACACTGAGCACCAAGTCATCTCTCCCGACTTTAACAGCGACACTCACTCTTCTACCTTCGATTCTAGGGCTGGCATTGCCCTCAACGACCACTTTGTCAAGCTCATTTCCTGATATGACAATGAATTTGGCTACAGCAACAGGGTGGTGAACCTCATGACCCACATGGCCTCCAAGAAGTAAGACCCCCAGACCACCAACCCCAACGAGAGTGCAAGGGGAAGAGAGAGGCTTTCAGCTGCTGGGGAGTTCCCTGCTGCACTCAGTCCCCCACCACACCGAGAATCTCCCTTCCTCACAATTTCCATGCAGACCCCCTGAAGAGGGAGGGGCCTAGGGAGCCCCACCTTGTCAGTTACCATCAATAAAGTCCCCTGTGCTCACCTAAAAAAAAAAGAAAATTATAGCTAATTTCATTTAAAATAAAAATTAAAAATAACACACTGTCATAAATTAATGTAAGACTATACTAAAATCACATTTCATTATACATTAGGGTTATTTTTAAAGTGTGAAGCTTGTTTAATGATTAAATATCTTAAATTAGTTTATTATGTGAAAATATTTTTATTGATAACCATAATTATCTAATAATATAAAAATTAATTCTAAAATTTTCAACAATTTCTAAGTATAATTTTTTAGAAGACTAGAAAGAATGAATAGCTTCTTAAAATGCTGTTTTAAATTATCTATTAGAATTCAATGGACAACATTTGTCATAATAATAACCTAGAAGGACTCATGTTAATTTTAGAAACACAAATTGCTAATGGTGAGAATACATTCTGAGCAATGCATCATTAGGCAATTTTGTCACTCTGAGAAAGTCACAGAGTGTACTTACACAAACCTACATTGTATAGCCTAGGCTAGATGGTACAGCCTACAGCTTCTAGGGTAAAAACCTGTACAGCATGTCACTGTGCTCAATTATGTAGGCAATTATAACACAATGGTCAGTTTTTGTGTGCCTAAACATGGAAAAGAGACACTCAAAATATAGTATAAAAGATAAAAAATGGTACAGCTGTACAGGGCATTCACCATGAATAGAGTTTGCAGGACTGGAAGTTGCTCGGGGTGAGTCAGTGAGTGGTGAATGAATGTGGAAGCCTGTACACTACTATAGAATTTATCACTGTACAATTAGGATACACCAAATATATAAAAAATATTTTTCTTTTTTCAATAATAAATTAATCTTAGTTTACTATAACTATAAACTTTTTTTAACTTTTTGACTGTATTGTAATAACACTTAGATTAAAACACAAACTCATTTCACAGATGTACAAAAATATTTTCTGTCTTAATATGCTTATTCTATAAGATTTTTTCTTCTTTTTTTACTTTAAACTTTTTAATTAAAAACTAAGACACTAATACACACATTAGCCTAGGTCTGCACAGGGTCAGGATCATCAATATCACTGTTATCCACCTCCGCATCTTGTCCCACTACAAGGTCATCGGGGCAATAACACACATGGAGGTGTCATCTATGATAACAATTCCTTCTTCTGGAACACCTCCTGAAGAACCTGCCCGAGCCTATTCTACCATTAATTTTCTTTTAAGATAAGTTTTAAAAGTATGCTCTAAAATCATGATTAAAAGTATAGTGTACTAAATACATAAGCCAGTTACAGTCTTTTATTATCATTATCAATTACTATGTGCTGCACATAAATTGCATGTGTTGTACTTTTATACCACTGGCAATGCAGTGGGTTTGTTTACACCAGCATCACCACAAACATGTGAGTAACATGTTGCACTATGATGTTATGATGGCTATAATGCCATGATGCCACTAAGTGATAGAAATTTTTCAGCTCCATTATAGTCTTACAGTATCACCACTGTGTTTGTGGTCTACTGGTGACCAAAATGTTGTTATACAGCACATGACTGTATACTAACTGTAGTGTCATTTAATATACTGTGTGTTCTGGAAAGGACAATACTTCAGAAGATAATACAAATTGCAATGTGTAATAATTGAAAAAATAGTGTCAAGATCATAGTTTCTTGTATTTGATATGATTGAAGACTACATAAACATTGTAATAACTCAGAATTTATAAATATTAACATTTACTAAGAAGGCTGATTAAAATAACATAAGAATATAAGAATCCTTATTGGAATACTTAGAATACTTAGTTTGTAATATAAACTGCTGTGTACATTCTCAATCCTGTATTAAAAGACATTAAAATAATTAGAAATAAAATTTGCCAGATATTTGTGGTATAAAAAGAGATATCTAAAAATCTGACTGAAACACATAAAAGACATTTGGCTCATTGAAGAGATCTACTATGTTACTTGATAGTGCAAACTATGTATATTGTTCCTCTATTAAGCTATAAATGGATATCAATTTTAATTAAAATTCAATTTTGGTGAGTTTAAGAGGCATGCATTAATATTTAAATTTCCCATGGGAAAGTAAATGTTCTAAAATAACCATCAGCATTTTAAAAAGAAAAAAAGGTTGGCACTGGCTATAAATATTTAATAAGTAAAGTCAAAAGAACTGTCAGATTAATCTATAAGCAGAACTGTCATCTATAAAAGAACTGTCAGATCTATAAGCAGAAAAATTTGGTGAATTTTATGTGGGAAAGCTTACATCCATCTTTTTCAAATATATACATATATATATATATATATTTAAGAGTGTAGGTGCTAAATAAAAATTTGCTGAATGAATGAATGAACAAAGTCAGGTTTTAAGACTGCAGTAGCCCCGGCTAACACCTTGATGGCAGCCTTGTGAGATGCTCACAGCTTGAGGACCTAGCTAACCTATGCCTGAACTCCTTGCCCACAGAAACTGAGAGACAATGTTGGTGGCTTTAAGTTGCTATGTTTTGGTGTATTTTTTATACATAAATAGATAAATAATACTCATAGAAAGATCCAAGAATTACAAGTTGAAGAAAATATATGAGAACATTTGTCTTACCTTTCCCAATGGAAGGGCTTCTAAACACAATGATAACTAAAGAAAATACAAAGACTGAAGATTTTGCGGCATAAACATACCCAATATACAGTTTGTAAAAATATACAAATATATAACAACCATTTGTGAAATGGCTTATGGTAAATACAACAAGAAGATGTTCAATATTCTTACTAGGTGGGCGCAAAAGTAATTGCAGCTTTTGCCATTACTTTTGTTACCTTTATTAAGAGCTTTTTCAATTAATAAGAAATAATTAAACATCACATTTTAAAAAAGGGAAAAATGAATAAAAAATCAATTTAAAGGTTACGAAAAAAATCAAAATAAGGTTTAACCCTTACTAGTCATTAACAAGCCATACATTTAAAAACAAATCTACAGAGACAACACAAAAACACCGATCGGATCGCTTTTCTCATTGCTGAAAGACTTGTTCTCTGCTTGCTTTGGCATTGAAATTTCTCCCCATACACATACAGTTTCAGCAGGGTTATGGCAATTTTGTCTTCTTCATTTTGTCTTCATTTTCAATTTTGTCTTCTTTATTTTGATTGTACATTGGGCCCACAGACTTGCCTTTGTGTATTTTCTTATCATATTTACCTGTTTTCTTGTCCATAGTTTCTATTTTAACTATACAATCGAAAGGTTATCTTTTCATTGATCTTTTGAAGCTGAAATAATAGTTCTCTTTTCAAATAACAATTTCTTATGTTTTCTCAGTTTCTGATTGTGTTTGTCTTTGACAGAACAACCTGGCTGTCAACAGCTTGTATGAACTAAGAATTTTTTTTTTCTATAATGAAATCTGCATGCATTTTAAATCTGCACAACATTCTTCTTACTAATATGTCTATTAAAGTGATTATTTGTTTCCCATTTCCACTGTTCTTCAATCCTTTCTACTTTTCGATCCTTAAAGCATCCTCTTGGTTTTATTTTTTATTCATTTTCTCCCCAAATCAGTCCCCAAAGAAATAAATATCTCTTATATTACAGAGGTAAATATTGATCTTTTTATTTTTATTAATTTTTTGTGTGTATGTTGTATAAGCAAATGTGTATCACTCTTTGGGATTATAACTTTCTCAAATACCCTCTGTCTCTCAACTGTGAGTAAAAAACATAAAAAAGAATTGAAAAAATCCTTGACCTTCATGGCAAGCTTTTGAACTCTCGCGATTTTGTGCTTTGCATCATTCATAATTATATTTCCTTCCTCCTCCAAGAGTTGTTCAAAATCAAGAAAAATAAACACATGTACATATTTAGATATAAATATGAGATGTTCAATAATAAATGCATAATGCATATGATTAAAAACACAATACATATGAAGTTCGAGATCCCTCCTTTCACGGTAAAGAGCTTCTTTTAAAAATCACTGCTAATATTTCTTCAATAAATGAGACTATCTTGAGATACAAAATGTTTTTAGCAGGACACCAAAAGAACAAATAATGAAGGCTGACAAATCAAAATATATTTATGAGGAAATCTGCCAAAAGAATAAACATCATAAAAATAAAGTCAAAAGACACAATGCAGGATGACTGTGATAGACTACCTGTCCTCCTGAGAAACGAAGGACACTGGATAAATTAGAAAAAGACATCGCTTTGGAGAGCTACCAAGGGAACTGGGATTTGAAGTCAGAGCCCACAGGTAATAGCCACACACTAAGGTAAGTCTTATGCCTGGGAATTGGGATTTGAAGAGGTCATATGGCCGGAATTGGTGCGTTCTTGGTCTCACTGACTTCAAGAACGAAGCAGCGGACCCTCGCGGTGAGTGTTATAGTTCTTAAAGGCGGCGTGTCCGGAGTTTGTTCCCTCTGATGTTTGGATGTGTTCGGAGTTTCTTCCTTCTGGTGGGTTCGTGACCTCGCGAACCCAGCTGGCTTCACTCAGTGGATCCGGCGCCGGGGCCGCAGGTGGAGCTGCCTGCCAGTCCCGCGCGTGCGCCCACACTCTTCAGCCCTTGGGTGATCGATGGGATTGGGCGCCTTGGAGCAGAGGGCGGCGCTCGTCGGGGAGGCTCCGGAGGCACAGGAGCCCACGGAGTCGGGGAAGGCTGAGGCATGGCGGGCTGCAAGTCCCGAGCCCTGCCCTGCGGGGAGGCTGCTAAGGCCTGGCGAGAAATTGAGCACAGCAGCTGCTGGCCCAGGTGCTAAGCCCCTCACTGCCCGGGGCCTGCGCGGCCGGTTGGCCGCTCCCAGTGCGGGGCCTGCCGAGCCCACGCCCACCTGGATCTCACGCTGGCCCGCAAGCGCCGCGCGCAGCCCCGGTTCCCGTCCGCGCCTCTCTTTCCACACATCCCGGCAAGCTGAGGGAGGCGGCTCGGGCCTTGGCCAGCCCAGAAAGTGCCTCCCACAGTGCAGCGGTGGGCTGAAGGGCTCCTCAAGTGCCGCCAAAGTGGGAGCCCAGGCAGAGGAGGCGCCGAGAGCGAGCGAAGGCAGTGAGGACTGCCAGCATGCTGTCACCTCTCAGTCAGAGCCCACAGATAATAGCAACACACTAAGGTAAGTCTTATGTCTGCCCCTTTCTCCTAAAAGCATTTTCTAGCAATATGTGGTAGGAAGCTGTTGGCAGGGAGAACTTGAGCAGAGCTTTAAGCAGTCTTCTAGGACCACAAAACACACACACACACACACACACACACACACACACGGAGTGCAGGCACACTCAGGTGGAACTGCCCCAGTAGACATTGCAGGTTTTTAGTTGGGATGCCTGAAAGACTAAATCCAGGAATAAGAATGAACTGAAAATACTAAGGACTAATAAAAACTGACCCTTAGCCTTGAATACACTTAATCCATGGTGATTGATTACAATACCGTCAGTCAGAAGCAAAAGAAAATACTCTCTAAAGGAAGAAGCATACTCTAAAACCTCTAAAATTTTTCATACACAATGTATGGAATTAAATCAAAAATTGGAACATGAATGAAAGAAAAAATTGGAATAAAAATTTTTTTAAATGACAGTAGAAACAAACTCAGAGGTGATAGCTATAAAGATTATCATTCGCCAACTTTAAAAGAAATATGATTTATATATTAGGAAGAATATATCAATATAAAAGATTTTACTATAGATTTGGAATCTATAAAATTATATAGTTTAATTAATTACAAATTCTAGAAATGAGAAAAATAACTGATTTAAAGCATGCAATAAATGGATTCAAGAATAGACTAGGTACACCTAAAAAAATGATGCATGATCTGAAAAATAGATTAGTAGAAGATATTCAGGATAAATCACAGAAATAATCAACATGCGAAATACAGAATGAATTAGAATTATACAAATAGACACAGAGAGGGAGGATTGAAAGAACAGAATACAGGCGATTTTTTGAAGACATATAATAAAGATTTTTCCATAATGAATGAAAGACATCAAATTACAGATTTCAAAGCAGTAAAGCTCAAGAAGACTAAATACAAAGATTATCAAACCTGGGCATATCATAATAAAAATATTAAAAGTCAAAAATAAAGAGAAAAATCATAACCAGCCAGAAGAAAAAAGACACATATTCTCCAAAGGACCCACTAAAACATTTACAATGTTTTCTTCAACAGAAATGTAAGAAACCAGAGATTAATGAAACAGAATGTGTAAAGTTCTACAACCAACTAATATGGAAATAATAAGTTCCCTGACCAAAATAAAAAATGAGAAAACTCATCTCTAAAAGATAAACTGTATAAAAAAAATACTAAAATAGTTCTATGGGAAGAAGAAATTTGATCTTACATACAAGAATGGGGAAGTTTCAGAGGATTGAAGAACAATGGAAATGAGAAACGTATCATCATTCTATCATCATTCTAATAGTAAGAGGAATGTTGTGTGTGTTTGAAATGCATGCAGATTTCGTTGTAGATATCAGTAGAAAGAAATCTTGGATTTCACGATAAATGACAAAGACTTCTATCAAGAATGTATAAAAATTCATTTAAATGTAAATATAAATACCAAAGATTACAAAATGATAATTCATTAAAAAATATAAGATAAAAAAGAAAACACATCTATATATTTTATGGCAATATGACATGTATATGATAGCCATAGGATGCTGTCATACATATGTCATGTTGTCATAAAATATATGGATAAGAACTTGAAGTAAAGCAAAATCTCATGCTCTGATGGTGGGAGTGGAAATGGATACTACAATTTTTAAATAACGATTTGATGATTTCTTAAATGTTTACATATGAGAAAAGAAAACATACTATAATGTATACTGCAACACTTTGAAATATCAAAAATACATATACAAAACAATGTCTCTCTACATGAGAATGGATAAATTATGATATATTTATATAATGAAATATTGGAAAGTAGATAAAATGAGAGAGAACTACAAATAAAACAATGGATACATCTTCAAAATATATTTTTAAGCCCAAAAATTATTGCCAGAGGGTATTTAGAGCATAACATAATTTACATAAAAATTGAAAACATACACAATACTCATATATTATAAATACATAAATATATATGTAAGGATTTAAGAGTGTGTCAGACCAGTTTTAATTCTAGAGGGAACAGAGGAAATTGCAATAATATAAAGATATACCTTCAGGAACTTAACTGTAATTATAATGTTCTATGTCTTAAAATAAAAAATCTTAAGGAAATATAATTTTCCTGAAATGTAAGGCAACTGATGAGTATAGAAGGCATTCTTTTATTTTGTATTCTTGTTTCTTATATTTTTATAGTAATTTTATAATAAAATACTTTTTTAAAAAGTCTGTTATGATATGAGTAGAACCTGAAAGCAGAAAGCTAGAGGGTAAGATAATGGTCCAAGTACAAGATGGTTATGTCTTGGACTTAACCATATGGCTTGGACAGTAGTCACCAAGTGACAAGTGGTAGAATTAAGGATAGTTTTTTAAATTATGGCTAACAGAATTTTCCAAGGATAAGAACTGAGAAATCATAAACAACTCCTATGTTTTTGGCTTCAGCAATATATTTCCTGCAGTAATGTTGAACAAGAAATAGATTCGAGAAGGAATTAAACTGGGAGTTTAAAAGGAGTAATGTCTTTAATATTCAAATTTATGGCATCTATCAGGTGTTCAACAATATATCAAGTAGGCAACTGAATGTGTAAGTTAGAGTCAAGAGTGAGGTCAGGTCTGGGAATATAAATTGGGGAGTTAGCATGAAAATGATACTTAAGGCCAGGCGTGGTGGCTCGCGGCTGTAATCCCAGCACTTTGGGAGGCCTAGGCGGGTGGATCACGAGGTCAAGAGTTGAAGACCAGCCTGGTCAGGATGGTGAAACCCCGTCTCTACTAAAAATACAAAAATTAGCCGTGTGTGGTGGCAGGCGCCTGTAATCCCAGCTACTCGGGAGGCTGAGGCAGAGAATTGCTTGAACCTGGGAGGTGGAGGGCAGTGAGCCGAGATCACACCACTGCACTCTAGCCTGGGCGACAGAGCCAGACTCCATCCCAAAAAAGAAAAAAAAAAATGATACTTAAAGCAATGATACTACTTATGGACAGAGTGAAAATGGAGTAAAGAGGGGAGTGTTAAAGACTGTTTCTTGGAACCCTATATAATTAATAGTGCCTGAAAAAAGAGAAGGCAACTAAGTATGTAAGAAAGAATAACCACTGCATCAAGAAACAGGCTCAGGGCTGGGCTTGATGGCTTACACCTGTAATCCCAGCACTTTGAGAGGCCAAGGTGGGCAGGTCACTTGCGGTCAGGAGATAGAGAACAGCCTGGCCAACACGGTGAAAAATACAAAAATTAGCTGGGCCTGGTGGCACACACCTGTAGTCCCAGCTACTCGGGAGGCTGAGGCAGGAGGATCGCTTGAACCCATGAGGCAGAGGTTGCAGTGAGCTGAGACTGCACCACTGCACGCCAGCCTGGGCGACAGAGTGAGACTCTGTCTAAAAAAAAAAAAAAAAAAGGCTTGGAAAGTGTGGATCCAAATATTTAAAAAGGCTTTCATAAACAGATAATATAAATGCTAAAGATAACTGTTTAAAGTGAGGGCCGTGGATTGAATTAAAGAAGTAAGATGGATGAGAATTCTGTTTAAGTTTGGGGCTGTTATAGTAGCTGTATATTCTAATGGAAATTACCCAGTAAGAATATATTGATGATGGAGAATGGGAATGGGACATAATCTTGAGCAAAAGGTATGTACATAGGGAGCATGAGTGAATCAAGTGCACAGTGCAGTAGTTGTCCTTGGCATAGCCATGCACTGCAACAGAAAGGAAGACTGTGTGGGTACATATGCAGACAGTTGTTAAATTTGCAAGTGGAAAGATGATTCAGTTCTTATCTGATTTCTTCTATTTTCTTGGTGAAATAAGAAGTGTTATGTACTAAATTGTGTACCCCACCCAAAACTTATATGATGAAGCCCTAACCTCCAATGTGACTCTATTTGGAGACAGAGTATATAAGGATGTAATCAAGGTTAAATGAAATTATAAGAGTGGGACCTTGATCTAATAGAATTTCTATCATTATAAGAAGAGACATCAGAAAGCTCTCCATCCCTCAGATCCCACCCACACACAAAAATTATGTGAGCACCAGGCAAAACGACAGCTGCCTCCAACGCAAGAGAAGAGGCTTCCAAATGAAAGCTACCTTTGGCCAAGCAACATAATACAAGAAGCAAGATTATCATCTGAAAGTAGAAAAGGAAAGGGATGATGAAAGTTTGAAAGAGAACTGAGATAGTGATCTCAGAGAGTGGGATAGTGAATTAGGGAAAGAAATTTACCTCTGGGCCATACTGAGGACTCCATAAATATTGATGGAGTGACTGAACTAGAGGAAATGAAAGAAAATAATTCAGAGAAGCACTTGAGAGTAGAATGAGTGTGGAGTTTGAGGGCACATTAGAAGTGGCAGGGTGATACAGATTTGATGTTCAGAGGTATGTGGGACTAAATGAGTGGTGACTGGCGACTTGTAAATCCTAGAATTCTGCTCAATATGGAGGAAATGAGCCTGCAAGTTATATGAGGATAAGTACTAATGGTCACTTAATGGGAGATGGGCAATATTTTGAAATGTAATTATTCAACTTCTCTTATATATTTATATCCCTTTCGGTATTAAATGCTGGTAGAGGGATCTCTCCCCTCTTCATTAAGTAATTAAGTAATATTACCCTTTTTTGCTTGAATGATGGGAAATGCAAACTAATTTGCATGTCCCAATGAAATAGTTTCTCACAGGCTAATTCCTAGTTATTGGTTTTGAGTATAATAATTTTTAATCAGCCTCATTCCTTGTTCTTATTCTTTTGGGCCTTATTTCAATGGACTACTTGCCCGATGCTATTTATTATAAGCTTCCTCTGTTACTTTTTGATGCAGTCAGAGAAAAAATGTTAGTCATTTATTTTAGCTCTTACATTATTTAGAGCTTACCTTTCTTACTTTAATAGCTTTACATCTTCTCTTGCCTTATTTGAAAAATGTCAATTACAGAAAAATCTACTTATCTAACTCTGGCTCAGGTTTACCTCCCCAAGTTCAATTCTTCTGAGTTGAGCCCCATCTATTAAAATCAGAACTCATTTCCTCTTTTTTAGGTTCTTCAATGAATCAAGCCTTCCTTGGGCATTTCTACATGCTCTTTTATTTTCAACATTCTCTTTACTCTTTCCTCTTGAATTTAACTATCAAAGGTTTCCCTTTAGAGGTCAATTATTTCTTGACCTCTTGACTTCTCTGTGTTCTTATTTTCTTATCGGATCAGATTGAGGGCTTGCTGTGCTTCTGCAAATCCTCCCCTATCACAGCCCTTATGATGCTATATTTTAATTATTTGTTTATATAATTTACTCCTTACTATATGATCACGTCCATGAAAGTAAACAATTTGTACCTTTTGCTTATCAGTACATCCTCCAGACTATAAATGCTTAATTCACATTTCTTGAATAAATGTATGTATGCTTCTGCTGACCGAATACATTAGAAATATTCTAATTAACAGTCTTAAAATGTCTACTTTTTATATTATAACTTGAATATGAGTCCTAGTCAGTAGCCATACATTCCATCCAAAATAGCAGTGATGGTTATGAAATTATTCATTGAAAACTTTATTTCCTGTGTTATACAGATAATTTCCTAACTTTCTGCTACATTTTAATTGCCTGAATTTGAAGGCCAGCAATATAAGGGAAATTTTATTGGTCAGATTACTATGCTGGATTTATTCAATTTTGTTTTACTTAACTGTGGTATAAAGAGTTTCAATTAGCACACTGGCAGCAATAAAATCCTTTGTCAATACATTATAGCAATATTCTAAGCATGAATAAACTTTATTAGGGACACAAATCATTAGTAATGAAGTGGTCCTTTGACAGATTAAAAAAAAAACTTAACACAGCAAAATGAGCTTATATGCATTTTGCTTATCAAGTGGAGACTGGGAATGAGTTGCACTGACAGGCAGGCTGCAGACTATCAAAGTCAGTAGTTGCCCCAAACTTTTCTGAATATAAAAGCTTGAGTTACCTGATTCTTCTTCCCTAGTTTATAAAAAATTCAATACATTTTTTTCCAGAAGTAATAAAATTATAGGAAGTTAAATTATGCATTTTTAGTTGATTATCTTGTTAGATGTTAAGGCTAAAACTCAGTGGATGAAGTGATTTTCCCGAGGTCTTATACCTTATAAATGACACAAATGCACCTAGTATCCAAATGTTCTGGCTCATAGTGATCTATATCTAGATCAAAGTCCCTGTTTGGATTATTGGTTCCAGAATGTATGTGTCACACTTCCACATAGAAATTTACAAATTTGTCTTCCTCCTTCTCGTCTAATTTATATTTTCCTGAAGAAATACCTGTACTCAGACCCCTGTTTCTAATATATATAGGATATTAAACTCAATTGAAAACATGTAGGCATAGATACCAGATTACAGGTTATGCTTCATTATAACAGAATTGACCCTTGGATTACTACATTCTCATGCTGCTAATAAAGACATACCTGATACTGGGTAATTTACAAAGAAAAGTGGTTTAATTGACTCACAGTTCAGCATGGCTGGGGAGGCATCAGGAAACTTAACAATCGTGGAGAAAGGGGAAGCAAACACATCCTTCTTCAGATAGCGGCAGCAAGGAGAAATGCAGAGCAAAGTGGGGCAAAAGCCCCTTAGAAAACCATCAGTTGTCCTGAGAACACACTATCACGAGAACAGTATGGAGATGACCACTCCCGTAATTCAATTACCTCCCACAAGATCCCTCCCACGACACATGGGGATTATGGGAACTACAATTCAAACAGGTTTGGGTAGGGACAGAGCCAAACCATACCATTAAATCTTCGTAATATGGGGACTATTCTCCTGCAGGGATAATAATTATTGTATATTAATCTCATTTAGAATATAAAATATTTGTAACTATTTATTTCAGAGTTAATAGAAACCTCAAATTGTGTATTTTTAAGGAGACAATGTTGTTTATTTTACTAAACATACATAGAGGAATTGAAACAAATGGATAGAAAAGTACAAAGTGGAGGTCCTGACACAGCAGCTATCATGACCAGAAAATTAACTGAGTACTCTTTTTTTTTTAAACAGGCTATTGTACTTGAAAATACTCTATTAAATAAGTTGGACATTTCACCTACAAACTTATTTAAAAGTTAATTTGCTTAGCAATTCCTATAATTTAAAAATAGTTTAAAGGTAAGTTTTAACAGAGCCCACTTGCAAATCTTTACGAAATCTTATTGAAATTAATGAGATTTTACTGTAATAAGAAAGAATATAAAGTCCTTATTTTTTATTGTTGTATTTATGTAGCTTAATTTTGTATTCATTTTCCACTTACCTAAGGATCAACTTTATGTTACAGTTTTTCCACTCTTGTAAACAGCAGATTCATGTTAGAGATTTTCTCTCTAAAATCCAGAATGTTAAATATAAATGATGATCTACTCATTTCTGACTTTACTAGCTGTTCTCATTAACAATAAGTTGTTTAAAGGAATGAGAGATATAACCACAAGGAGACACAAAATTCTTGTGTGGATGGCTAGTTTGATTTTGCTATACCAGTACCTTAGTCCTCCTAAGTATTTTGCATTAAATTCCATTTAAATGAATTTTCTTTTGAGATCTGAGAATGACTTTTCAAACTAAGAGAATTATAGATATTTTTCCTTGAGTCACACAAATGAAAATACAGCATTGTGATTTGAATGTAATCTGTGCATTAACATTGCAAAGGTTCAAATCACAGTTCAGCTGTTAGTTGTGAGATTTCCACCTATTTACTGCATCACCTTTACACTTCTCCAGGTGTGAATAATGATGCTATTAGAATCTCTAAAGATTAAATGAGATAAATAAAGCAGTTAGGACAGTGACTGACACACAGTATGCACTGAACACCTAACTATTAAAGTTTATCAACTCTTACTTATGATTTGAAGATTAATGACTGGGACAATATTGTCCTTTAAAAATTAATTATGGTACAAAAATGAATCAAATGAAAAAAAGCCTCAAAATGTAAGTAAGGTAGCTTTGAATAAAGATGATAGATATTTGTAATGTATTTCACCCCTTGAGCATCATTGAATAAAACAAAATAAACATATAATGAAAAGAATCAAACTCCATAGTCAAAGCAGAAGAAAGTAAATTATCAAAATCTAAAGCACCAGTCAAGAAGAATATATATCTAATAGGGAAACTGGAATAAAACAAGAAGTCGAATTCAGAGCTTGGAGCTCCTCAAAATCAAAAAAGATATGGACGGAAAAAAAAAAAAAAAAAGAGCTTTCATCATTGAAATGTCCCTATTATGGCAAGACACTCCCTAATTGGGAAATGCCCCCTGCATCCTCCCCACTGTACCCAGAAAAGAGCAACAGATCACCACTGCACTGTGCAAAGCAGCAAGTGAGGTTTTCGTAAACCTGCTCACCAGCTCTCTTTGATTACTACCATAAAGTTTACAAACTGCAGATATGGAAGAATGAAAAAGGGAGAGAAAAATGAGCACATCATGGAGATCCTAAAATTAAAAGGGGTGGACGGAAGGTATATGATAACTTCATGCTGAGGGAGTACACAAGACATAGTTGAATGGAAGAGTGGAACATTCCTCTTTCCCGTGTCTCCTTCTCCACACAATTCTGCAACAATATTTGAATAAACAGCTAGCTCACACTCAACAGTATTACTAGAAAGGAAGGTGTTTGGTGAGAAGGTATACATAGGAATAGAGGAAGAGGAAAATACAGGAAGCAAAATGCAAATGCATACCTGATGCAAAATGGGAAAGCACTCTAAAAAGAAAGATATTCTTGAGAGTCACAAGTAAATATACAAATAATGTTTCCAGTGATAAGGAAGATTTGCAGCTTGGAATTTATCCTTATTTCACCTGCATTCTTAAATGATAGCTTAGCTGTGTATAAAATTATACAATGAAAATATTTAAATTTCACACTTGGATGGTAATAATTTATTTTACATCTGATCTCTAAGTATTACCGATGAAAAGTCTGCTGAAAGTCTTGCCATCAGTAACTCTTTTATACCATAAAGTAAAATTTATATATTTTAAGATTTTCCTTTGTCTTTCCTGTTCTCTGGTTTCAACACCTAGTTTCTCAGTGAATATAATTAATATCTTCCAAGTAAATGCTCCTAGTTTCTTTTGGTCTCTTTTTCAGTTTCTGTTTTTGAAAACTGTATTGCCTCATTTATTTTTCCATTTTCCTTTTCTAAAAATAGTATTAAATAAATCTTGAAGTTTTCCTAATCTTCTGTATCTCTTGCCTTCTCTTTGATATTTTCTGCCTCTCTTTTGAGCTATTTCTTTAGATTATCTTCCAATTCACTAATTTTATTTACAACAATATTAATCTGGCTACTTACCATATCTGTTCCACACGCCATGGCTATACTACTTGTTTATAGATGGTACATTACTGCATTTTTCTCATACTTCTTTTTGTTTGTCTTATAACTTCAATATCTCTTTATTAGTTCTGAAAGTTTCAGTTCCATATACTTATTTTTAAATCTCTTAAGATTATTTTATTCTCTAGTACTGGGGGTTTAAATACTCTCAAATGTTGCATCTGTTGGTTCTTTCTCCCTGTGTATTTTGCAATTTCCTATTGTGAATTTATTCTCTGGGATATCATGTTCTACGAAATTAGGTGACCTCGGTTTTGGAGTCTTTTCTAAAGATCAATTTTGCCTCGTCTAAATGTGACCTTACAATTTTTCACCTATTATCGAATAGTTTTTATTGTAAATACTCAGCTCAGGCCTCTGTATAAACAGCATACAGTTGTGTAGATCATACATTGAAAAAGAGCACCCAACTGAGGGGATACTGGTGCCAGAAATTCAGTCTTGTGCATTAATCAAGCCATGTATTCTGGTGTGAAAAGGCAATCATCCAGAAAAAGAGACACTTTTTTCACAATTGATGCAAGGAACTATTATGGGCTGGAATCAGTCCTGCTCATCTACCCATGACCCAAGCAGATTTTTAGTTTACTTATCACTTTCTTGAGCTACTGGATGCTGTGTTTCCTAGCATATTGAACAAATAGCCCTTTGTGGCTGCCAATTTTTCACAGAAATCTCAGTTTTAGCTCGTGGGTTTCACAGGCCAGATGATCATCATCCAATATTGCATGGACATGTCAAACTTAGCATCCAGTTTTAAGGCCTGTATGTAGACTTTGTACTTTGTTGAGCCACTAATTATCAAATACCACTCACCATTCTGTCTCTGTTACCTCTGGCACTTAGGTATTTCACTTTCTTACGATTTTTTGTCTGCTTCTTATATTTTATCCAAGAGACTTGTTTGTTTGGAAAGGAAAAATACCAGCCCACCAAATCTAGTAGAAACTTAGAACTTTCTTTTTGAATTCCTTACCATTTTCTTCATGGACATGAAAATCTCAATGTTACCCTCACTTCACTGGCTGCTTCTTTTAAATCTCTATTCTGAAAAATAATTTTTCTAATTCGGTTGACTCTTCTACCTTGGTTCTAATCCTTTGTTGTGGATTAATCTGTTGTTAATATGTTAATAATCCTACAAATGGTAGGATTATTAAAATTATGTTAAAAATTCTATATCCTTAAAGATATGACAATTCTTAGTGCTCATTTGTTTCCTGGAAAGAGGTTGTATCTCCAAGAGGGAAGGCATGGAGGAAGTTTGGTGATTATCCAATCCTTTTCTTTTAATCAATCGTTATCTCCCTGGAGTCATAACTTCTATTCAAAGTGCATACCAGTAATGTTACTCTTTTCTTTACATTTTAGTATATATAGTATTGTAAAAGTAACATGTTCTCATTATAAAAAAATGGAAAAAATATAGAAATGTTTTTTAAAAATCAATTCCATAAAAATAAATAAATGTACAACCACAATTTCCAGCCCTTGGTTACTAAATGTTACTGATATTTCTTGACTATCATTTCAATAATCTTTCTGTATTCATATTGAAATGAATAAAGAGATGTACAAAATTTTCTAGTTATTTTATTTAAATGATTTTAAAATGTTATATTTAATTAAGTTTAATTTGTGTTTAAATTTCTAAGAAGAAAAAGAAACTGAAGGATAGATACCTAATAGTCAGCCAGGACCACCCTAAAAGGTATTCTTCCGACATAATTACACTTAATGCAGTGACTGTCAATATTTTCCATATAACCTTTGAAATTTCTTCATAGACAGATAGATAAACTGTATCTTAATAATACTCAGAAAAGAGGATTAGCTGTGATACTTTATTATCCAAAGACCTGTAACTACCTGAAACTTAAATCTCCAAAATGAAACTCTTGATCTCTGCCAAACCTCTTCTTCCTACCACCTGCAAATCTCTGAAATGGTAAATTTATTCTGCATAGTATTCAGGCTAAAAATTTTTGTCTCTTTACTTTTCCTTATACCCCAAATCCAATCCTGCCAGTTTTATTTTCTAAATATACCCATAACCCAAACACTTTTCATAGCAACTTAATTATAATCCTGGTCCAAATCACTATTATCATCCATGAAAAACTATTGAAATAGCATATTTTACTGCAATAGCATATGTTATTAGCATGGTCTATTTTGCCTACAGAGCTAGCTGTACTGGCTAATCTCATGGTCTGCTGGTAGAGCTGATTATATCTACCATAAGTAAAAATTTCTAAGAGATTTCCTGGAAATATAGGAAATAAGAAATACATCTATAAGAATGTAGATAATTAATTGTCAGTGTATGATGACTTAATAACTTTCTCTAATCAAATAGTATGGACCAAATGAATTCAGTGAATGATTCCAAAATAAAAAAGAAGCAGACAACAGAATCAAGGGCTGGAGAGGAAAGGATGGACTACTCTGAAGATCTACAGACACCAAACAGTAAATCTTGTGAAAATGATTCCAGCAGAAATGACCCTAATAACATAATGGACCACAATCCAGTGGTATTGAGTCCCTTCAGGAATAATCTGATGAAATGTGAAGCCAGAATACAAATGGCAGAGTAACATGGAGAGTGGCAGCAGCCTACGGAAAAGTGTAGTGGAGACTCAACAATTTAGAATGAGGAGATATAGGAAATTTAAGGAAATAACTAAAGCATACTAGAAGGGAAAAGCACAATTTAAAAAAAAAAAGCTTTCTGAAGAACTTATGAGGATGGTAAAGGATATGAAAACATACTTTCCATCATGGAGACATAGTAAACCATATTCTTTCTATGCCTTCAACCATGTCCTTCACTGTGTGGACAGTGTGCAAGCAAACAGTGAGATTTTCCAGTTAAAACTCATTACCTCTAGCACATACAACTATGTTCAACTTGAGTTGCTAGACACTGTTGATTCAGAATGTGCTTCTAAAATCACAGATACCCTTGTGGCAATTTTTTATTGCTGTCTAGAAGGTTAGTCCTGAAATTGTGTGTGTGTGTGTGTGTGTGTGTGTGTACATACATATATATCTTGGAGTCCTCTCACTTTGCTGAAATGTGTGCCTTTAATATATGAGAGTGTTCTATACACATAATACCCAGACTCAGCTGTCTTTCTGGAGCAACTATACCTACAAAAGTATCTTCACAGCATGCGTATACTCCAGTGAAATTCTTTTTTTTCTTTCATAACCGATGGAGGTAAAGACACAGAAGAAGGGAAATAATACAGTAGTGCCACCTTATCTGTGGTTTGACTTTCTACAGTTTCAATTACCTACAGTCAACTGTGGTCAGAAAATATTAAATAGAAAATTCCAGACATAATTCATAAGTTGTAAATGTATACAATGTTCTGAGTAACCTGATGAAATGTTGGGCCGTCCCATCCTCTTCTGCCCAGAGTATCTGCTCTATAGGTGCTCCCTGATTGTTAGTCACTTAGGGTTATCACCTGTCCCAGTATTTCAGTGATTGTGTTCAAGAAACTCTTACTGTATTTCTTAATGGACCCGAAGCACAAGAGTAGTGATGCTAACAATTAGATATACCAAAGAGAAGCCATAGAATGCTTCCTTTAAGTTGTTCAACTTAATAAGGAAAGAAAAAAAAATATATATATATACTAAGCTGGCTAAGATCTACATTGTAAGAACCAACCTTCATCTGTGCAATTGTGAAGAAAAATATTAATGCATAGCATACACAGGGTTTGGTACTATCCTTGATTTCAGGCATCAACCAGGCATCTTGAAATGTAGTCCCCATGGTTAAGGGCAGGCTACTTATTACTTAATCTACATTATTCTCCTTTAGCCCTATATACACAGCTTTATCCTAACAGAATCTGAATCTTGCTGTCTCACACTGGTTAAGAAGATTCACTCTGGCTATGCAGCTCCTCAAATACTAGTGGATAAAGTAATTTTTACCACCACACACACTCCAAAGTGTGTTTTTCTCTAAAAGAGTGGCAGTTTAGATAGTGGTGTCTTTGCTGGATGACTGTCCTCAACATCTGGTTGGAATATCATTCTTAATGTATTTGCATACAGGATATAATTCCTTGTTGATACTTACCAAAAAGCCTTTATGTTTGTAGGCCACCTTTGAACATTCATTCACTACATTTTGTATTCAAATGGAGACTACAAAGGGAGAGATTTTACTGGGGCACCAAGAAACTCTGAGGAAGATAAATATGTTCTTTATCTTGATTATTGTAATGTTTCCTAGATGCATATGTAACAATTTATCAAATGTTGCTTTTTGACAATATGTGGTTTATCATACATCAACTATACCCCAATAAAGCTGTTAAAAAAAGAATTATATTGAAAACTATTATAATAACTGGCGTTTTCTTTTGACTGCACTCTGAGAGTTTATTTTCTTAATGTACTAGGATTCTGTGTAAAACACCAGAAAGAGCAGGAGAGCTAGAACTGGGAAATGTAAACTTAACTTCTGGTGGTAATTACATTTTAACTTGAGAACTGGAAAACAGCAGACGGTAAATAGTCTGTATGCATATATGAAAATTGTTGATGAATACCATGGTGGAGATTTAGTAAAGTACTATGGCTCTCCTAAGAATTTTGTATTTCTGCCAAAGGCTTTTATGAAAACTCTAGAGAAGATTTAGGTAAAGTAAACCTAGTGAGGGCAATAAATAAAATGGTGTCTTGTTATTCTTTTCAGTTGTGTGATTTTTACTGTC
>NW_026652276.1:159620188-159736683 GCF_009828535.3 Hylobates moloch | reverse complement strand
GCATCAATGTTCATCAAGGATATTGGTCTGAAATTCTCTTTTTTGGTTATGTCTCTGCCAGGCTTTGGTATCAGGATGATGCTGGCCTCATAAAATGTGTTAGGGAGGATTCCCTCTTTTTCTATCGATTGGAATAGTTTCAGAAGGAATGGTACCAGTTCCTCCTTGTACCTCAACATATGCTTTATGCTTCCACTAACTTTCCTGAAGCAAAGCTTTCCCCAGGCTGATAGCTCTGGTCTCTTTCAAAGCCTCTTTAACCTTCATTTCAATTCCTCCAGGTCTCAGACATGGTGTCCATATTTCCCCCTGTGCTTTCTCTCTGAGAGTGGCATTTATCTGCATTCTCCTCTTGCTCAGACAGTGCCCATTTTTCTTTTCTCCATTGAGTTTCTGCTTGATATTTTGTTCTGGCATGGCCTCCAGAGCTGGCTCTCCAGATTTGAGCTGTATATTTCTCCACTTGCACATAACCTGTTACAGTGTTTTGTTTCAGTCACATTACAGGTCTGATGACCATGGGTAGTTTTATATTTCTTTCCTGGATTTTCTGGAAGAGGGAAAATACAAAAACAAAAAAAAAAATTGAAAGAGAGATTGAGAGATAAGGTAACAGATAGAAACTGAGAAAAATAGAGACAGAGAGAGGCAGAGAGACAGGGCTTAAGAGGATGAACAAAGCATCAGAAGGAAATAAAATAGCATGTAATAGAATAAATATGTTATTGTTATTTTTTGCCCCATATTAGGTCAGAATTTACTGAATATCTAACTTATCTTACCACTTAATTTGGTAAAAACATGACCAAGTTAACGAGTTATTTCTATAGGTTGCAGATGAATTTCCTGTTTTCAGAAGCCATCTTAACACTGTGTTTCTTTTTTTTTTTTTTAATTATACTTTAAGTTCTAGGATACATGTGCACAACGTGCAGGTTTGATACGTAGGTATACATGTGCCATGTTGGCTTGCTGCACCCATCAACTCATCATTTACATTAGGTATTGCTCCTAATGCTATCCCTCCCCCAGCCCCCCACCCCCCCAACAGGCCCTGGTATGTGATGTTCCCCACCCTGTGTCCAAGTGATCTCATTGTTCAATTCCCAGCTATGAGTAAGAACATGCGGTGTTTGGTTTTCTGTCCTTGTTAACACTGCATTTCTTTATTTGATAAATTGCACAAAGATCCAGGATTTAAAATTGTTGATGAATGTGAATGTAAAAAGAAAAACATATACAAAATAGTTTATGTTAACACCACCAAATATTTTGTTATGCTTTTCTTATGAATATGTAACTTTCCCTAAAATGTATATGACACCAATTTGTAATGAAAAGAAAAAAAAGAACAAATCCTTAGTTTGATTTCAAGATGTTTCTCACTTGCTATATTTAACTAAGAAAGCTACTAATAGCCAATATATGGAGTTTTAGGGAATTTTCAAGAGGTGCATTCAGGCTTCACTGATGTTTACTCATCCTTACACTCCCACGCTTAAGGAATTTCTCTGTATGTATTAAACTTAATGTTTTTACTAATGCATAGAATCGGACTTATTTAAATGGTTCAGTGACATAAAAATATTAACAGTGTATGAGTCAATAGTTCTCTCTAAAAATCTTCTGTAATAAATGAACTGTGGCAATCAAGTTTCCAAATTCTGTTAAGCATAAAATGTAAAGTTTGACTATTTCAACCTAAGAAATACATTTAGGCATTTTTATTTTACAATAGTGAGATGGTATCAAAATGGCCCAGTATAATAATACACTTAATTTGCCATGTGAAAAATACATTTAATATTCCTGATGAAAAGAAGCTCTATTAAACTGAATGGCCTATTTCCTATTTTCAAATGTCTTAGGTTCTTACAATGAACTTCTTAAAATATCCCAATGCTGCTGAATTGCTAGTGCATTAAGTGAACATTTCATTTACCATTCTCAGATAAACATACGTATAAACTATGTTTTATTTAAGACACTTAGCTGGAGTGTGAAACATAGTTAAATAAAAAATATTTAATAACCCAGTTTCAAAAGGTCAGCTTTCTATTTTAATTCCTCAGAATATGTAAATTCTTGACATCACCAGTATTTAATGAAAATTTTATTTCAATACTGTGAATAAATTAAGAAAGATCTTGTTAATATATCACATTGAAATGTCGATTGTCTCTCATGCAGACTCTAAAATTACAGTCTATATAATGTTAAACAACTCTATATCTTTTGCACTCAAAGAGATTTTAATGTCTGTTAAAATAATTTTTTTGGACTGGTCTCCTTGTTCGGTCTCTTCTTAATCAAAACCATTCTCCACATTATTTTAGTTAAATCAATAATTTCATCACTTTTGTGATGAAACTAAAACAAACAACTCTGACATCCAGGAACTAGCCTGATAGTCACAGTGAAGCTGTATGTTTCTCCTTTTGGATATAAACAATTTCAGAGAGCATAAACACCAGATAAGGTCATTTTGAGATCATTATAAAGTAACCCAAAACAAGGTCACTACTTAAGCCACAATATACTACACAATCCCTGACCCAACTAAAATGAATAACTGCTGCTGCTTTACCAATGACAGCTGTATCCCTCCTCTAGTCTGCCTAACCTGTAAGATTTATTGAGATACCCCATTGTGGAATTTCCCCTCTTTCTGACACAACCTAATCTAGAATGAACTCCTCCTTCCCTAGATACTCAAAATTGCCTGACAGGAGCTCAATCCTACTATAGTTTTTTTCCTAATATCGGTTATCAAGATTATCACCTTTCCCCATGGTGAGTGTTCCCCCTCATTGCAACAATAAGCCCATCTTGTTAATTATAGGTGTATTCTTTTTGGTTTAACAGCACATTGACATTGCTTCGGTGATTTTCTTTGTCTCCATGAGTTCATCCAGTCCTTTGAACATGTCTTGCAAGACCCTGCATGCTTTTCTTCTCCTACTTGGCAGCTCATCAGCTGCTGCTACTTTTTCAAAAGGCAACTTTTTCTTCCAATCAACTTTCCTATTCCCCAAATGCTCCATAATAACAGCTAAGTCACAAGAAAAAATGAGGAGTTTGGAAGAGAAAAGGAAGGTAAAGAGGAAAAATAGAAATCCAAATTGCTCATATGTTTTTATTTGAAAGAGATTTGAAGTGAATGCATCGTAGCCTTGGCATTAGTTCTTTTATAAGGGGATCTGAGGAGAGTTAAGTCAAGCTTCTTACAATGCTTGTCTATTCTTTACACAAAGCTCTCATCAGCTAAGACTTTGTGTGGAAAATAATGTCATCCTATCAGTTAACCACAGAATATGAAGGCTGTACTCTAGACCAATTAAATCAGAGGCACTGAGGGTGGCTCTTAGACATCAGTATTTTTGAAGTCCCCAAGATAATTTCAATGTGTAGTCAAGATCTATAGCCACCACTATGAAGAAAAACAAGAGAGTAATAAAAAGAATATTCAGCTGAGTGGTTGTTTCTGGCAAGGGGAGAGAGAGAAATGAATTCAGAAAGGGACTTAAGTATGTTGACATATTCTATTGCAAAGGTGGCAATGATGTGTTAGGTTTTACTAATCTTACTATTATATTAATATCACTATTAATAATTCTCCTGACTGTACATATATTATTTTTGAATGAAATGGTAATTTAAAAATAATTTATAAAATTCGAGGATGATAGATTTGCCTTTTATTTTCAATAATCCATTTAAGAGAGGTCCTTTCAGTCATCAATGCTAACACATATGTAATTACTTAGATGCCACTAACCCAGTTACTTACACAGCCTGTATGTAAACAACAAAGCTCCCCCCCAAAAAAGGGAATTTATTGGATGGAGATAAATAAATTTCCATAATGAATATCATTGTCTTAAAAACAATAACAACAGAAACTTTTTTATGCAACATCTTTTTCTGTTCTATAAATGAAGAAAAAATGAGAAAAAAAAACTTAGCATTTCGGAAATTCTGCTGTTGCTGAGTGGCTCTAAGCTGAACTGGCAAAGGCTCTCTTAGAGCTACTGGAGACCTCACTAAAGAAGAGTTGGCATTTACTCTTCTACCCACAGGATACCAATATAAGCATTAGGAACACCAATTCCATGACTCTTCTAGTACTGCCTGGCAAAGTCCTGTTAAAATTCTGCAGCTAAATCTTAATGTTCCCCTGTCATAACCAGGGGAATACTAAATCCCTTTTTACATCTCACAGAAAATATTTTCCATTAAATGGCAGTTGATATTAAGGAAATGTTTGAGGGATTTTCTGATTATGTCAGTACTTTGTAAGTAATTGACATAAATCTAGTCACATTGAAGTGATTATACATGTTCTGACAGTGATGGGAAAGAATACCACTCAAAATAGGTTATTGAAAAGAAGAGTGCATTTGCTGTGTTTGAATACCATTTATTTACTTGTTTAAATTTCCATGTTATTTCAAACTACAGTAAGGCATTTTCAAGATTATCTGTAATTACTACAAGGATGGTATTTCTGTCGTTTTATTCTGTTCCATTTTTAGTGGGAAAATAATAATAAGGAAAGTAGTAAGGATATAAGTGACATCTAAATGCTATGATTGTCACTCCAGCATTGATTTGATTGATCTGAGTTTGTATGTGCATAGGAATTTGAGCTGGATATCAAAGAGGATAAGATCCTAAGAGATATAAATTCAGATCTATGTTAAGAGCTTTAATCTATCTGTGTCCCAGAAAAACACATACAGACAGCCTCTCAACAGTAATATAAATAAAACAGATGTCAGGTAATATATGTATAATAATACAAATCTTAGAAATACTTTCTGATAATTATTACAATAGCAGTGTTTTCTGAATATTACTCTGAGGAAGTATCACTAAGTAGTACACAGGTCTTCACACCACTGTTCATCTGGCATATTACCTATTTTTGTGAATAAAGTTTTACTTGAACACAGCCATGACTCTTCATTTATGAATGTCTATTTCTGTATTCATAATACAGCAGCCTCATTGACTTGTTGCAACAGAGAACTGTAAAACTTGCGCGTTGAAAATAGTTACTATCTGACCCTTTACAGAAAACTTTTATTGACTTCTAAAGTAGTAGATGAGAGTAAATATGGTACTTGCATTCAGGTTGCCTTACTTGTTACGGTGTAACTTTGGACAAATTACTTACTCTTTCTCTGCTTTAGTTTCTTCTTCCTTAATATTTCTAAGGCATATAGAGTATCACCTATGGTTCTTCAAATTTGGGTAGTGTAACAAATAATATCTTGTTAAATTTACCAAAATTATTTTCAGAATGAAAAATGCAAAGCATTTTTTAAAACAATGCAACTTTATTAATCATCATCATATTTATAGATTTTCAGGAAATATCTGTTTTTGTAGTAAATGTCAAGTTATGGGTCCAGATTATCTAGCTTTCCAGGAAGTTATATTTCTCAAATCACACTTTATACTTTTATTCTCCTCTCACAAATGTATTTTTATCCCCTTCAGCAAATGAGGTTTTTCCACTTGTAAAGTTAAGTGATTTGAGAAAATTTGTCATTTTACTTTCTTTGATAGTCCACAAAGGTCTAACTGCATCTTCCTTAGTATTGGTCATACTATTTTTTACTTTATTTTTCAAAAAGAAGGGCATTAATTTATCAGGGATTCTGTTATTTGCTGCTTAGCTTTTTATCACTTTGTCCTTCTCTAGGTGGAAAAGCGATATATCCTGTTAGGAATGTTGTGGTTTTGATAGTCCACCACAGTTATGTGCTGGACTGATTTTGCTGGTTGAGGTTAATGGCACAAGACTGTCCACACATGACTTTTCACTGGATCTATTTTCTATGGCCCTCCTTACTGATAAGGGAACAACATTTGGCAATGACACAGTAAACAGCAAGATTTTAACACTGCCAAGGGACTCTGTGAGTAGTTAATGAGCCATTTTACTTTGCTAATGTCTTACCCTTTGCTCTGTGTTACTAGGTCAGTAGGCAAATTGGAACTATAAAGTCGAAGGCTGCCACACACATCACTGAAATAAAGTCTGGGTTTTGGTTTCTGTGTCCTTGTTTTGCAAAGCATTTTCGATGTCAGTTTTCAAGAAACGATACATTGTCCAATCAGAATGGTAAACATTGTCTTATGTTTGGGGATTTTGGCACTGAAATACTTTTATTTATTTTACCTTGGATCTGAATCCTCATTATTCCTCATACCTCTCAGCTGTAGCGTGAATAGTTTGTGCCTTTCCTATGTCAACTAGATGATACTATTAAAACAGATGAGATCCATCTCTACCTTCTGGTCTACAGTAATAATAATTTGATCAGATAATAAAAAGTAAAGATCCCAGAATTTGAAACATGATGAAGGCATAACAACAATAAAAGGATCAAATAATCTCATTCAGTATCAGAGTTCAGTCATAATGCTTGCAAATTTTCCATATGTCATGAGACACACACACACACAGTAATCTACAGTACTCTCTTATTTCTTCTCATTACCCTCATAAATATAGCTTACTTCAGGCTGAGATACGATGGTATATTAAAATAGTTGACTTTACAGTCAGACTTTCTGGTTTTGAGTATTGTTTAGACCTATTAGCAGCATTGTAACCTTAGGCACACTCTAAATATTTTTAAACTGATTTCCCCAATTATAAAACATAGATAACAGTCACATGTGCTTCATAGAATTATTTGAATAAATATGATCAAGCATACATATTGTTTATTATAGCACCTTAAACACAGAAATACTAAAATGATAATATTAACCTCATAATTATTACTTAGCCAATAAAAGAGGGTTTGTGCTAAAATAAGTTATTATGTTACTATTTCTTTTTTGATCTATTTCTATTCCTTCTTTCCATTGTGGATCCTCAGAAAATGCACAGAATGAAGGCTAGCTGATTGGATGAGTGGTTGGATGGCTTCAGGACTCTTCTCATAAATAATCCTCCTTGAGTCAAACTGTTCATAAAATGTTTTTGTAATATCTACCATTAATACTCAGATTATCAACATAGATTCTATAAATTAAAATTTCTCTGTAATCTGTTAGAACACTGTCATTTTACTTTATGCTGGTCTCTAGAAGCCATGCTATGACCAGATTAAGTGTTATATTGTCATATTCTGGCCAGGAGAGCTCAACTGGACTTTGCCTTTATTTTTCTTTATTTTTCTGTAAAAAGTAAAGAGGATAGGAAATTAAAGAAAATAAAAAATTAACACTTTGAAAGTCACACCTAGATTTTTCAGATTGTAACATTTTACTGTATTTGCTCCAGATCATTTATAAGAGGAATAACACATTGCAATTGTAGTTGGCGATTTCCTCTTACTCCCTCAATTCTAATTCCAGTTTTATATTTTCTGCCAAAATGTAACCACCACCCTATTTGGCATTTTATATAATTCCTAAAAACATTTATTATTTTTATTTCATGTATCTCTAAATTATAGATAGATAGATGTAGATGCAGATTTGTAAATATGTAGTAGTGCATCGCATGTTTTTAAATGGCATATGAGCCTTCGTAATTCATATATTCTGCAATTCTTGGTTTTTACTCAACATTATCTATAGAGTCCATATGTAGACTACAACACAGTTTATTCATTCTATTCTTTATAGACATTGGGTAGTTTTCAGTGTGGGTCTGTTTCAAATAAAAAGAAGGTACAGTGACATACTTGAATAGATGTAAATGGGCTTGCATTTTCTCTGGATAGAAGAGATAGACTTGGATAAAAGTGATACATGCTTTTACTATTATTGTATCTTTTTTCCTGTGATTGTCCAGGTATAAGAGTTCTCACTGCTATAAACTCTTTCTTGTGTCTGATGTCAGACTTTTTAAATTTTTGCCAATTTTATGATTATAAAATAGACTTCTATAATTTTTATTTTCATGATTTATGAAATTGAAAATCTTTTTTTTTTTTTTTTTGAGACGGAGTCTCGCTCTGTCACCCAGGCTGGAGTGCAGTGGCGCCATCTTGGCTCACTGCAAGCTCCGCCTCCCGGGTTCACGCCATTCTCCTGCCTCAGCCTCTCCGAGTAGCGAGTAGCTGGGACTACAGGCACCTGCCACCACGCCCAGCTAATTTTTTTTTTTTTTTGTATTTTTTTTAGTAGAGACGGGGTTTCACCATGGTCTGGATCTCCTGACCTCGTGATCCGCCCGCCTCGGCCTCCCAAAGTGCTGGGATTACAAGCGTGAGCCACCGCGCCCGGCCAGAAATTGAAAATCTTTTAAATTATTTTAATAACATGACTTCTTAAAGTTTTCTTGAATGTATTGCTTATATTATTTACCTGTTTATATTTATACGTTAATTTTTTATTACTTTTTAAATTCATTTAAATAGTCTTTATACTCTTCTTTTGTCAATTTATTCATTGAAAGTATTTTCCCTCAGACTGGCTTGCTTTTCCTTTTTTTTTATTTTTGTTTTTTCTCACAACAATGATTGAGCAAGATAATCACACATAAACATTATTAGCAGGTGCTGACAAATATATATTACCTCTATTTTGTGGCTTTACATAATAAAATTTTTTTAAAAATTAATTATATTGATCTTCCCAACAGGGAAAAAAATGTCATTGTAGAGAATTTAAAAGCTACAGAGAAGAATATGAAACTCTTATGTAATTAATGACACAATTATTGTTGACATTTTGGGCTTCACTTTGTTTTGAAATTTTCCCCTATGAGAAACAGGACTCTGAATATTCATAGAAATAGACTTACTAGATGAAAAATTTATGTGCATTTTTAAGGGTTTTGATTAGATATTTCTGGATTGCCTTCAGAAATTTTGCACCATATTATAATCCCACCATGAATTTATGAATGTATATTCTCCTTCACTTCTTCTCAAAACAAGATTTAAACTTTCCTCATTCTTCATTATTTTAATTGAACCCAATGTAACCTTTTCTAAATATTAATAAAATATATATATATTTTGAGAAAAATTTCTCTGAAATCAAAAATTAATGTAAAGTGGGGAAAAACACATTTAATCCATCCAGGAACAGGGTATCAGTGCATACTCGTTACAAACTTTGTGTAAAATTTTTAAACACATCTTCAATTTTCTTCAAAAATCCTATTCTTTGTTGGTTTTCATTTGTTTCATTGCAACTGTCAACGGAAATCTTCTTACAAGAATTACAAATATATAGGAAAACTATTGATTCCTGCTTCTTTATTCATTCTAGAAACACTCTTCTTCTGTCATTAATTATAAAAATAGTTAATGGGTTCTTTTATGCTATCTAGATACGCAAAGATATTAGCAGACATAATGAAATCTTTTTCTCTGTATTTCTAATTGTTTCTTGTTTCTGTTTTATGAGTTAGGGATACTGATGATGGCATTTATCTACTTCACATTTTTAATTCTGAAATTGTGTTGTTTTACTTCCCAACATTACACACACTTATTAGATTGAGATGCCTTCTTTTTATTACATGAAAGAAATGCTCTTTGATTGCTTTTTTATTTTTAGCAATAATTAGGTGCTAAAATTAATGAAATATTTTTAAGCTTTTAAAATAATCTGTAATTATAGGCTTAATTTCACCTTTTATCAATAAATATGTAGGAAGGTATTTTAATAAATTTATAAATATTAGGTTTTGTTCTTGATGTTCCAATGTGTACTGGATAATAATCAGCAAATGGGATCCATACATTTACTATTTTAATGAGATTTTCTTTGCAGTTTATTATATAATCAATTTTTGATTAATACTCCTTTACCTGCTCAATAAAATTTCAATTGAGTTGTTAAATTATCCTGTAATAATCTCACTTTCACATTTTTCTTTAAATTTCTGCTATTGGCATTTGTTTTATGTATTAACCAAATAGTAATTTTGTTATTTAGTCAATAAAGGTTCATGACTTCAGTTTACATTGTGGATTTTACACATTATGAATATAAAATGACCCACGAAATTTTTTTCCTTCTATGCTTTCTTTATAAAATAAATGCTGACACCATATTTGTTTGTTTTGTTTTTATATTGTTATTTTCTGGCAAATCTTTTTCTATAATTCTATTATAGTTCCTGAAACAAAGCCTAAAATTTTAGTGGCTTTAAACATTAAAATTTTATTTTAATTTTGTCATGAAAAGGTAAAATTTAGTTTGCCTAATTAATGGGTAGCTCTTCTCACACCAGTGATTCAGGAACTCGGGATTTCTTCATCTTGTTGCCTCGTGGTCTTCACCATATGGCTACCATGGTTCTGCCAGACACTGATATCAGCTGGCTGAAAGAGGAAAGGGTATGGTGCTGTGCCCTTGAGAAGATTTTATGCACCTGATCTTAAAGGGCAAACATTTCTATTCTCATTCTATTGGCCAGAATGTAGCATGGTAGTCAAACCTAACTATAAAGAGGGCTGGGAAACATACTCTTGCTCTACTCTCAGGAAGTAAAAATCAGTTTGGTCAGTAAACAAACTTTGCAGGTAATATTTTGAAGTACCTTTTTTAGATGTCATTTATATATATTTTTAATATTACTTTAATTAATTAATTTTATTTATTTTTGAGACAGGGTCTCACTGTCACCCAGGCTAGAGTGGAATGGTGATCTCAGCTCACTGCAATCTTTGCCTCCCACACTCCAGGGCACCTCTCAGGCTCCAGGGTGCCTCTTGGGCTTAAGCAATCCTCCAAACTCAGCCTCCCGAGTAGCCGGGACTACAGGTGTGTGCCACCATGCCTGGCGAATTTTTGTGTTTTTTTGTAGAGACAGGGTCTTTCCATATTTCCCAGGCTGTTCTTGAACTCCTGGGCTCAAGTGATCCACTAACCTTGGCCTCCCAAAGTGCTGTGATTACAGATGTGAGTGCCTTGACAGGCCTATGTTATACATGTTTTCACCTCCATTTTTTTCTATAGCCAGAGGAGTATAATTTGATTATGTTCATGTCATTTTGACATACTTAGCCTTATTTCTGTCAATTTTGTGCTCTTTTTTCTCTATGCTAGTACTTCTTCATTTTGATTTATCTGCTTAAATATTATTTGGTGATTTAAAAACGTTGTTGTTTCCAAGTGCTTATTTATTTGTTATTTTTTTATTTTACCTTAAGCTCTGGGATACATGTGCTGAACATGCAGGTTTGTTACATAGGTATACATGTGACATGGTGGTTTGCTGCACCTATCTACCCTTCATCTAGGTTTTAAACCCCACATGCATTAGGTATTTGTCCTAATGCTCTTCTCTCCACTTGCCCCCACCCCCTGACAGGCTCTGGTGTGTGATGTTCCCTTCCCTGTGTCCATGTGTTCTCATTGTTCAACTCCCACTTATGAGTGAGACCATGTGGTGTTTGGTTTTCTGTTCCTGTGTTAGTTTGCTGAGGCTGATGGTTTCCACCTTCATTCATGTCCCTGCAAAGGACAGACGCTCATTCTCTTTTATGGCTGCATAATATTCCATGGTGTGTATGTGTCACATTTTCTTTATCCAGTCTATCATTGATGGGCATTTGGGTTGGTTCTAAGTCTTTGCTATCATAAATAGTGCTGCAATAAACATACATATGCATGTCTCTTTATAGTAGAATGATTTATAATCCTTTGGGTATATACCCAGTAATGGGATTGCTGGGTCAAGCCGAATCATGAGTGCATTCCCATTCACAATTGCTACAAAGAAAATAAAATACCTAGTAATACAACTTACAAGGGATGTGAAGGACCTCTTCAAGGAGAACTACAAACCACTGCTCAAGGAAATAAGAGAGGACACAAACAAATGGAAAAACATTCCATGCTCATGGATAGGAAGAATCAATATCATGAAAATGGCCATACTGCCCAAAGTAGTTTATAGATTCAGTGCTATTCCCATCAAGCTACCACTGACTTTCTTCACAGAACTAGAAAAAACTACTTTAAATTTCATATAGAACCAAAAAAGAGTCCGTATAGCCAAGACAATTCTAAGCAAAAAGAAGAAAGCTGGAGGCATCATGCTACCGGACTTCAAACTATACTACAAGGTTACAGTAATCAAAACAGCATGGTATTGGTAGATAATAAGACACATAGACCAATGGAACAGAACAGAGTCCTCAGAAATAACACCACAAATCTACAACCATCTGATATTCAGCAAACCTGACAAAAACAAGCAATGGCGAAAGGATTCCGTATTTAATAAGTGGTGCTGGGAAAACTGGCCAGCCATATGCAGAAAACTGAAACTGGACCCCTTTGTTACACCTTATACAGAAATTAAATCAAGATGGATTAAAGACTTAAAGGTAGGCTGGGCACGGTGGCTCACGCCTGTAATCCCAGCACTTTGGGAGGCCGAGGTGGGTAGATCACAAGGTCAGGAGATTGAGACCATCGTGGCTAACATTGTGAAATCCCATCTCTACTAAAAATACAAAAAATTAGCTGGGCATGGTGGCGGACGCCTGTAGTCCCAGCTACTTGGGAGGCTGAGGCAGGAGAATGGCATGAACCCGGGAGGCAGAGCTTGCAGTTAGCCAAGATCGGGCCACTGCACTCCCACCTGAGCGACAGAGCAAGACTCCATCTCAAAAAAAAAAAAAAAAAAAAAAAAAAAAAGATTTAAATGTAAAACCTAAAGCCATAAAAACCCTGGAAGAAAACCTAGGCACCTAGGCAATACCACTCAGGACATAGGCATGGGCAAAGACTTCATGACTAAAACACCGAAAGCAATTGCAACAAAAGCCAAAATTGACAAATGAGATCTAATTAAACTAAAGAGCTTCTGCTCAGCAAAATAAACTATCATCAAAGTGAACAGGCACCCTACAGAATAGGAGAAAATTTTTCAAAGTGCTTACTTTTAACTTTATTTTTTAAACAACATTTTTGTGAGTGTGAAAATATAGGAATTCTAAATCTAGTACTTAATATGCACCTGGAAATCTCCAAAAAGCTTCAAGCATATTAACTCATCTAATCCTGACAACAACCTTATGACATTGGTAGTATTCGTAGTCCAAATTTAATCATGAAAAAGTTAACAAAATATGTATTTCTCTAGTAAGATTGCAAATCTATGTGCAATTAAAATATAGCTTCAAAATGTATAAAATAAAAGTTGACAGAATGTAAAGGACAGATAAATAACAGCATTATATTGGAAAACAGTGAGATACTTCTCTTAAGTATTCAAACACACACAACAATAAAATCAATAATTACATGGAAAATTTGAGCAAACTCTTTAGCAAAATTTATTCAATTGATATAAATATACGACCATACTCAACAAATGTAGGATGCCTATTTTTTTCAAGTACACAAGAATGATTTACATAAACTAATGATGTGCTACATTATAATTCAGCATTTCAAAGAATTGTTGTCATACAAGATGGTCTCTGATCAAATTAGTTATAAGCTAGAAATCCAAACAAAATGAACATTAAAAAATGTCTATAAGTTCTAAATTACTAAATACATGTTTAAATAACTTTTAGGTTAAAGTAGTAGATACAATGCCAATTAGAAAAACTTGTTGAGTAGATAGTAAAGATATTACATATAAAACATTTGGGGAAATATAAACATGCACTTGGAGTGATATTCATAGTCATAAACAAATATATTCGAGAAGAGGTTTAAGATCAGCACATTAAGCATACTCAAATACTTCGAAAGAAAGGAAACAGAAACTTAAGCCCCCCAAACCAAAGGAAAGAAAATAATAAAAATGAAAGCATATATATATATATATATATATATATATATATATATATGAAATTTTTTTTTTAAGACAAGATCTCATTGTGTTGCCTAGGCTGTGCTCAAATAATCCTCCTGCTTCAGCCTCCTAAATAGCTAGGAATACAGGCACAGGCCACCACGCCAGGCTAATTTTTATAGAGAAGGGGGTCTTCCTATGTTGCTCTCAAACTCTTGGTCTCAAGCAATCCTCTTTCCTGGGCCTCCCAAAGTGCTTGGATTATAGGTTTGAGGCATCTGGCCTGAGAACAGATTTTTTTTTAAATGAAAAGAAATATAGTTTAAAACAAAGTAGAAAAACGTTCAGTTATTTGAAAATATAAATATAAGTAAAATACTTGTGATGAAACTTACCATGGTAAGACTGGTAAAAAATTCACATATGCATGTGTACATGTTCACACACACACACACACACACACACACACACACACACACACACACACATCTCAAAATCAGTCATGTAAAAGGGAAATCAAAACAGATTTTTAAAACACTAAAATATTAAGGCAGACGTCCACAGAAATATCACATCCAATGACAGAATACATATTCTTCTCAACTGCATATGGTTCTCCAGAATAGACTATGGTCATAAGTCACTCCTCTATACATTTGAAAATTTATAAATCATAAAACGTATGTTATCTGTCCAAAATAGAATGAAAGTAGAACTCTTTCTGTGAGGCCGTGTTACTATGACACTTGAACCAGGAAAAGACGTAATGAGAAAAAAACCAAAACACTATGTACAGATTAATACCTTCTATGATTACAGATACAGAGATCCTCTACAAAATACAAACTAAATCTAGCAATATAAGAAGGATAAGACACAATTACCTAGTAGGATTTATCTCAGGAATGCAATGATGTTGTAACATACAAAAATCAGTCGGTTTAATATGCCACATTAGTAGACTAATGAACAAACACCACACAATCATCTCAATAGATATTTAAAAGCCTTAGAGAAAATTCAATGCCCTTTTATTATAAAACAGTCAATGAACTAGACATAGAAAGAGATTTCCTCCATCTGACAAATAACATCTATGGAAAACCCATTGGTCATATTATACATAATCATGAAAGACTGAAAGCTTTCCTTCTAAGATAAGAAATAAGACATGATGTCCCTGCTTGATAGTTCTATTCAACACTGTGTGGGAGGTTCTAGCCAGGGCAATTAACCAGGTAAATTTGCTTTTAGCATACACTAGGACTGAATAACCAATAGAGAAGGGCAATCTCTTCAAGGCTTACATTCGTATCTCCATGGAAAATAGGTTATATAGCTCATTGAATAGCAGAGAAGTTCACTGGGTGCCAGGCCAGAGCTGATCTACAATAAGTGGACAGCTTATGTCCACTCTGGAGTAAAGGTACACTGAAGGTGGCAGACAGGAGTGTAGAGGGTGTTGAGGTGCACATGGAGAAGGCTGATGTGAGAATATGCAGAGAGCTCAGTATGTGTGAGCCCACTCATTGGCAGGCCAGCATGAGATATAAAATATGCAGTGACTGCACTCAGCTCTACAGGAGACAACTCAAGGGAGTGTAGGCAGCCAAGTACGGCCGTTGGGTGCCCAGAAGTCATTGGGATCCTAAAGGGAATGTGTGCAGAGGAAGTCAAGAGTCTATGTGCAAACAGGGAGACATGAGGTTTGGAGCGCATGATATATAGGTCAAGAAAGCCATGGCAAGGTCAGGCCGGGATGGAGAGTTTCCTTAAGGATTGGCCCCTTTGAGCTCATGGCTGGGGCAGTACACAACTGCATGTTCTTCACATGAACTGCTTCAGCCTCACAGGAAAAAGAGGAAAAGGTTTTTTTAAAAATTTTATATATATATATATATTTAAGTTCTAGGGTACATGTGCACAACATGCAGGTTTGTTACATAGGTATACATGCACCATGTTGGTGTGCTACACCATTAACTCGTCATTTACATTAGGTATATCTCCTAATGCTATCCCTCTCCCCACCCCCAACCCCACAACAGGCCCCGGTGTGTGATGTTCCCCTTCCTGTGTCCAAGTGTTCTCATTGTTCAATTCCCACCTATGAGTGAGAACATGTGGTGTTTGGTTGGTTGTCCTTGCAATAGTTTGCTGAGAATGATGGTTTCCAGCTTCATCCATGTCCCTACAAAGGACATGAACTCATCCTATTTTATGGCTGCATAGTATTCCATGGTGTATATGTGCCACATTTTCTTAATCCAGTCTATCATTGTTGGACATTTGGCTTGGTTCCAAGTCTTTGCTATTGTGAATAGTGCCGCAATAAACATATGTGTGCATGTGTCTTTATAGCAGCATGATTTATAATCCTTTGGGTATATACCCAGTAATGGGATGGCTGGGTCAAATGGTATTTCTAGTTCTAGATCCCTGAGGAATCGCCACACTGCCTTCCACAATGGTTGAACTAGTTTACAGTCCCACCAACAGTGTAAAAGTGTTCCTATTTCTCCACATCCTCACCAGCACCTGTTGTTTCCTGACTTTTTAATGATTGCCATTCTAACTGGTATTAGATGGTATCTCATTGTGGTTTTGATTTGCATTTCTCTGATGGCCAGTGATGATGAGCATTTTTTCATGTGTCTGTTGGCTGCATAAATGTCTTCTTTTGAGAAGTGTCTGTTCATATCCTTCGGCCACTTGTTGATGGGGTTGTTTGTTTTTTTCTTGTAAATTTGTTTGAGTTCTTTGTAGATTCTGGATATTAGCCCTTTGTCAGATGAGTAGATTGCAAAAATTTTCTCCCATTCTGTAGGTTGCCTGTTCACTCTGATGGTAGTTTCTTTTGCTGTGCAGAAGCTCTTTAGTTTAATTACATCCCATTTGTCAATTTTGGCTTTTGTTGCCATTGCTTTTGGTGTTTTATTCATGAAATCCTTGCCCATGCCTATGTCCTGAATGGTATTGCCTGGGTTTTCTTCTAGGGTTTTTATGGTTTTAGGTCTAACATTTAAGTCTTTAATCCATCTTGAATTAATTTTTGTATAAGGTGTAAGGAAGGGATCCAGTTTCAGCTTTCTACATATGGCTAGCCAGTTTTCCCAGCACCATTTATTAAATAGGGAATCCTTTCCCCATTTGCTGTTTTTGTCAGGTTTGTCAAAGATCAGATGGTTGTAGATGTGTGGTATTATTTCTGAGGGCTCTGTTCTGTTCCATTAGTCTATATCTCTGTTTTGGTTACTGTAGCCTTGTATTATAGTTTGAAGTCAGGTAGCATGATGCCTCCAGCTTTCTTCTTTTGGCTTAGGATTGTCTTGGCAATGCAGGCTCCTTTTTGGTTCCATATGAACTTTAAAGTATTTTTTTTTCCAATTCTGTGAAGAAAGTCATTGGTAGCTTGATAGGGATGGCATCCTTTTCAATTCATCAATCTTTAAACAACCTGGGCTCCTGTCTCAGGTACGACAGCAAATTAACTTTGAAGTTGGCTAAAAGGTAAAAAACAAAATCCTTCCGCCCCTTTGTCATTATTACTTCAGCTTTTCTTAAAAAATTTTTTGCCCAAAATATAGGTCTTAGAATTATCTTTTTATAATAAGAAGACATTGTAAAAAAACTTTTGAGGGTGCCTGACAACTTACACCACCTAATCTGAAAAATGGATAAAGCATTAATATCGTTGAATCCGAAATGAAAGACCTTTACCTGATTGTATTGTTATTGTTCTGAGTTATAAATTATAATGTGATAAAGAGGAAAAAAACAAATAGGCAGAACTCAAAATATGAAAATTAATTTTCTGTGGGATGCTTGAGAAAACTATTTGAAACTTATTTCTTGAACTAAAAGTTTAATACAGCACATATTCAGAATATGAATAAAAAATAAATTTAATGTACAAAATATCAGTGTTTAATTTCTAAATAAAAATCATATTATTAAATAGCATATATTATAGAAAGTACCTGAACAGCTTTACATTAACTGGAACTGAATAACAATAAAAACATGGTATAGAGAAAAATGACTGTGTCTTGTGCCCAAATTCTGGGGTATACAGACTATCTAAAGACAAAGCATTTTTCTCATAGAGCATCTGAAATATTCATAGATCCTACACTAGAATAAATTTATTGCTGCTATAAGGTATATAAAATGTTGATAAACTGCTTTCCTGACCTTGGAGAACTTTGTTGGCATATTAAGAGACTTTGATACATAGCAGAATGTAGACATGCTTTGTGATTTGTTGGATGCACTGCTCTAGGTCTGCACTATTAGGTTCGTGGGAAACAAGGGGAAGCTTTAGAGAAGGCAGTATGTGCGAATGAGCCATAGTCTCACTGGCAAATGCCCCAAGTGAAAAACTCTGGGGATTTGAATGTTAAGCAAGTTCATTTAAACACCACACAACCCCAAACTTTATGACACATATATTGTTCCCTGCAGTATATCTCTTTGATTTTCTGCTGTCTCTTTGCTTTCCTCACTGGTAACATAGCATTTGACTCCTGTACCTTGTTTACAAAGCATTGCCTTATGCAGCACATTGGGGCTCTAATGAGTGACAGCCATAGCTGGGAGAGACTACATAGTGAAAAGTAAAACCAAGCAGAGTTTTAATAACATGAGTCCTGAGCCCTATTAGCTCTACAGAAATGCCCTTGGAATATAAAGGCTTCAATCACAAACTGGGGTATGGAAAGTGGGAAATGCTGAAACGAAGTAAGCATTGGAAAAATAAATTGTCAAAATTCATTTTTACTTTATATCCCAGAAGCCTCCTTTTAAAACCCACTCACTACAAGATTTCTGGGAAGGGCTTTTAAATCATATTGTTTGTTTTCCTCCAATATTTAATTTGTAACTTTCATCTGTTTTATCAATGGTTGAGTTCAAGGTTAAAAAGTATACCTAGGCAACAAAAATATAATCAATTCACAAGTAATGAGACACAAAATTTAATATTTCCCATTTATTCCAATGTATCATTTATCAGATATTTCAGTGCTTTCCCACATAAAATCTATGCTGTTTTATTGACAGAAAAAATTCTATCTTTTTTTTCTGTTTTAAGAAAGATAATTAGGTGTATTTAAAAATATTTGTAATAAAGGAAAGGAGATTTTCTTCCTAATGGACTCAATGGACTCAGATCATGCTTATACAAGTCCTAGACCACAAGTAGTAAAATAACAATGGATAAAATTCTCTTCCCTGCTTCTTGCTTTGAATTTAGCAAGGATTACGTTTCAGCTGTGTAGGTTCTACCCAGAAATAGATTATATGTTCTTTTGATTTACCAATTGGCCTTGCATATTTGTGGATGCCTGAGAAGACAACACTAGCGCTGTGGGTTTTTCTCCATTCTTGTGCTATTAGCAAGTGCATTCTTGGTTTACAACTAGGAGACAAACATCTGGGACTCTCCTTGTGTTGTCTATAGTGGAGGTGGGAGCATTTATGCCTACTAGACCAATAGTGAACTAGTGAACTAGTTAATTATTGGCTTTTTAATAAAAGTCATATATAACCCTACTTAGACAATCTAGCTTAAAACATTCCTTTTCAAAATTCCAGAGGTTGATGGATATAACCTTTGCCTAGCAAGGTTTTACAGACACAATGCCTCTATGCATTTTAAAATTTAGAATATTGGATGGTACAACTTTTCAGTGAGTTTGAAGGAAATATCCATTTAAGTCATCTTAAAAACAATGTTAAGAAGTTGCTATTACATCAACTACATTACTTAAATTCTCTGCTGATTACACACGTGAATAAGACAATGCAACTTAAAAAGGATATTAGTTATTAAACATATTAATGTATATTACCACTTAAAGTAATTACATTGGTCAAATGTGATCTGGTCTGGAATTGCCTCAATTCCTCACTTTTGTTGCAACACAGAATCTATTTCACTACCTGTTTTACTCACTAGGCTTGACACTAAAAGTAATTAGATTTTAGTAAATTAGACTCTTGATTAGTATAATATTATTGGATATTTTTGTATAATATATATGGATGTTTCATTTGTTTTTCCAGACCCACCTTCCACTCTCTATTCTGCTGTGTATGCCAGGAAGCTGACCTATGCAAGCCACATCAACTGGCTCCCTTGCCTTTTGGCTTCCAGTTATGTTGTGCTAATAGGAGGCACCAGTCACAGATTGGCCCATAAGGGAAAACGAAGATTTGCTAGGTTTTTCTACTGAATGCCAAAGCATTTTTTTAATTCAGTCCTCTTCATGCAATTACACTTTCATTAAGCAAACGTCCCGGTCCTCTTTGCCCTAGGGTCACTGGTCTCTCACTACTGCAGCTACATAGAAAGGGATGGTATTTGCCAACACCCTTTATCAGTTTCTGTAAGCTCTTTTAAAAACACTGGAAGTAATATCATTTTTTGTTTTTGCTTGTTTGGTTGGTTGGTTGTTTTTGTTTGTTTTTTGCCACAGGAGGGGTTCATGGGCCTCACTCTGCTGCCCAGGCTGGAGTGCACTGGCATGATTATAGCTCACATGACTGAGTGGAGTGAATGGAGTTCTCTGGAGTGATTACAGCCTCCAACTCCTGGACTCAGCCCATCCTCCTGCCACCATACCTAGCCTGAAATTAATACCTTAATTAAACTCTTCAGTCACCTACTTTAAATGTGCTCCTGGGCCAGGTGCAGTGGCTCATGCTTGTAATCTCAGCGCTTTGAGAAGTGGAGGAGGGCAGATCACTTGAGGTCAGGGGTTCCAGACCAGCGTGGCTAACATGGTAAAACCCTGTCTCTACTTAAAATACAAAAATTAGTCCAGCATGGGGGTGTTCACATGCAATCCCAGCTACTTAGGAGGCTGAGGCAGGAGAATCGCTTGAATTTGGGAGGTGGAGGCAATAATGAGCAGAGAGCTCACCAGAGACTCTGTCTCAAAAAAAAAAAAAAAAAAAGTGCTTCTGGTTTTCTACTAGATCTATGAGTAATAGGTATAATTTTTTAGAGTTAACCTTTAGACATATTTTAAAAATAAGTATTAGCCAGGTGTGGTGGCGCAGGACTTTTCCTTAGTTCAGCTAAAGACGGCATCCTTGTCCGTCCCACGGCCATGAAAATTTAGGCTTGCAGACAGTTTGAAGGGTGAGCAAAGCAGGGTTTTACTGGGTGAAAAGGAAGAAAAGGGGGAAACAGGGACTCTGGCCAAGCACAGTCCCTGCTAGAGGGCTTCCTGCAAGGCCATTTGAATCTCAGATTCTACACAGGAAGAGAAGGGTCCAGGCCCCTCCCTGCTGCAAACGTCATGAACTTTTTGAGACTCCACCCCAGTGGAGTCCGGGCTGGTTGAGGTTTCTTCAGGGACCCCTTCCCATTTGGCTGTCTCATTCCCCACTCAAAAGAAGTACATCTAATTGCCGTTAGATTAAGGATAAGGATGAAGACTAATCATAACTGCTTCCTGCTGACAGGGGCACTCTTTGGGGGAAATGGCAGTCAGAGCTCCCTCAGAGGCCTATTTAAGGGTTCCCAGTGGAAGGGGTCATTGTCAGAGGTTCTACTTGCATGACTGTGTGGAGTTTGATGGACCAGAGAACAGACAAAACGAGTTATCAGAAAACATGTACCAAAATGAAACGAGGAGGTAAGGACAGCTCAAAAATTCTGAGGCCTTTTACCAGTTTCCACAGGGAGAGGGAGGCCAAAAGCCTGACTGGCAAAATATTTCACCCTTTTGCCAGCATGTTGGGCTTCTAGATTCCCTTCCCCTGAGCCCAGTCTGAAGCCAACCAGTTTAAGGTTTGGGAAATTAATTCTTTCCAGTTTGGAGGATGCATCTGAGGGAAGTGTCCTGTAGTATGGAGACACAAGTACCTATCAGTGAAGAGAGGTCAGAGAAGGAGAGAAGAAGAAAGAGGATATTTTTTCAAAGCAGTTCCAGGAGTTCAGGATGCATTAAAAAGGGGTACAGACTAGAGATGAATGGCTACCTATCTAGAAAGAGGGGAGCAGGCATCCCTGGTTCCCTTCTCTTCCCAGCAGATACGTTCCCTTCTCTGCCTGGCAGATACTCGGTGTAAGTGAGGAAGAAAGGGAAGAGTGTCCTCTTTCCCCCTTCCATCCTTGCATCCCCGAGTCCTGGTGATCTTGGTACATCATGCCATGAGTGCCAAAGCATCTTTCACCCATGAAGCAGAGAGGCCTAGAGAACAGAAATTATCCACTCTTACCTATGTCTCTCTCCCACCTACTGTCAGTGGCCTTGGAGTTCCCTAGACTTCATTTATGCCATGGATATTAACATGGCCTTTATCTATGAAACAGGAAGCTTGGGGTTGGCTTAATTGGCAGGAATCAGCCACGCTTACCTGCTTGGAATTGAGTCTGGGACAGAAAAAATGTATCTCTTGGAGGATTGCATGGGCTCCTTATCATAAGCCGAATGCTAAGGTGAAACTGTGGAACTGAGTCCTTCTCCAACAAGGGAGGATGTCTCATGATGCATTCAGATAACTGGTCACTATAGTTATGCTTGCTAAGATTTGGGTGCTTTGGCTAGCTCCCTTGGTTTTACTTTCCCAAAAGGAAACCTCTGAGGCATGGGCATCCTATTTATTCCAATTGCCTGGCAGGATTTGCAGGATAATTGCTCAGAGCTAGAATATTGATCCATATTTCTACATCACCCATTTGTCTTGTTCTTTCTTGACTTCAGCGAGGGATTTCTGGGTGATTTACAGGATCAAGCAGGGTTAGGCTAAAATAGGTGAAAACTTAAAAACAACTAATGAGTTTAGAATTTAATGACAAATATACAAGTTTTGAAACATGATTTTTCTCTCTCCAGTCCTCATTTTTGTTAAAAAAAAAAAATCATCATAGAACTAAATGGTTTGCAAAATAGACTTTTGTCTTAAACTTGCCTGATTATTTGCATACAGTGCAGCAAGAATAATTATTTCTTCATAGGCCTTTCGGATTGGCTGTGATGGATGTCTGTTCCATAAGGAAGGCATTTTAAAGCTACACCCAGCCATGGGTTTATCCTCAAATACCTGTTAGTTGGATGACTCTTTCCTCTTAGGGTCCCAAAGTAAACTTGGAGCTCCTAGGCCTGTTAGAAAGTGACATTCTTTACTGACCACAGGTCAGGAACCCTGTACAGGGACTGTGTAGATGAGGGCATGAGGCCAGTCTCTCATGGGAGTTTTATCAGCTCTGTAAATAGAGCTAGACTCCTTAAAGTCAAGGGCAGCATATCCTTCCAGTCAAAGTCTTGGTAAAATACTTTCTACAATTGTGTCCTGTTGCAAAAGAAAAATAGATTTTTATTGCACTAATGCAAACAACTATATTGCCATAAGAATACTCACAGGTAGGGTCCAAATCCTAGAGGAACCAGGCAGAGAGAAACAAACATGCTTCAAATCTTGATTTTGAGAGCATATACTTTACTTAATTATTTAAGGCCATAAATACTTAAAAATAAGTTTCCTTGACTCTGAAAAACAAAGCATGGATTAGCAATATTCCAAACAATAGTCAAAAAATTTGATTCAGATTGCTGAGTTCAGTTCATTTAGTTAACTCTTGTTTTGCTTACTATTTGTGAACATTTCAACTCTTCATGAGTCCTGTACATTTTCCTTTATTCCAATGTTATAATCTCTGAAGTTATCAAAAGCCTGCATTTGAGAGAACCTGTTAAAATTCTATAGCTCATTATAAACCATCTTTGAAAATGATTAAAACAAGACAACAACTGTCTGTGAATAGCAAAATGTTCAGGGCAAGTACAGTTAGAAACACAATTGATGGCCGGGCACAGTGGCTCACACTTTTAATCCCAGAACTTTGGGAGGCCGAGGCGGGCGGATCACGAGGTCAGGAGATTGAGACCACGGTGAAACCCCGTCTCTACTAAAAATACAAAAAAAATTAGCTGGGCGTGGTGGCGGGCGCCTGTAGTCCCAGCTACGTGGAGAGGCTGAGGCAGGAGAATGGCGTGAACCCGGGAGGCGGAGCTTGCAGTGAGCCGAGATCGTGCCACTGCACTCCAGCCTGGGTGACAGAGTGAGACTCCGTCTCAAAAAAAAAAAAAAAAAAAAAAGAAACACAATTGACAAACAAGTTTGGTTATCTCTGTGGTTTATAATAACTTAGCATAACAACCTTAATTATGATTGATAGCATATACTTAGACATTAGAACTTTAGAAATCTCATGCAATTTTGGAACATATATAAGCATTATTTACTAAGATACAACCTAAAGGAGATTGAACATCATTTTGGCAAGCCCATGTACCTGAACATGACAAATAATCCTGTTTACCTCTCTTTTTTGGACACTTCAGAGGCCCTCTGAAGTATTCAAAAAGCCAGGTGCCAGGGAAGACAATTTTGAAACTGAAGTTTGATTTTTGGGAAGGCTGTTAAATGTTCGAGGTTTTAAACACTTGATATTATAAAATAGAATTCCAGATTACCTTAAGTTATTTATTTTGCCAAAATGATTACTCAGAAATTTTAAGAAGCAAAAACCTTTTATAACCATTTACAAATTTTGCCAAAGAGCAGATTAGTGCCTTAGGAAAACCTTGTTATGCTTTTATTTCAATGCTCAATTTACAGAAAAACATATAATACCCTTTTATGAATTTGGTCAATATGTTCACACAAAGAACCTCTTCTGCAAGATTAATTTCCGCAATGCTTCCTCTACTTGTTTGAACTTTCAGCTTTTCCTAATTTAAATTAAAACAATCCTTTAATCCTAGGCCAAAGTTTACACTCCCATGCCTTCTTATAACCTTTTACAAACACACACACACACACACACACACACACATTTTACTGTTTTTACATACCTTGATTGTAAATCTGTTTTCAGTAGTCTCAATTACATGTTATAATGGTAACTCCTCGCAATTTTTAACTTTAAGGTAAAACGTGGTAAGATGCTTTAATTGTGTGATAACTGAAGCCAAACTTTTCCTTCTTAGTTAAGGGTGTGGTTAGTTCCATATGTCCTCAGGTCTAATCAATTTTGAGGCAGGCAAGACAGACTGTCTTCAAAACCCAAATTCAGTTTGTAACCTCAAAACACTAGCAAACCTTGCATCTCACCGGCATTTTACCAAGAGTCTTTAGGGCTCTTTTTATTTCTCAAAGATTAAAGTCACGAAAACTTTTATCTTCCCTTTAAAAAATATTAGATCTAAGCGGTTGTCTTTCTTTGGGCCAAATTAATTAGAGTTCTTTTTACAGACATCACACATAGTGCACACACAGACAGGCAGAAGAGAACTCCTCCCTTGTTTTCTGTAATCGAGATGTACAGTAAAGGGCAACTAAGTCACAGGCTCTGTTCTTGAAGCATTAACAAATTCATTCAATCAGTAAATTATATATACGTGGAAAATTTCATATATTAAGTAAAATATCACCTAGACATTGTATTAAATGGTTGTTAAACCATTAAGTGAGTGTTAATAGTAGGAAGCCAGATATATGTCTATAGGTAGATTAAAATAGTGAAGAAAGTTTATTTTAAATGTGAATATTTATCTTAATCATGGATCGTAATCAGCAATATCTGCATAATTTAACATAAAGTGTAAAACATACTCTGAGATAAGCTCAGGGGGACTCTCAGGATCAAGTTGCAAGAGGTAGAAACAAGAAAGCATTAACAGCCAGGCACCTGGCTCACGCCTGTAATCCCAGCACTTTGGGAGGCCGAGGTGGGCAGATCACTTGAGGTCAGGACTTTGAGATCAGCCTGGCCAACATGGTGAAAACCCATCTCTACTAAAAATACAAAAATTAGCCGGGCATGGTAGCATGTGCCTGTATCCCAGCTACTCGGGAGGCTGAGGCACGAGAATTGCCTGAACCCAGAAGGCCGAGGTTGCAGTGAGCTGAGATCGTGCCACTGCACTCCAGCCTGGGTGACAGAGCGAGACTCTGTCTCAAAATAAATAAATAAATAAAATCACTATCTATGTTCAATATATTGTTGTATCATACAAGACGTAAGTGAGAAGTTTGCAAAGGTAACTTAGACATGACTGAAATATTTTTATAGAGAAGGGGTTTTTTGAAAGCTGTTATTTAGAAAGATTAATTCAGGAAGTTGAACAGTTGTACTGTGGAAGAAACTGAAATCGAAATTGTACCCAAAGCCGCTTTCATATAAAATGCATTCTTCCATTTTTGGAAACTTTACACTTTAAGGAATATATTCTTTATTCTATTTATTAGTTTATGTTCACTATAAAAAACTTGGAAGACACGTGCACACATACACAAAAGAGCTAAAAAAACAAATTCTTCCATAGTTTTATCATCTATTTTGGTATGTATATTTTTCTGCTTTTTAAATCAATATCATAGAGCAAGAAAGAGAGAGATCTCAAGCTCAAATGCCTAAACATTCCAAGCATAGAACCTCAAAGAATGTCTAAGACTAATTATGGCAAATTGTGAAGTTAAAGTGCCACTTAAAGAGAAAAGCTGCTGCTAATACCTATGACACCGTTGCCACATAATAATGGTCAAGTGTTCATAGATCTTTCAATTTTTAATAGAAACAGGGAATTAAATTTTCATGCCTAAATAATGCTGGCAACAAATTCCACTTAAAATAAAAACCAAAATGTGTGCAAATACCATAAGGGCCCAATAAACAAAATAACCTCTGTGTTGTGTGCTGTATTTACCTCAGGGTCAGATTACCAACAATAAAGCAGAGATTAGTCTTGAACTCTGGACTCAGATCTATTAAAGTTGAAATTTCAGCCTTGTGATACATTATACAATTATGATAATATTCGATCACCTTTTTATGCCACGATTTTCTCATCTGTAATACGAGGATAAAATCTTTGCCTCATAGAGCCATAAGGGTTAAATGAATTCATAAATGTGAAGAACTAACACATCACTAGAGATATATGAAGTGGTCAGTCAGTGATAGCAATATTTTATATAAGTGGTGCCATAAATGTTTAATGTTTCCTGTCTTAGTCTTTTGTTTTTAATGATGTTTTCTGAATACGTTTGCTAATGACTACATGGCATTTCATCATCTATATGTGGACAAATATTTATAATTAGCCAATTCCTTATTATTGGGATTTTGAAAATTTTTCTAATACTTATTTATTTTATTATAAGTAGTACATATATATGTTTACTTTCTTCCTAAGATAGTAAATTCCTAGAGATGGAATTATTTGTAGAATTCTATGTTTTTTACATTTTTTGGTATGTTTTGCCAATTTATCCTCTTCATAAATTAAAAAAAATTATATTTTCATCAACTATGAGTGCTTATTTCTGTGCTTATGTTGGATACTTTTTAATACATTTTGAATTTTTAAAATATTTACTTGATCCTTTGAACACTACAGTATAAATAATGCTTTCTTCATTTGATTGTTGAGGATTTTGTGACATTAATTTTCGCAAGTTCACACAGTCAAGGAGGGAAGTGGGACAAGAATGTAGGTCGTACAAAGCCCAATTTTTTTGTGAAATGTTTTATATGACACATAGTTTTCCACTGAACAATGCAGGGCTTAAGAGTGCCACCTCAGCTCCACCCCCATGCAGTTGAAAATCTGTGTATAATTTTGACTACCCAAAATCTTTACTAGTAGCTTACTCTTGATTGGAAGACATACTGATAATTTAAACAATCAATTAACAAATATTTTGTATGTTGTATGTATCATGTACTTTTTTCATACAATACTTCATTTTATTAATTTTATTAAGAAAATTATAAGGAAAATACATTTACAATTAACTAAGTTGAATTGTATCATCACGAAAGTCTTAATCCTTGAGCTCTTCACATTAAGTAGGCTGAGGAGGAGGAGGAGGAGGAAAAGGTTGGGCTTGTTCTCTCAGGGATCACACAAGCACAATAGGCGGAGGAGGTGGAAGGGGAGGCAGAAGAGGCAGGCACTCTTGGTATCATTTTTATTAAAAAAAAAAAAAAATCTCCGTATAAGTAGGCCTGCACAATTTAAACCTGTGCTATTCAAGGGTCAACTGTATTTCTTTGTTTTTAATAGAAAAAAATTACCTCTGAAAATGTAGTTAATAGTAATTTAATATTATAACACTTAAATTGCACGCCAACACTTTTTACTTGCTAAAGATACACCAATATTTTGAGATGAGACCAAAATTTTGAAAAGATATTTCAACTTCATAGAAGTGACAGCAACCAGGATTAAGACCATTCCAAAATGTTTGCACTATACTAAGCTTCAAAGATGAATGTTAGGCCAGGCATGGTGGTTCACACCTGAATCCCAGCACTTTGGGAGGCGAAGGCAGGGGGATCAAAAGGTCAGGAGATGGAGACCATCCTGGATAACAAGGTGAAACCCTATCTCTACTAAAAATACAAAAAATTAGCCAGGTGTGGTGGCGGGCACCTGTAGTCCCAGCCACTCAGGAGGCTGAGGCAGGAGAATGGCGTGAACCCAGCAGGCAGAGCTTGCAGTGAGCCGAGATTGCGCCACTGCACTCCAGCCTGGGCGACAGAGCGAGACTCCGTCTCAAAAAAAAAAAAAAAAAAAAAAAAAGCACATTTAAAAATTCCTTATGCTAGCAGAAACTGTATTATAATAAACAGGAACTTTCTGAAATGAAAGATCAGAAATTGCAGAAATAAAAGGAATCATAGACAGTGTCAACCTTCACAATGTAATCATCATAACAGTGAGAAAATGAGAGCAGAGCTGGGGAACTCTGACTACCTGTCTCCTAGACAACTGAGGTTGATTTTTTGCATTGATGATAAAGTATTAAGATGGCTTTTTGCTAAACCAAGTTGTAGGAGTTTTGTGTTGTTGTTTGGTTTGGGTTTGGTTTTGGTTTAGAGGTAGGGTGTAGCTCTGTTGCCCAGGAAAGGGTGCAGGAGTGATCACTGCCACCTTGAATTCCTTGTCTGAAGTGATCCTCTTGCCCTAGCTTCCTAAGTAACCGGTGCTACGGGCATGCACCACCATGACCAGCTATCTTTTTTTAAATTATTTTTTGTAGCAATGACATCTCAGTATACTTCTTAGGTTGATCTCAAACTCCTGGCTGCAAAGGATTCTCCCACCTCAGCCTCCCAAAGTGCTGGGCTTATAGGCATGAGGCACTGTTACCAGCTCAAGTTGTAGTTTTTGGTAGGCACTCTGTAGTAGCTAAGGACACATCATTCACCTAGTGATGAACGCACTAATTCATACTTTTAATTTCTAAATTTCCAAGTCAGTGCCTTTGGCTTCTGACTCTTTTGGTTTATTTTATTTTCACCACTACACTCTTTATTGAAAGCAATGGACAAAAAACTAGAACTAAAAAGAAGCTTATGTCTTTTTATTACCATCCTAGTTGGATAAACGTATGCAAGATGTTTTCCCACAGTTATTGAAACACTAACTTCTTAATAAATATAAAAGAGTGAGATAGAATTGATTTAAATTGCTCATTTGTATCATTACTATAATCATTTTGAGCGTGAGTTAACATAAATAGATGTATGACTTTTTCTACTGTCTAGGGAAAATCTCAATGGAGACACTGACAAATAAGCTTCTTCTTTATGCATGTAGCCTTTTTTACTCCATAGTCATGAAAAGATACATGCCAGTGTCTCTAATAGTTTCCTGTTCTATTTTGAATTATCTTTCAATACAGGAATTCCTTGTGTAATAAGCACACTTTGAGTAGATTTAAATTTGAAGCCAACTAACTTGAAGCTCAATTACATGTCAGATTTGTCTCAAGCCTTTTATTTTTGTTTGTGTCCGAAAAGACTGATTCCATGGTCATACGTTTGAGGTTATTTGTTCTTAAGAACAATATCTGGGTTATATGTCATCGGGACAGGCAGCTAATGTTGGAAGTGCAGAAATATTCTGGCCCCACCGCAGGGTTACAGTTCATAGATCCGGTCTCTCTAGAAGATATATGTGTCCTCCCACCATTGTTCAGTGTTCAGTCCAGGAGTTTAACAGAAGAAATCAATGAGGCGCAACTGTGCAAAATAGGGGTCAAATATGTACAGCTGTGGCTCCACATATATCAGATAGCTCTGTTTGATTTTCCTCTAGACAGTATTCATTATCAAAATGGGCTTCAGAAGCTTTTTATTAAAAACAAATTGATGTTAATTAATTCAGATTGCAGTGGCCATTAGTCAGCTATCTCATTGCAGAAAACTGAATCAAATCAAGACTGTTCCCTGCAATCTCTGAGAGTTTCCTATCTTTAAATCTAATTTTGAATTGGAATTCTTATGTTTTAAAGTAAGCTTTTTTACTCTGGGTGTCTCTTGACTATCAGCTGCCTTGTTCCTTTGCTGCTTAACTTTATTTTAGGAGTCCGCATTATATTATGTTTCTACTTATTTACTGATAATATTTTATAATTTATATTTTCCTATCTATCATGGTTTTTTGGATGCAATTAAATTATATGTATTTTCACTTAAATATTTGGAATTTTAAATCTAAAGACATTTTTAAAGTAATAGTTTTTGTTTCCTGTTTTTTTTTTTTTGAGACAGAATCTCGCTGTCACCCAGGCTAGAGTGCAGTGGCGTGATCTCGGCTCACTGCAGGCTCTGCCCCCCAGGGTTCATGCCATTCTCCTGTCTCAGCCTCCCGAGTAGCTGGGACTACAGGCGCCCACCACCTCGCCCGGCTAATTTTTTGTATTTTTTTTAGTAGAGACGGGGTTTCACTGTGTTAGCCAGGATGGTCTTGATCTCCTGACCTCGTGATCCGCCCGCCTCGGCCTCCCAAAGTGCTGGGATTACAGGCGTGAGCCACCGTGCCTGGCTTGTTTCCTGTTTTATAAGAGAAATATATGAATTCTAACAAATTACTTCTCTGGTGTTTTGACTATTCACATTCTATAATTCTTTTCCTGTATATTATTTTTCTTTCATGCCTTATCTCTTCCCAACATACACACACATACATAAACAAAAGGGAGAAAGAAGCCTGTCAAAAATCCTTTATTTTTTTTCTCTTTTCCTATAATTAGTATGAATAAGAATCAGTTCAATTGCCTTTTTTCTCTTTGTCTTGGTCGTTTGCCTCTCTGAGTGACCAACAAATCATGTATAGGCAGATTTGAAATCTGTGTGCTTCTTTTTCCTCTCCTTTAATTTGGACAGATGAACAGTAGAAAGCCAGAAATAGGAGGCTGAATCTCTAGAAATAGTGTGTGAGAGAACAAGAAATGTATGTGTGAATGTGTGTGTATGCAAGGAGGGTGGGGGAGCAGAGGAGAAGTTTAAATGATTTGCAGCAGGACAGGGGATTGTGGAAAGATGAGACTATTGGGGTACAAGTTGTAATGAGGAGGAAATTGGAGCTGATGTAAAAATTATGGCCAATACTGCTCTTAGATCCGCAACAAACACAGACCCCTTTCTTCAGGTGGTCCTTACCCTCTGAAGTGTCAGCTTCAAAACTTTCTACATCCTGCTTCAGTGTCTCTGAAAATCTAGGCTGGTTGTACTACTTTGCTGGGGCACCCCAAGCCCACACTGGGACTTGCAATGGCCTTGCTCTCTGTTTCTATATTATGGGGTTTCTCTGTCCCTACCCCCATCAAAACTGAGGTCATCTAGAAGACCTGAGGGGCCCCAGGATTTGCAGATATGAGAGCATTCCAGGGTTCTCTGTCAAGGTCCTTGTGTCCTGGTTCTAGAAGGGCAGGCTGGCACGTGAATTATTCCCTTTAGTTACTTAAGCATTTCTCTAATGTGATCATATGAAATCAGGCTGGCATGTTGGTGCTGACATATCAATTTGAGGTGATAATCACTCTCATTTGTTTTTTATCCTGTGTTCCCCCCACCACTCACCAAATACTGGCACCTATCTATCAGCAGAGAAATCACAGGGTAAAATAAATCTCGATCAAATTTTCCACGGGTTGTTACTTCCATTTCTTCATTGTTCTATAATGCCAATGAACCTTTTTAAGCAATGTCTTTGCTTGCCTCTAAGTGACGTGGTGACATGGTGCTGTCCTGGGTCAGTCTTAAGCCATGACAGAAAGGGGAAGTCTGTTTCTTGTGTGAATGGGACCACTAATCTCACTCCACCCACAGACCCTGTGATAGACGGAGTGTTTGTCTCCCAAAAAAGCCATACGTTGAAATCAAATCCTCAATGTCATAGAATTTGGATGCAGAGTCTTTGGGAAATAAATAGGCCATGGGCATGGAGGCCTGATGAATGCCCTTTTAATTAGTGCCTTATAAAAACAGGTCAGAGATCAGGCTGTCTTTGCTTTTTGCCACATGAGGACACATCAAGAACACAGCCCTCTAAACCAGCAAAAGGGCACTCACCAATTACACAACCATACTGGCACCCTGATATTAGACTTCCAGCCTCGAGAACTATGAGAAATAAATGTTTTATTTTAAACTACCCAGTCTATGAAAAGTTGTTCTAGCAAACCCAAACTGACTAAGACAGGCCCTTACCTATACCCTCTTCCAGCTGGTGGTAGTATATATAAAAATATCTCACATGTTAAGAATGCGGTGATCACAGCCTCAAAAATTCAAGGAAAGATATAGTTGGAAGATGGATTATTCCATTTTTATGCTATCACATTTTATATACTCAAATTAACCAGATAATTTCCTGAATACTCTAGGTCAGACTTGTATTTTTGGTCATCGTCAAAACAGTACAGTAACATGTTTTGAGAGAGTCATTGGAAGCCAGTTCTTTGGGCAGCATGATGGATGGTGCAGTCATGAGTAATGATGTAACCAGCACTAAACAAATGGTATTAGGGAACTGTGGTAGCAAGAAGATCTATATTGTTTCAATACAAACAGGTTGTGGAGAGCCTGACATTGTGAGTAATAATAGTGTTGCTACCTTTTTCAAAATGGGAGATGAGAAGTTAACCAGTTATGACATATTTGAAAGAAGAGGACATGAAAAAATGGCTCCTGGTCCTCAACATAGAGAAATTGTACCTGGACACTACAAAGAATTATCACATGAACTGACTGAATAAACAAATACCTATACTTCTCCTCTACCATTATTTTAAATCTTCACCAGTAAGTCACTAAGCCCCAAATAGGCCCACACGTTTTTAATACATATTTAATCAAAGTGTTGATATAGATAGAAACCCTGCAAGAAATATTTTTTCCAGGATTCTGCATGTACTAGGGGCAAGTACACTTCACCAGTTGGATCTTGTGATCCATTTGGATACCTAGAGATGTGTGCAACATGATCATACCTTGAAAATGGCAAAAGCACCTTACATTTACAATATGGATGACAATTATAATTTTCTTAAAGAAAGAGGAAAGCACATTATTTTCCCAATTATGAGGAGAGGTCTGTAAGAGAGACAGGAAATAACCAAAAAGGTAACTAAAAACAAATCATGGCAAAGATTTTTCTGAATATTTCTGTCCTATTTTAAGCTTTCAAACAAATGTAGTTGAAAGCTAGCTATAATTCTGAAGAGTTTGAATATATTTGCTTCTTGTAGACTGAGTTCACATGTTTGAACTGATGGAATTTAATGAATTCATTCAACCTTACTTGAAGAACCACATAAGTACCAGGTATACAAATATAAAAATTATGTATTTTTTGTCTTTGAGCTACTAACAATTTAGTAGAAGAGGAAAACGTGTAAACAAATGATTACACAATATGTTTTGAGGACAAACTGAAGAAAGAAACTAAACTGTATGGGAAAACAGAAAGAAGCTTTTTATGTGGTAATTACTGAGCAGTCTTACAAGATTAATAGGCGTTTCCAGGGACATCAGTGAAATAAGTCTAATACAGGAAAATGGATATGTATGCAAATATTAACATTGACTCCAACTTCCTGTTTCCCTTACTCTGTGGCTTAGATTCCTGAGTTTGAAAATATTTCTCATAAACTTTAATTTACCTCTGCAGTTCATCAGAGTTAGAGGGGTATTAATTGGTGTTATTTTAAGGGGTATTTGTCAATTTCCAGACTTGCAAAATATTACGTGTGTAATATGTTGATGTTAATGAATTAATTCTGAATCGCAATTCCACATTCTATAGAATTCAGTGTCTCTCTCGAGTGAACAGGAATTGCCAGAGGTTTATCTCTCAGGTTCTTTCACCTGGCTCCTGCTTCCATGCATGCTGTATCACTTCTGTGTCATACTGATGAAGGTATGAGACTGAGCCTTTTTACCACTTCCTTAAGAAACCACTTTTCTTATGTCTTGACATGCTCAAATCTTCTTTGACATATTCACGCTTTTCATGTCCCACCCAATTATGTGGAATTACCTAGACACTTTCCTAAGCAAGACAGCATCCTCTTTAATGATGCCTTGGTTTTGTTTTTAAGGGTGATTCCCAAATATGGCTGCATATTAAAATCACCCAGATGAGAATCACAAGACAATACATAGACCCCAGAATACCATCTATTGATATTGTGATTTAATTGGCCACAGGTGAGTACAAGGTACTGCTTTTAAAAGCCTCCCAGGTGATTCTTATGTGCAGCCAACTATTTTATAGATTACCACAATTTGTATGTGTTTGAAAATCATCTTGCTCAATATTTTTTAGGTTTGAGCTTTATATAAATTAGACCAAAAGTATGTGTTTTCCTGTAATTTTATCTCAACATTATATCTATTGCTTATTCACACTCACTGTTGCATAATATATAATAGTATATATACATACATATACACATATATATGTGTATATGTATGTATATATGTGTATATATAAATGTATGTATATATATAGTGCAATAATATATTTAATGGATTTGAAGATTAATGCATATCTTGCTCTTAACAATGCTTCCTGAATATTTTAAAATAGCTTCTGGTGCAAATTTTCAAGTGTTTCTTATAAGGTATATATAATGTATTGAAATTTAGCAAGTTATCCCAAATTATTTTCCAAAGTGGTTGTACCAGTGTACATGTCCAACAGCAGTGTATGAAATCGTTGTACCAGTGTATGCTCTCAACAGCAGCCCATGAAAGTTATCCTTTTCAAGGATGAGTTCACATGCTCATCTGCAGGGGAAGTCCCTATCACAGTTATCTTGGCTAGTGCCTGATAGCTACCCTTTAGGGCCTGAGGAGCCCAATTATAAGGCCAGAAGTAGCCTGTTTAGCCATTCATCTTTTTCGCTGACTGACAGTGGGCAGCACTTACTATCAGTGGGCAGAGTCTCCAGGAGTTCTACTTGCTCATTTCTGGCTATCTGCCTATTCTAACAAAATGAAATCATGAGGATAGAACCCTCATAGTGAGATTAATGCCCTCATAAGGAGAGACACCAGAGAGTTCTTTCTCTTTCCATATAGCCACAAAGAAGAGGTCATGTAAGTATACAGAGAGATGGTGGCAATCTATAAGCCAAAAGAAGAGGCTTAAGAATAAAAACCTACTTTGTTGACATCTTCATTCTGAACTTCACAGTTTCCAGAATGGTGAGAAAATAAATTTCAATTGTTTAAGCTATACAGTATGTTAGTTTTTTATGGCCACCTAAGTTGACCTATATATCCACTTACAAACACACATCACCCACATACAATATTACATTTATGTATATTATATTCTATCCAGCACTTTTAGGTAGAAAGTGGAGGCAAAGCTTTTCTCTAAACATCTTTTTCAAAATTGTTGAAAATGAATGTTCTTATATTTTCAGTGTCACATAATTACTAAGATAGTTCTTTTAATATATTTGTTATAAATTATGATCAAAATTATGATGAAAATAAATGAGATAGCTGTTTTACTATCAAAAATCCTGTTGATTAGCTCCAATTCAAGAATAGTTGTAGGTGTCTGAAAGCCAAAGTTTGTGATTAAAAACTTGATGAACAGAATGTATTTGATTGGACTTCAGAGTAAAAGGAACTGAAAATAGGGAAAATGGACAGTGGAAGTTTAAGGCAATTTGCTATAATTATTAAGACATAGGCCTCTGTTAAGTGGAGGATCAGGGGAAAGTTTTTGCAAATGACTTTCTTGGGAAAAAGATGCCTACAAATCCAGAAAAAAACCAATCAGAATTTCAGAGGTGAATGCTATTTCCAGAGGCAAATTAATAGTGAATCAAATGAAGTGTAATATCCACTTCCCTCTCTTGCACAGGTCCTTTAGAAGATCCTGAATCTATTTTTTATTAACAGTCTTGTTTCCTGTTTATAAAGAGTATCCCTTAAGTAATTTGGATATTTGTATCTGCCCAAATATCATGTTGAATTCCAATCTCCAATGCTGGATGTGGGACCTGATATGTGTTTGGATCATGGGGACAGATCCCTTATGAACCATGTAGCCCTCCCCTTGGTGATAAGTGAGCTCTCACTCTGAGTTCACACAAGATCTAGTCATTTAAAAGTGTGTGGCACATCCCTTCCCCCAACTCTTTCTCACTTGCTTCTGCTTTTGACATGCGATGTGCCTGTTCCACCTTCACCTTCCACCATGATTGAAAGCTTCCTGTGTCTTCACCAGAATCCCAGCATATGCCAGCATTATGCTTCCCATTTATACATTCTAGTAGCCACATTTTTAAAAGTAAAAGGAAACAGATGAAATTACTTATAATAATATATTTTATTTAATCCAATATGTCAAAATTATCATTTTAATATGTAATCAGTATAATAAATTATTAATTAGATGTTGTACATTTTCTGTATACTTATAGAACATCTCAAATTTGACAAGTTACTTTTTATGTACTCAGTAGCCACATGGGGCAAGGCACTATGAATTTTATGTACAACTATAGGAAGGAAACAAATAAGTCACTTAGGTGTTGGGACTTTCAGGTACTCTGTCCTAAACTTCCCTGGATTTAAATATCACTGGTAGAAAAGAGGTATTTTGATGGATAGACTCCTATCTAAGAAAGATACTTGAAGAAAGAACAAAGAAAAAAATGACCTAAGTTTTCTCTTCTGGATTTTCAAGGTTAAAGAGCCATGGCCATATCAGTCAGAGGGGCATGACTTTGAAGAGGTCATTGCTCAGAGAAAACGACCTAGGAGTCAGAGACATTACTTACAATAGGAAACTAAGAATTCCCCATACTAGATAGGACCAACATTAGTCCATTTAAAATATAATTACTTTTCTGTTCCTGTGGTTGTTAGCTAAGGATAATGGCCTCCAGCTCCTTCCATGTCCCCACAAAGGACAGGATCTCATTCTTTTTTATGACTGCATAGTATTCCATGGTGTGTGTGTGTGTGTGTGTGTGTGTGTGTGTGTGTGTATCACATTTTCTTTATCCACAATCAAATACTACGTATTCTCACTTATAAGTGGGATTTAAATGATGAGAACGAAGGGACACATACAATGGAACAACACAAACTGGAACCTTTCAGAGGGTGGAGGGTGGGAGGGAGAGGATCAGAAAAAAATAACTAATGGGCACTAGGCTTAATACCTGGGTGATGAAATAATCTGTACAACAAACGCTTATGACAGAAGTTTACCTATGTAACAAACCTATACTTGTACTTCTGAATTTAAAATAAAAGTTAAAAATAATAACACACACAAAAACTGTTTGATGATGGCTTCTGAAATATTTTACCTAAAATGACTACCTGATAGTTAGGTCTTACAATCCCTTTGTAATTTATCTTGGGTAACTATCTTAATCCATTTTGTATTTCTGTAACAAAACATCTGATACTGGGTAATTTATAAAGAAAACAAGTTTATATGGCTCATAATTCCGGAGACTGAGAGGTTCAAGAATCATGGTGCTGGCACCTCATTGGCCTCTGGTAAGGGCCACATGCTGTTTCACAACATGATAAAGCATAAAGGTGAGTGAGCATGTACAAAGAGGCACACATGAGGGCTGCAAACACACTCTCACAGGAAATGAACCGTATCTGTGAGAGGTAGAACCCGTGTGCTCATTCTTGAGAGACAGGAGTAATCTATTCATGAGAGACCCATCCCCATAACCCAAACACCCCCTACTAGGCTCCGCCTCTCCACAGTGCCTCATTGAGGACCAACCTGCAACATTAGTTTCAGTGAAGACAAACCATGGACCAATCATAGCAGTTACAGAACTATCCCTCCATTAGTTAATTTATAAAATAGCTTTCATAGTAAGGAACAGCAGAAAAAAAATGGAAGGAAAATAGAGAAAGAATATCTGTTGTTAAGCCAGCACAATGGTTTTCTTATTTCCTCACAAAGAGATGATTTAGACTATCTAAATTGAGAAACATTATTTTTTGTTCATTTATTCATTTGCTTTTATTTTTAAATAGGCTGAATCTTTTTGATCTGTATGTATGTGTGTTTTCTCTATAAGACTCCCACCATGAGATGCGAAATTCATGTGCCCAACCATTTAAGTGATTTTTTAATAATATAGGAAGAATAATTCCTAAATTAGGATATTCTTAGCACATTGTTCCACTCTATACATTACAAATGTAAAGCAGGCAACAGTACTGTCTCTCCACAGGGAGAATTTATGACATAGTGTGATTATAAACCCAAAGATTTTATAGTGTTTCGTTTTATGGTCTACTCTGCCTAAAATGACCTAAGGTATAATTTTCCTCCCACTGATTGATGCCATCTACAAAGTGCCATTGCTATTGAAGGGTTGGGCTGAACCCATAAGAAAATAATTCTCACCTTTATAGCTTTTGCTTCTAAGCCCAGGTGGTAATGAAAGGGTGGTACATCAGTAAAAGGTTATTCATTAAGTGCCCTGAAGCATGTTTGTAAGTACAGGGAATCAGAAAGACTCTAAGAACAGTTCTGACCACAACTTTTGGTCATTTGAAGCAATTACCTGAGGTGCTCTCCGTGAATTCTTCCAGAGCAACTGAATTGTCTAAGAAAAAAAGGAAAAAACAGTGAATTCCTAAATAGATTTTACAGCTCATGTGGTCTCTGTAGCCATTAAGCACATCATCTCACATGAGACCAAGCACCTGCTGATCACCTCAAAATATATTTCATCTGTAGGTGGGTACGTGTAATCTCTCAATGTCCTGTTCAAGGTAAAATACAATTCCTTTCAAAAGGTCCTTGGTAATACACATTAAAAAGAGCTCTTGGAATAATGCGCATGAATTTGGAAGAATTGACATATTTATTGTGAACAAAATATATCACTGGTGAATGTAGTCAGTGTATTTCAACTCAATCAGTGTATTTGAATTTCAATTCAATCAGTGTAATAGGTCAAGTTTTAGAAATCTTCAGTTAGGCCAGACAATCATTACTGGATAACTCAGCACTGTAGTTCTCATGTACTAACCACATACAAGCATAGTATTAATTAGAAATCAGTCAATCTCAACTATAAACCCCAAAACTTCACTCTTCTGTCTTTAGTTATTTAGTGTTTCCCATTGGTTGTGCTTGTTTTAATGTTAGAGCTATTTGTCCCTGGTTAGATAGATGGATGGATAGATAGATAGATATAGATGTAGATATGGATATAGATATCTCACTTATTTTATTCTAGAGTTGTGTTGATGCTTACATTTAAATAGTACTATTAGCCTTTTATCTTCTCCAGGATGAGGATTGTGCCTGCTTTTATATTCTCTATAGATGCCTTAGGAAAAGATATGTTCACACCATGGGCAAAATTAATATTGAGAAGCAGTTGCCTTAGGTCACATGTAAGTAAAAGACGTATCTATGAACTTTAACAAATGAAAGTTTTACGTAAACTTATTACTTGATTTGGTTACACAACTAGTTATGGAAAACACAGGAAGTGTACTAAGTGAATACTCAATTATTTTCATAGGCCATACATGCTTAAAGGTATGAATTGGTGATATGGACAGGAGACAGGGAATTTTGGGTAGAAGAGGGTGGTTCCCTGGCAAAGGCCCCACCCTCAAGCCTGAAGACCTGCTGCCCTAAATGAGGACAGGCAGTTCTGTTTTTGCACCCAAAAAGTTGTCCCTGTCACACATTCTGCAAAAGGAATCAGGGAACTCTCCCGTTTCATTGGTACTTGCAGTCAGCTCTAATTGAAACATATTTTTACCCTTTGGGAAAGAGGTGATTAGACATTTATTTTTCACTTTATTTCTTAGTTATTGAAAAATAGAGGTCAGAGTGAAAAAGCTGTTACTTCAGGTGTTCAGGTGCCACCAGGCACTTATCTGTTGGGATGGACACCAATTGTGAAGAATTTAAGAGAATTCCTTCTTAAAGGAAGAGCAGAGAGGAAATAAAAGCCTCTTTGGATAGACTACACTCTGATGCATTGATATGGTTTGGCTGTGTTCCCACCAAAATCTCATCTTGAATTGTAGCTCCCAAAATCCCCACGTGTTGTGGGAGGGACCTGGTGGAAGACAATTGAATCATGGGGGAATTTCCCCCATACTGTTCTCGTGGTAGTGAATAAGTCTCACAAGAGCTGATGGTTTTATAAGGGGAAACCCCTTTCTTTTCTCTCTTCCCAGCCATCATGTAAGATTTGTCTTTTGCCTTCCACCATGATTGTGAGGCCTCTGCAACCATGTGGAACTGTGATTCTATTAAACCTCTTTTTTTTGTAAATTACCTAATCTCAGGTATGTCTTTATCAGCAGCTTGAAAGTGGACTAATACATGTATGATCCCAAAATAAAAATATTTTCTTCTTTCCTTTTTATTTTGATTTTTTTCTAAAATATGATAGGCATTAGCCAGGTGCAATGGCTCACGCCCGTAATCCTACCACTTTGGGAGGCCAAGGTGGGCAGATCACTTGAGGTCGGGAGTTCGAGACTAGCCTGACCAACATGATGGAACCCTGTCTCTACTAATAGTAGCAAAATTAGCTGGGCATGGTGGCACATGCCTGTAATTCCAGCTACTCAGGTGGCTGAGACACAAGAATCACTTGAACCCAGGAGGCAGAGGTTGCAGGGAGCTGAGATCATGCCACTGCACTCCAGCTTGGGCAACAGGTGAAACTATGTCTCAAAAATAATAAATAAAATAAAATATGATAGGCATTAATCTAAGATTGGACTCAGTATGATAACACAAAGAGTGAGAATTGTATTTACTCATCCTATATATAGGAGAGTACAGCTTAACAAAGGCCTGTTCTCTTAAGTACAAAGTCAGCTGTGCTTGCTCAGACTTTCGGGATCATTATGCTAAAGTAACAGTTTAACCAGCTTATTCAGCTCAAATTGAGACAAACTATTCTGGCAGGAGGTCTTCTTTACAACTAGGTTGATTAATGTAATGAAAATTCACAAGTTGTCCTCAATGACTTTCTAATCCTAGCTCCTGATGGGTCTTGCTTGCTTTTGAGTAATTTTTTTTCATAAGCACTACCCAAAAAAGAAGCTGGAAATGAGGAGACTTCTTAATGCTCCTAAATCCATACTCTTCTGATAAGCACAGAAGAATGTGTCAACATTATTCCACTGTTATCCTTTGCCAGCTCTTAGCTATTCTAGAACAGGAGCAACAGTAAATCTTATTAGGGAGTAGTATACCACAATGATTAAACTTGCAGTCTCCAGAAGAGGCAAACTGGATATTAATTACATTCACCTGTTTGGGTATATGTAAATAAAGAATGCTGTGTTTCTCACAAGACAATATAAATATTAACAGAGATGAAAATGTGTGACATGTAGAGGGGTTTTAGCAAAAGCTAGTTCTTCTAATTTTAGTGCCTTAATATAGAAAAATACATGAAAAATGTATTAAACTCTCTGACTTTATAAAGCAGAAAGTGACACACTCGTTGGTGTTACTTCATTTTTAATATTCCTTACTGTCTTGGACCCTGATTTTCAACTGGGTGTATTATAACAAAAGTACATTTTCCAGTCCCTGTTGTTGTCAGGGATGGCCAGTAAAATTGTATGTGAAAGTGGCATATGACGCTTCTAGGAATTATCCTTATAGAAAGAGAACAGTGTCTCTATTCTTTTTTTCCCTTCCTCTTCCTTGGAGTTTGATATGATGGCTGGTGCTCCAGCCATCATTTTGGATCAAGATGATAAACATGTAATACACGCCCTGGATTGCTTAATTCCAAATTCAATTTATATAAGGAAAAAGATTAAATTTATTTGTGCCTATTATGTGAGAAAGAGATGAACATATATCTTTCGTAAGTCACTCTTATATTGTTCCTTTTGGTATTCTGTTGTATGCAAACTTAATCATAAATATTGTCCAGGCATTCCCAAATTATCCTCTCCTGGGGGTGACTGGACTGTATGTGAAAAAACCCAGTAGCCACTCAATTATTTTTAAAGGAAAGAAATTTTTTAAACTGTTAGTATATTTAAAATTTTTAATTAGAAGAATTAAGTCTATTAAAAGAATAAAGGGAATGTTTTTTGAGATATAACATTTATGTTCATCTGCAGTGGTAATACATGTTAATTGTAGATTTTTTAACAATAGGCAAAACACAGAAGAAAAAAGAATCCAACGTAATAATTTATTGATTTTCTGTTTATTTCTAAAGAAGTGTGTGCCTGACCATGATTAGAATTTGAGATATGTTTTGTCAGAGATGGAAATATATTCAAATATTTTAAACGCCGATGAGAAGAGAACATATTAAATTTAGTTTCGCTTTGCCACATCAGATGCTCAGATGTCTTTGAATAGGAAAAGAACAATAAGTCGAAGTGGCCTTTGTGGGAAAAATTCTACTTGTATTTCTAAAAGTTTATTTTCTTGGCTTGTTGGGAAGTCCAAAGTTAGCCAGGATAGTTACCACTTCTTGAACAGGCATTTTTGGGAACCAGCTTAAAATGCGGTTAATAACATGTGGAAGCCAAAAGTACAAACGTGGAAGCTCAATATCGGTTGAGTAGGTGAAAATTTCTATGCCATCAATGACTGTAAATGTTAACTTTCATTCTTATACCAAGTGTTGTACTTTGTTCCTTTTTTTTTTTTTTTTTTTTGAGACGGGCCTCACTCTGTCACCCAGGCTGGAGTGCAGTGGCATGATCTCGGCTCACTGCAGCCTCCACCTCCTGGGTTCAAGGGATTCTCCTGCCTCAGCCTCCTAAGTAGCTGGGGCTACAAACACAAGCCATACCACCTGGCTAATTTTTGTATTTTTAGTAGGGATGGGGTTTCATCATGTTAGCCAGGATGGTCTCGATCTCCTGACCTCATGATCCTCCCGCCTCGGCCTCCCAAAGTGCTGGGATTACAGGCGTGAGCCACTGTGCCCGGCCACTTTTTTCCTTTCTTTACATAAGGAAAGCTTTTACTTCACACATAGCAAATCCAAAGTAGTTAATACATATGATATTTTGCAGATGTTTCCAAAATTTCTGATATATACTTCAAAATGATCCCAAGTTATCAGGAGTAGCAGAGATCTTTGTCTGTAGTTATACCATTTTGGTCTCAGGCAAATACTTTTGAAATATTTTACAGAAAAGATCTTCTCTACCTTTTATCTTGTCAACTGTTACTCATATTTCAGGTCTAGTTTAAATGGAAAATGCTCAGGTAAGCCTTTCCCAAACTAACAAATAGAATTATTCTCCTTCATTATATGACCTGAGCCATATAATGAGCTATTACTTGGCATGACACAGGTAAGCTCTGTTTTCTACTGGATCCTTAGTGCAGTAAACCTAGTGTGGCTGGGTGGAGTGCCTAACAAATTAGAAAGTTCTTTACACTTATTTAATCAGTGACAAATTGAATTAATATATTTTAATAAATTTGAAATCACCACAGTTAAAATGAATTCAGATTATCTTCATTGATTAGAAATTTAGGATTGTTGATTATGTTGCATGTTTTATATTGATCAAGTTTTCATCCTCAAAAAGCGAGTGAGGATTTGTTGGTCAAATTTCTTAACAAAAATGCAGCAGGCTGATAGAAAATGGAATACATAATAGGTGAATTGTTTTTGTTTATTTATTTACTGTTAGATGCAACATGATTTTTAAAAATAGATTTAGGGGGTACAAATGCAGTTTTATTACATGAATATATCATTTAGTGGTGAGATCTGGGCTATGAGTGTAACAATTTTTCAAATACTATACATTGTACCTCACCACCAGCCCACCGTCTATTTTTCCACTCTGTATGTCCATGTGTGCACATTCTTTAGCTCCCAATTTTATGTGAGACCATGTGGTATTTCAGTTTCTATTTCTGAGTTATTTCACATAATATAATGGCTTCTAGTTCCATCTATATATCTGCAAAATACATGATTTCTGCTAAGCTGTATTCCATAATGTATATGTGTATGTATGTGTGTGTGGATATGTGTGAATATATACACTACATCACTACATTTTTTATCCAATTATCTGTTGACGAACCCTTAGGTTGATTCTTGACCTTTGCTATTATGAATTGTGCTGTAATAAACCTACAAGTGCAAGTGTCTTTTGGATATAATAATTTCCTTACTTTAGGGTCAATATCCAGTAGTGGCATTGCTGGATCAAATAGTAGTTCTATTTTTAGTTCTTTGACAAATCTCCATACTGTTTCCCATAGAAGTTTTTACTAATTTACATGATCACCAACAGTGTATAAGTATTTCCTTTTTTCTGCATCCTCCGCAACAACTGTTGTTTTGACTTTTTAGTAACATCCACTCTGACTGGTGTAAGATGGTATGTCATAATGGGTTTAATTTGCATTGCTCTGATGATTACTGATGTTGACCATGTTTTCCTTCATTGCTGGCAATTTGTATATCTTCTTTTGAAAAAAGTCTGTTCATGTTCTTTGCCTATGTTTTAATGGGGTTATTTGTGTTTTTCTTGTTGAGTTGTTTGAGTTTCTTATAGATCCCGGATATTAGCCTATTGTCAGATGCATAGTTTGCAAATATTCTCTTCCATACTATAGATTGTATTTTTACTCTATTGATTATTTCTTTTTGTTGTGCAGAAGCTTTTTAGTTTAAATTCCATTTGTTTATTTTTGTTTTTGTTGCCTTTGATTTTGAGGTCTTAGGCATAAATTATTTGCCTAGACAAATATCCAAAAATGTTTTCCTAGATTTTCTTCTAGAATGTTTATAGTTTCAGGTCATACACTTCGGTCTTTAATCCACCTTGAGTTAATTTTTGTATATGTTGAGAGCTATGGGTCCAGTTTCAATTTTTTTGCATACAGCTAGCCAGTTTTCCCACCACCATTTATTGAACAGAGTGTATGTTTTTGTCCACTTTATTGAAGATCAGTTGATTGTAGCTATATTTCTAGGTTCTCTATACTGTTCCATTGATGTATGTGCCTATTTTTATGCCAGTACCATGCTGTTTTGGTTAGGAAAGCCTAGTAATATAATTTGGAGTCAGGTCATACGGTGCCTGTAGCTTTGTTGGTTTTGCTTAGAGTTGCTTTGGCTATTCAGGCTTTTTTTTTTTTTTTTTTTTTTTTTTTGCTTAGATACAGATTTTAGGATTATTTTTTCTAATTCTGTGAAAAGTAACAGTATATTGATAAGAATTATAGTGAATCTACAGGTTGCATTGAGCAGTATGGTCATTTTAACAATACTGAGCAATAAGCAATTCATTAGTATGAGATCATTTTCAATTTGTGTCGTCTACTATTTCTTTCATCAGTTTTGTCATTTTCCTCGTAAAGACCTTTTGCCTCCTTGGTAAAATGTATTCATAGGTATTTTATTTTATTTTGTAGCTTTGTATATGGAATTGAGTTATTGATTTGGTTCTTAGCATGGTTGTTTATTGATGTATAAAAATGTAACTGAGTTTTTGTATGTTGATTTTGAAAATTTACTGAATTCATTTATCAAATCTAGTAGTCTTTTGACGGATTTAGGGTTTTCTAGATATAAGATTACATCATCAGCAAACAGAAATAATTTGACTTCTTCTTTTCCAAATTGGATGTCTTTTATTTTGTTCTCCTGCCTGATTGCTCTGGTGCAAGGTACTTTCAGTACCATGTTGAATAAGACTGATGAAAGTGGGCATCTTTGTCTTGGTACAGTTCTTAGGAGGTGATAGGGTTTAGATATTTGTCCTCTCTAAATCTCATGTTAAAATGTGATTCCCAATGTTGAAGAGGCCTGTTGGAGGTAACTGGTTCGTAGGGTGGATCCCTCTTGAATGGTTTAGCACCATTCCCTTGGTGATATGTGAGTTCTTATGCAATTGTTTCACATGAGATCTGGTATTTAAAAGAGTCTGTGACCTTTCTTTCTCTCTTGCTTCCTCTCTCACCATATAATGTACCTGCTTGTGCTTTAACTTCTACCAGGAGTAAAAGCTCCCTGAGGCTTCACAAGAAACCAAGCAGATGTCAGCACCATGCCTCCTATACAGCCTGCAGAACCATGAGACTATTACATCTCTTTTCTTTATAAATTACCCAGCCTCAGGTATTTCTTTATAGTGACATAAGAATGAACTAACACAGGGAGAATGCTTTATTTTCCCCATTTTGTATGATGTTGGCTGTGAGTTTATCATACATGACTTTTATTTTTTCAGGTATGCTCCTTTGATGCCTGGTTTGTTTACTTTTTTATAGTAAAGAAATGCTCAATTTTATCAAATGCTTTTTCTGCATCTATTGAAGTGATCATATGCTTTTGTTTTTAATTCTGTTTTAGTGGTGAATTGCATTTATTGTTTTGTGTCTGTTGAGCCATCCTTGCATCCCTTAAATAAAACCAACTAGATCATTGTGTATTATCTCTTTGATGTGCTGTTAGATTAAGTTTGCTAGTATTTCGTTGAGGACTTTTGCATCTATGTTCATCAGAAATATTAGTCTGTAATATTCTTTTTTGTATGTAATATTGCCTGGCTTAGACATCAGGGTAATATGGCTTTGTAGACTGAGTTGGGGAGGATTCCCTCTTCCTTGATTTTTTTAGAGCCGTTTCAGAAGAATTGGTAGCAGTTCTTTGTACATCTGGTAGAATTCAGCTGTAAATACACCTGGTCCTGGGCTGCTTTTGTTGGGAAATTTTTTTATTACTTATTCAATCTAATTACTTGGTATTGGTCTGTTCAATATTTCTATTTCTTCCTGGCTCAAATTTTGGAAATTGTATGTTTCTAGAAATGTATTCATTTCCCTTACGTTTTTAAGCTTGTGCCCATAGAGATCTTCGTAGTGTTCTTGATGATCTTTCATATTTCTGTGGTATTGGCTGTAATATCTCTTTTTCAATTTCTTATTGTGCATATTGGAATCATCTCTCTTCTTGATTGATCTATCTAGTGAGAGATCAATTTTATCTTTTTAAGGAACTACATTTTCATTTGGTTGATCTTCTGTAATTTTTTGTCTCAATTTATTATTTCTACAGTGATCTTTGGTATTTGTATTCTTCTGCTAGCCTTGGGTTTGGTTTGTTATTTTTCTAGTTTCTACTTCCTTGAGATACAACATTAGGTTGTTAATTTGTGATCTTACTATCATTTTGATGTAGGCATTTAGTGCCATACTATTCCCTCTTAGCACTGCTTTCAATCAGTTAGGTGGGTTTCCTGTATGCAGCATATGGTTGGATCTTATTTTTTCTATGCATTAAACCAATCTGTATTATTTATTTTAGGCCATTATTTCTGAAGAACATTGATGCAAATTTTTTTTTTTTTTTTTTTTTTTTTTTTTTGAGATGGAGTCTCGCTCTGTCACCCAGGCTGGAGGGCAGTGGTGTGATCTAGGCTCACCGCAAGCTCCACCTTCCAGGTTCATGCCATTCTCCTACCTCAGCCTCCTGAGTAGCTGGGAGTACAGGTGACTGCCACCACGCCTGGCTAATTTTTTGTATTTTTAGTAGAGGTGGGGTTTCACCGTGTTAGCCAGGATAGTCTGGATCTCCTGACCTCGTGATCCACCCGCCTCGGCCTCCCAAAGTGCTGGGATTACAGGTGTGGGCCACCACGCCCAGCCCTTGTTTTTTATTTTAAGTTCTGGGATACATGTGCAGAATGTGCAGGTTTGTTACGTAGATATACACGTGCCATGGTGGTTTGCTGTCCCTGTCAACCTGTCATCTAGGTTTTAAGCCCTGCATGCATTAGGCATATGTCCTAATGCTCTCCCTCCCCTTGTCCACCACCTGCCAACAGGCTCTGGTGTGTGTTGTTCCCCTCCCTGTGTCCATGTGTTCTCATTGTTCAACTCCCACTTATGAGTGAGAACATGTGGTGTTTGGTTTTCTGTTCCTGTGTTAGTTTGCTGAGAATGGTGGCTTCCAGCTTCATCCATGTCTCTGCAAAAGTCATGAACTCATTCTTTTTTATGGCCGCACAGTATTCCTGGTGTATATGTACCGCATTTTCTTTATCTAGTCTATCATTGATGTGCATTTGGGTTGGTTCCATGTCTTTGCTGTTGTAAACAGTGCTGCATTAAACATCTGTTTGCATGTGTCTTTATAGTAGAATGATTTATATTCCTTTGGGCATATATCCAGTAATTGGATTGCTGGGTCAAATGGTATTTCTGGTTCTACATCCCTGAGGAATTGCCACACTGTCCTCCACAATGATTAAACCAATCTACATTCCCACCAACAGTACAAATGGATTTTTGCAATTTGCGGATCAGGAGATTCCCTCATGAGCCTACACCACCAGGGCCCTGGGTTTCAAGCACACAACTGGGTGGCTGTTTGGGCAGGCACTGACCCACAGGAGTTTTTTCAGTGGCACCTGGAACTCCAGTGAAATGGGAGAACTGTCCACTTCCCTGGAATAGGGGCTGAAGCCAGGGAGCCAAGCAGTCTTGCTCAGCGGGTCCCACTCCCATGGAGCCCAGCAGGATAAGAACCACTGGCTTGAAATTCTCACTGCCAGGACAACAGTCTGGAGTCAGCCTGGGATGATCAAGTTTGGTGGGGGGAGGGGTTACCACCTTTACTGTGGCTCGCCGGGGTATACTCACTGGGGTGTCACCAGTGGAGACTGCAGAACAGCAAAGATTGCTGCCTGATCCTTCTCCTGGAAGCTTCTTCCCAGAGGGACACTGGCCTGATGCCAGCTGGAGTGCTCCTGTATATTTTACTATGGCTTTAGTAGGCAGTTTTCCTTTGACAGGGCTAAGGATCCTAGAAGGTTTGGAGTGCACGGAATTCACTACAGCACAGCAAAGTGGTTGTGGCCAGACTGCTTCTTTAGATTCCTCCTCACTGGACAGGGCATCTCTGCAGGAAATACAGCAGCTCCAGTCAGGAGCTTACAGACAAAACTCTTATCTCCCTGGGACAGAGCACCTGGGGGGAGGGGTGGCTGTGGTTGCAGGTTCAGCATACTTAATCTTTCCTGCCTGCCAGCTCTGAAGAGAGAGGCTGATCCTGACAAGGGGGATTCTCCCAGCACAGTGCACCAGCTCTGCTAAGGGACAGACTGCCTCCTCAAGTGGGTTCCTAACCCCCATGCCTCATGACTGGGAGGGATCTCCCAACAGGGGTCAACAGACACCTAATACAGGAGCGCTCCAGCTAGCATCAGGCCAGTGTCCCTCTAGGGAAAAGCTTCCAGGAGAAGGATCAGGCAGCAATCTTTGCTGTTCTGCAGTCTCCACTGGTGATATCCCGGCGAACAGGGTCTGGAGTGGGCCTCCAGCAAACTGTAGCAGACCTGCAGAAAAGAGGCCTGACTGTTAGAAGAAAAACTAACAAACAGAAGGCAATAACAACAGTAACATCAACAAAAAAGATCCCCCCACAAAAACCCCATCCAAAGGTCATCAGCCTCAAAGTTTGAAGGTAGATAAATCCAGGAAGATGAGGAAAAACCAGCACAAAAAACGCTAAAAATTCCAAAAGCCAGAATGCCTCTTCTCTTTCAAATGATCGCAATGCCTCTCCAGCAAGGGCACAGAACTGGATGGAGGATGAGATGGACGAATTGAAAGAAGTAGTCTTCAGTAGGTGGGTAATAACAAACTCTGCTGAGCTAAAGGGCATGTTCTAATCCAATGCAAAGAAGTTAAGAACCTTGATAAAAGGTTACAAGAGCTGCTAACTAGAATAACCAGTTAAGAGAGGAACATAAATGACCTGATGGAGCTGAAAAACACAGCACAATCACTTCATGAAGCATAAACAGGTATCAATAGCCAAATCGATCAAGTGGAAGAAAGGATATCAGAGTTCGAAGACCACCTTGCTGAAATAAGGAATGCAGACAAGATTAGAGAAAAAAGAATCAAAAGGAATGAACAAAGCCTCAAAGAAATATGGGACTATGTTAAAAGACTGAACCTATGATTGACTGGAGTACCTGAAACACACAGAGAGAATAGAACCAAGTTGGAAAACACACTGCAGGATATCATCCAGGAGAACTTCCCTAGCAAGACCGGCCAACATTCAAATTCAAGAAATACAGAGAACATCACTAAGATACTCCATGAGAAGATCAACCCCAAGACACATAATCTTCAGATTCTCCAAGCTTGAAATGAAGGAAAAAAATGTTAAGAGCAGCCAGAGAGAAAGGTCAGGTCACCTACAAAGGGAAGCCCATTAGACTAACAGTGGATCTCTCAGCAGAAACCCTACAAGCCAGAAGAGAGTGGGGGCCAATATTCAACATTCTTAAAGAAAATAGTTTTCAACTCAGAATTTCATAGCCAGCCAAACTAAGCTTCATAAGCAAAGGAGAAAAAAAATCTTTCCAGACAAGCAAATGCTAAGGGATTTCATCATCACCAGGATGGTGTAAAACAGAATAGTTTACAGACTAAAACAGAGTTTTATTCACTCTAGTGCAGTTCAAGCTCCAGGAAAGAGGGGTGATTGCTTGATCATTGTTTACCTGAAGAAACTCTCTGTCGCTGCAGGCAATAGGTTGGTCCATGGAATGGACTTGAGTGACTTGAGCTCCCTGCTCAGCCCTTGAGGGGGTGACAAACTTGGTAGAGCTGAACTGCCAAGTCTGCCCTTGGATATTACAATGGTGGGCACAACTACCAACCCAGACAGAGGTGGTGGCAGGAGCTTCTGGTGAAATTTGCTGAGGTCTCTGCACTGGGGAAGTGAGTTTTTCTAGTCCATGGCCTAGGTAGGCAGGGATGTGATCCACTGTCCCATCACACCACTGTCCTGGTGCTTGGGACAATCAGATCAGACAAACATCATGCTCTATCTTGAAGCTGCAATGTAGCCAAGAGCCATGAATGATGCCTGCTCTGTGGCTCACCACCAAAATGTCTTTGGTGAGGAACCTTCTCCCTCAGCTCAAAAGACACAGCTTTTTTACTCTCCTGCTCTCTGTTGCAGGAACACTGCTGCTCTGTGTAGGGGGAGTCTTTTGTGCAAGTTGGCTCCAGTGGGCACACTGCCAGTTGGTATACAGATGCCCCTAATAACCCTAGAATGGCCATCCTCTGGTGCACCTGCACCAGTCTCCTGAGAGTAGCCATAACTGGGTCCACTACACTGGGTAAGCGGGAAGGAGAAATCTCCCTGTCCAATTCTGTGCCCAAGTACTGGGGCTGTTTGGCCACTGAGATGGAATCATACTTCTACCTTGTGGAGCTGAGCATAGCACCTTTGTCTCCACTAGAAGTGCTGCCATCACTCTCAGCCTACAAGTGAGGCACTCTTAACCATAAGAAAGCATGCCATACCCTGTTTTTTTTGTTGTCGTTCAAGGGGTGCTCCCTTTCTGCACTGCCCTCTTCCTTCCCTTAGGGGCAGCACTCCATTCCCCGAAGGTTAAAGCCCTGGGAAGCCTGCAGCTCTCTTGGGTCCAGCAAGGCCTGTGTGGTTGGCTGCAATCCAAGCTGGTCCTAGGGAATATCTGCAGGGGCTCCAGTGATTTGGAGAAACAAGGGATGAGGTTCCCTGGGCAAGACAGAGTCCCTCAAAGGCTGTGCTCCAAGTGTGGCACCCACCACACAGCTTGGGTCTAGGGGGAGGGTAAGTGACCTGGCTCATGCAGGTAATCTGGTGTAATGCCCTCAAGAAGTCTCCAAATCTCTGCCCATACCATCGTTTGGGTTTGCAAGAACAGAGGCACTCTCCAACAGGTGGGATACCGGTGGTGTGCCGCAGAAGCGAGGGCAGCCAACAACATTCGGACATACCTTTTCAACAAAATACCAAGTCCCTTGGGGTTCCTAGCTAATCTCTGCCAGCTTCTTGTTTCTTTCTTTTTCTGTGCCCTGGCTTCTTTCTGTGAGTTTCATGCTAGGTTCCAGTACTCTCCCCTTGGCATTCATTCAAGTTATGATTATTCAGCTGTAACTTTGGTTCTTTTTATGAGGAGAAGTGGTGTCTGGAGTCTGGAGTCAGCCATCTTGACAAATGTCTCACAACAGGTATCTCACGACAGATAAGTTTTTGATAGGGGAAGGATTGGGACTGAGATATTGCCAAGGTAGAGTGGACTTACCTTAAGTCTACTTAAGGACTACACTGCCTTAACTGCATTAGGTCTTAAAAGGGCAACATCTGCTTTTGGATACCTGAATCTTTTCATAGGCTGGGTAAATAGTAACTTTCAATTGTCAATATTCTTAAAGTAAATGTATACTAACTCTTTTTACATTTTTTTAAATCACATTTTAACATTGCAGTAGCTGACTGCAAGTTGTCTTTCTTTCCATGTGTTGTAGATTTGTAAAAGTCCCAGAGGCAATAAGCAATTTTCTGAAAGTCAAACAACTCCTAAGAGTTAGTGCTAGAATTTGATTTAGGGTATAAATGGAAGATATTTTCACTCCATTTAAACCATAGCAATGATACATCAATGCACTCCTATTTTTGTTAACTATGTATTACAGAATCTTGAGACTAGATCAGGATTAAAGTGGCTATATATTCTCTAGTGATTAAAGTCAAAGGCTCTGAAGCCAGATGACCAAGGCTCAGATTCCAGCTTCACAACTCCCTATCTCTGCAATCTTGGATAAGTAATTTAATCTCTCTGTCCCTGAGGTCATTCTTCTATTACATGTGGAAAATAGAGGTACAGGTACTAATTCATAGAATTTCTCTAGATTTGTTCTGTTTAGAAACAAAGCTAACTCACAATCCTTTGAGTATTTATTCTAGATGAGAGAGTTTAATTCACCTGAAGTTTAGCAAATTAAAACTTACAATTATCTATCTAAAATATTTTTAAAGTAATTGAAGACACTATAATGTTGTCAATGTTCCTGACATATGGAAGTTTTATTATACCTAAACATGAAATCAGTAATCAACATGTCTGAAGTCTTCTATGTTTTCAGGATTAAGTTACTACCAACCCTCATTTCACTCCATGCCACTCAGAGTGCAGTGTGTTCAAACACATAAAATAATAACTATATGAATTGTAAACTAAGTGAATAAAACTCTGAATAAAATATACTCTAACATCAAGTTTAGTGATATATAATTGATTTCATTTTGTTCATACAGAAAATAGAAAATCATCATCCACCACTCATTTGCTTGAGGAAAAAATATTCATTTTTAATATTTGCACCAAAATATTGAAATAATTTGTAGCACAGAGATGATTTGGTTTTCTTTTTTACAAAGTTTATTCTCACAGACTGTGCTTTAGAACTGTGGTACGGAATTTCAGTTCCCATGGTAACTTTATTTTAGCAACAGAAAAAACAGACATAAAACATGTATAGAAACAGTGAAGGCTGTATCAGCTTCAACCAATTTTTACCCACATATACTTTTTGCTCTGTCTAGAAGAACCAAATATAAGCCTTTTTATATATCAATATATCAAGTCACTCCTTGTAAAGACTCTTTACATATTTTGTTATCATAAGAGTAGTCAAAGATGGCAGATAACATGTAATAGAAAATGTAAATAATATATAATATCTATCAGACATATAAAACTTTTCCTGTCAATGACAGCCCCAATAATTTAACCAAGAGAATCAAATCCTTAGACTCATATTTTATTTAATATTTCATTTATCTCTTTTACTGTGTCATAAATCTTCTCAGTTATTCTGTAAAATATCAGTTGTGTTCATTCTTGTATCTTCATTGTTGCCACTACCAAACTTATCCAAACTCAAATCAACTCATGCCTAGATATATGCAATAAACCAGTTAACTGAGTTTCCTGAATTAGGTTAAATTACCATACCCTCCTTCTCAAATGATTTCTGAACATCACTGACAAATAAAACTAATATCTCCCCCAATACTAAAGATATAATGTTTAAAATATTTGAGAGTTTATTTTAAAAAATTTCAAGTGCTTGATTCTTTAAATATCTATTAATTATTTTCAAATTTATATTAAGCAATGCTCCTAGATGCAAGAGTATGACAACAATAGCCAAGCTAGCATCAGGCAGTGGACATCTCTCTGTCCTGCTTCATTCTCTGGCCCACGTGTGGCTCTCTTAAGTTCCTTTCCCGAATTTTATCTATCCCAAATAGGGTAATGCTCTCATCAATTCCTCTACTGTGTAGGCCATTTCTCTCTAGGTGTTCTTCAAGCACTATCATACAACACAATCTGTTTGGTTCTCTTCTGGCCATCTCCAAGAAATGAGGAAAGTAAAGGTAACATTTAAAGAATTTAAGATGTGGGAAAATTAGCTGATAATAATTAAGAATTAAAATCCAGCTCCCTTGCTATATAACTGGGCAACATTTTAGGTACTGTTTTACATTCTGCTACTTATTTCATGCCACTGAAAACATGCTATCAGTAGGAAAGTATCAGTGATGTTGAATACCAATATTTTTGTACATCAGTGTACTTGTGTGGTCTTGAAAGGCAATTTTCTAAAGGTCATAGCCTCCTGAGCTATAAGTTAAGAAAAGTTAATTTGAAACCAAGTGTTGGTGCTAACTAGTAGTTAGAATTTGTGAAAATAAGTACTTTATGCCTCAGTTACTTCTAGAAAAAATAAAGAGGTTAATTTGGAATATTTTTAAATTTTCAGTCTTGACATTTCTACTCTTTTCAAAACCCATGTATTCAATTTGATGGTTTAGTTTTAAGAGTTTAATATGCAATGTGGTTGACAGACACTAAGGTGACCCCCTAAATTCTCCATCTCCTGATATTCAAGTTTTGAGTGTATACAGGACCTGTGACTTACTTCTAACAAAAATAATATGGCAAAGATAACTGGATATGTTTCTTTATTCTTCTTATCTTAACAGAATTACTCTAGATATTTTCGCTGCTGGATTGCTGAAGTTAGCAATCATGTTAGGAAATCCTCCATAGCCAGGAACTGCAGATTATTCTAAGACTGACAAGCAGCCTCTAGTAACTTTAGGAGATCTCTAGGAGCTCACATGGTCTACAGCAGAAGGCAGGAAGCAATCAGTGGTCCTTACTCTCAACAGCCGCAAGGAAATACATTCTGTCAACAATCTGATTAAGCTTGGAAATAGATTCTTTCTGAGTAAAGTCTCCAAATGAGAATGCAGTCCAGCCAGGACCTTGATTGCAGTATTGCAGAGGTCCTAGTTAAGCTGTCTGTAAGACTCCTGACTCATAGAATCTGTGGGTTCATAAATGTGTGTTGTTTGAGCTACAAAATTAGTGGTAGTTTTTAACATAGAAAATTCATAGACACAAAAAGCAGGTTGCTTTATTACATCCTAATCTACATCAGAATTTAGCATCCAGTAACCACCCAGCTGTTCAAGTCATCATTTTTTGTAACTTGAACATCTAATCCATTAAAAAGAATTCATCAGCTCTACCTATAACACATATCCCATATCTACCCCTTTCTCACAGTTTCTTTTCACTGCCACCCTTCTATCCCAAGCTATTATCATCTATTACCTGGACTATTTCGATTGTATTTTATTTTGTTTATTTACTCATTTTTTTTTTTTTATTTTTGGAGACAGAATCTCACTTTGTCACCCAGGCTAGAATGCAGTGGTGCTGTCTTGGCCCACTGCAACCTCTGCCTCCCAGGATGAAGCAATTCTCCTGCCTCAGCCTCTCTGGTAGCTGGGATTACAGGCTCATGCCACCACGCCCAGCTAATTTTTGTATTTTGGTAGAGATGGGGTTTCACCATGTTGACCAGGGTGGTCTCGAACTCCTGACCTCAAGAGATCCACTCGCTTTGGCCTTCCAAAGTGCTGGAATTACAGGCATGCGCCACTGCACCTGGCTCAACTGTTTTTTTACTGATCTTCCTTCTCATACTTTTGCCCCTTTTCATTCCACGAAGAAACACAGTGGGTCCCTCATCAAGTTGAATTTCTACTCAACACCTGAGAAGTTCTATTAAGAGGCTGTAGGAGGAAGTCATGACTTGAGACAGTAATCAACAAGGAAAGATGAGGAAAATAATTTCTCTCCCTGATTCCCTTTTTCTTTTCTCACAGTGGTGGAAGTTCACCCAATGGGTAATGAATTCTGTACTTTTGGATGATGTCATCACATTCCTTTCTGCCTCTCAGCAATAGCAGATAACCTTTTCTGTGATGTGACAGTTTATTCCATTGTAGTAAATGAAGCCATAAACTCTGCACATACAGCTAGTCACCCCAGTTTAATGACAGTGACCAAACAGGAAGGCCTGACACTCTCAGGGTTGACTGGTCCCCGTTGTGGAATCTCAGCCCACTGAGGAGGTAGAGAAGGCCAAGGAAATCTGAGATGGCCCCAAAATATCTGTGACTGATACAGAATTTTATGTGTTAAAAAATTTTTCTTCTCAACATATTTTAATAAATTGGCTCCATGAGTAGAGAGAATATTGCCAATTCAATTTGTTATGAATAAAACTTCATTTTTATTTTTTTTTCAATCTCAGGTCATCTGCTCTTCCTGTACTGCCATTCTTAGTTAATAACCTGATTGCATTCATCCTGCTAGCTTGGTAAAAATCTGATGAAAAAATGGATCTCATTTAATATGTTACGAATTCCTGATAATTCTGGCACATAAATATTTCTCAAATTCATTCTTATCAATACCATCAGTCCCTTCTATGGCTGGCTCATCTTTTCTTACTTTGATTATGGGAATGATTTTCTAACTGTTAAGGATTGAACTATGTCCCCGAAAAAAATGAGTTGAAGTCTTAAACCCCATACCTATGAATGTAATGTCATTTGGGAATAGAGTTTGCAGATGTAATCAAATGAAGGTATCATGCTGGATTAAGGTACACCCTAATCCAATGTGACTGGAGTTCTTACCAGAGGAGAAGGTATACACAGACGTGCAAGGAGAATGCTGTCTCAGGACAGAAGCAGGGATGGTAGCAGCATAACTGCAAGCCAAGGAACAACAGGGATAACAGCCACCATCTAAAGTTAGAGAGAAATGAGGAAGGATCCTCCTCCAAAGCCTTCATAGACAGCATGGCCCTGCTGACACCTTAATTCTGGACTTCAAGTCCCTAGAAACGTAAGAGAATACATTTCTGTTGTTTTATTTAAGACACCCAGTGTGTAGTACTTTGTTATGATAGCACCAGGAAACTCATACACTCATAAATCCTGGGCCTTCAGTCTTACAGATCATATGGTTATTTACACTTTCTAAATGGCTATTATGTCACAGAAGGGTCTTCATGATCTGGCCCATTGCCCACATCTAAAATCTAATGTCCTGTAATGGTACCGTATGTAGGTGAACCATGTGAAATGAAGAATCTACTTGGGAATACTTGAGCTTTGACTGATAAGGTTTGCATTGTCAGGAAAACTTTCAAACACGACAACAATAGTCACTAAACTTGTTATTCCCTTTCTTCTATCTTTTTCTTGGTTAAAATTATTTTAAAAAGTTAAATGACCACTGACCACAATTTTGAAATTCAGGAACAGAACATGTTACACAAATAAACAAACAAGCCAAGTAAAAAAATACATAAATAAAACAAGACCGAGTGCAGAAAACCAGGGCATAGTATTATAATTAAATATAATTAACAAAAAATTAATCTGATATTAATGTGCATAATTGCTATTTTTGTATATTGTAATCAGCAATAAATGGCAAACCCTGTTTTTAAATAAAGTATAATTAGTAACTAGGAAGCTACAAAGTGTATATATGTACATAATGATATTCTGTGATCCGTCAATAATTTATACTCCCCTTCTGGAGTTTGATCTGGGCATCATTCTTTGAATAAGTTGCTAAATTAAACTCAGGTAATTAGTGAAATTTTAGAAAATTTTTCACTATAAACAGGTTTCAAAAGCTTTTGGCAAAACCACTATATTAAAAGACTATTGATGTTGGGTTCTTTAAGATCTCATCTCAAAGTGCTTGGAATTGCAGTAGTGGTGGAATACCACCTAGCAAAGAATCCACACAAAAGAGAGTATGATAAACACCTAGTGTCAATTAATATTGGATTATCAGAATATGAGTTGCATCAAATAAGGATGATGATGAGTGCTTAATATGGAGATGAGGAAGGAAAGAGGCCAGGTGAGAAGATCTGGGCTCAAAATCCCAGGCAGGGGAATTTCTAGCTTGGAAATATTCTGTGGCACCCAGTATTTATTGGAAAGCACAACAGTATGTAACATGATTAACATAAGATTCTATTTTAATTTGATGGTAACCAAAGAAAACTCATGAATGAATTGGGGAAGTCAGTGGATTTCTTAGCTACAGAATTTAAAGGAATTTATTAATTTATTTTTACTCTGTTACTCAAGAATAATAATACTAAAACTCTTGTCCAAATGCTCACATTCTCTTGCTGCATACACTTTCTTTTAAAATATGTTTTATCAAAATGACAAAAGGACAACCTTTAAGAAGGCTTATGCTAAACGTAAGTCATGTGCCCTCATTTCCTACCCCAGTTCCCACTCCCTAGATACATTCACTTTTAATAGTTTCTGTTTGGGGGATTTCCTAGTGCTTGACGCCATATCTCTAAATATTTTTTTTTGAGATGGAATAACGAAAATAATTAACATATAAAGAAGGACACAAACAAATGGAAGAACATTCCATGCTCATGGATAGGAAGAATAAATATCGTGAAAATGGCCATACTGCCCAAGGTAATTTATAGATTCAATGCCATCCCCATCAAGCTACCAATGACTTTCTTCAGAGAATTGGAAAAAACTACTTTAAAATTCATATAGAGCCAAAAAACAGCCTGCATAACCAAGACAATCCTAAACAAAAAGAAAAAAGCTGGAGGCATCATGCCACCTGACTTCAAACTATACTACAAGGCTACAGTAACCAAAACAGCATGGTACTGGTACCAAAACAGATATATAGATATATAGATTAATGGAACAAAACAGAGGCCTCAGAAATAACACCACACATCTACAACCATCTGGTCTTTGACAAACATGACAAAAACAAGCAATGGGGAAAGTATTCTCTAGTTAATATATGGTGCTGGGAAAACTGGCTAGCCCTATGTAGAAAGCCGAAACTGGATCCCTTCCTTACACCTTATACAAAAACTAATTCAAGATGGATTAAAGACTTAAATGTAACACTTAAAACCAGAAAAACCCTAGAAGAAAAGCTAGACAATACCATTCAGGACATAGGCATGGGCAAAGACTTCATGACTAAAACACCAAAAGCAATGGCAAGAAAAGTCAAAATTGACAAATGGGATCTAATTAAACTAAAGAGCTTCTGCACAGCAAAAGAACCTATGATAAGAGTAAAGAGGCAACCTACAGAATGGGAGAAAAATTTTGCAATCTACCCATCTGACAAAGGGCTAATATCCAGAATCTACAAAGAACTTACATTTTCAAGAAATAAACAACCCCATCAAAAAGTGGGCAAAGCATATGAACAGACACTTCTCAAAAGAAGACATTTATGCAGCCAACAGACACATGAAAAAATGCTCATCATCACTGGCCATCAGAGAAATGCAAATCAAAACCACAATGAGATATCATCTCATGCCAGTTAGAATGGCGATCATTACAAAGTCAGGAAACAACAGATGCTGGAGAGGATGTGGAAAAATAGGAACACTTTTACACTGTTGTGGGAGTGTAAATTAGTTCAACCATTGTGGAAGACAGTGTGGTGATTCTTCAAGGATCTAGAACTAGAAATACCATTTGACCCAGCGATGCCATTACTGGGTATATGCCCAAAGAATTATAAATCATGCTACTATAAAGACACATGCACATGTATGTTTATTGTGGCACTATTCACAATAGCAAAGACTTGGAACCAACACAAATGTCCATCAATGATAGACTGGATTAAGAAAATGTGGCACATATGCACCATGGAATACTATGCAGCCATAAAAAAGGATGAGTTCTTGTCCTTTGCAGGGACATGGAGGAAGCTGGAAACCATCATTCTCAGCAAACTATCACAAGGACAGAAAACCAAACACTACATGTTCTCACTCATAGGTGGGAGTTGAACAATGAGAACACATGAACACAGGGCGGGTAACATCACACACCAGGGCCTGTTGTGGGGTGGGGGGCTGGGGGAGGGATAGCATTAGGAGATATACCTAATGTAAATATCCAGTTGATGGGTGCAGCAAACCAACATGGCTCATGTATACCTGTATAACAAACCTGCACATTGTGCACATGTACCCTAGAACTTAAAGTATAATAATAAAAAAAGAAATTGTTATATATATTTTTATATATATAATATATAAAAAATGGAATACTATTATATATATAATGGAATGCAAATACTATTATATATTATATATATAATGGAATGCAAATACTATTATATATTATATATAATGGAATGCATATATATATAATGAATGGTATATATATATATATTTATATATAAAAAATGGAATACTACTCAGCCTTAAAAAGGAAAGCAATAATGACATTTGCAGCAACCTGGATGGAATTGGAGCCCCTTATTTTAAGTGAAGTCACTCAGAAACGAAAACCAAAACATTGTATGTTCTCACTCATAAGCAGGAGCTAAGCTATGAGGACACAAAGGCATAAGAATAATACAATGAACTTTGGGGACTCCGGGGGAAAGGGTGGGAGGAGGGTGAGGGATAAAAGACTACACATTGGGTACATTGTATACTGCTCGGGTGATGGATGCACCAAGATTTCAGAAATTACCACTAAAGAACTTATTTATGTAACCAAACACCACCTGTTACCCCAAAACCTATGAGAATTAATAAAAAAAAGCAATCTTTCTAGTTGTAAAAATAGTAAAAATATTACATGCTTTATGAAACCTTCAGAAAGCATAGGAAATTATAAATTAGAGAACAAAGATCAATCTCTATCACAGAGATAATTATTATAAACATGTATATACAAGGTAATTTATTATTTGTCACTTGAACCATTTATGTGTAAATATGTATTTATATATTTATGCCCAAATATATATAAACCACTTTCTTATTTTTTATGTATATTATACATATCATATATCATGTATTATATACATCATGTGTACTGTATATATGTACAGATGTACAGTTTATGATCCCCTGCCTGTTTAACATGTTAACAAAAATATGCTTGTTTTTAAATTATTTTAATATTTGCATAATATTCAACCAAATGATACCTCAAAATTAATTTAATCATCTGTATTTTCTGTCCTCTCTGTAAATTATGCAGTTCCTTATTCTTTTCATTTGAATTTTTCCTAGCTTCCAAGACAAATATTCAGGTTGATCTCTTCTGTAAATGATTGAATTTTCCATGTTTCCAAACCTATTCTTTTCTGTCTTTAATGTAAGTTTTAAAAATGTGATTGCATTTTGTTTACTTTACAATCTTATATGATTAGTTTGCACAGTCCTCTCTTCTTGAGATCATTTCTTTGTGTGTCATTTTTTGTCCTTTCATTTTGGACTGTTATTTTCTTACTTATTTCATTTATTTCCTAGAGGTAATTCTTCTTAAGGCCCATTAAAGGCATCAAGTAATTTTATAGATTTTAAAATCTATAAAATCTACCTATGCTGCTTCTACTAAGTACTTTCTTTTTGGTATCCTTATTTTTAAAAAAGTTATTTTCCACAGGTCCTGTGTTGTTGTTTTCATTTTTTCCTTTTCTTAAAGTAAAATGGAAAACATGTACCCATATTCCATGTTGCCTTTTTTTTTTTTTCAAAGCAAAAGCAAGTTTATTAAGAAAGTAAAGTGGTGAAAGTATGGCTACTCATAGACAGAGGAGGGCGTTCCAGAAAGTAAGAAAAGGAATGTGTCCACCCTAGGTCCAATGCTCATATATATAGGATAAAACAGATCATGGGGAGATGTGCTCTGCTACAAGGGTTTGTGATAAGGGAGTAATTTTCTTAATTACTATATTTTGGAAAATTTTTCAATTAGCAATAATAGCGCCTCGGATAAACCTCATTGGCTACGATACTGCCACTGTGCAAAGCTCCATGTTGCCTTTTGACAATTCCATCTCCTTCTCATTTCTTTCCACTCCATTCTTCTTGGGTAGCTGTCAAAGAACCTTATCGCTTTGTAGCTTGCACATTGATTACAGTAAACACTTCTCAGCCCTTTGTTTAGGGTAATCTGGGATTGAGCTAGGATGATTCTGCTGAACTAAAATGGGTTTACCTCCTCTTTCCATTGCTTGGTTTATGATACTTTGATAATGAATGAGACATTTAATGAATAATCAAAGCAGATTGCTTCTATTGTTTACTATCTCTCAAACTCTTCATGTGCTTGCTGCTTACCAAAATGATTCTCATAGGGTCTAGAGTTTACAAGGCAAAAATTTCCACTGACCATCTACATTTCTTCTTGCCCTATTAGTTGACTGTAGTAACATTCCTTGAAAGTAGATGAGAGGGCAAGTATTACTAAGGCCATCATATGATACAGTCTGCCTATAGGAGTTCACTAGAATTATTGAATAAATTGAATAAGTAGCTATTTGGTGCTATTTGGATGTAGTGCATTGTCATTTGCATTATTTATTGAGCATCCACTCTGTATAGGGTGCTGTCCTATACAAGTTGGAATCAGTTTGAAAGCCAAAATTAGCCATATAACAATATATGTTAAATCACATATTTATTTATGTGTTAGGCCTGTGGCTAAATGTGTTTTGTAACAGCTTTTTCTCTCTTTCTCACTGACGTATAGAAAATTAGAGACCTGCTTTTCAGTAGTGAGCTGCTCTTTGTCTATCTACTGAGGAAGGATGTAGCATTTATGTGAAGTGAAAAGCTACAAGACACTACCATTATGCTGCTCAGTGAGCTGTGGCCCTGGCCATTGCCTACCACGCAACTAATTACTACCCCCATTCAAGGAAGTGCAAGCATGCATTTCAGAGATTGCTGGGGTAAATATATAAATATATCATCCAGTCTGTATTGAAATCCTTTGGTGAAGTTAGAAAATGAATTTAGTTACATTTTAGTGCCATAGAACCCCAAATATGAAATAGAAAACAAATCCATTAAGCAGATGCGGTTTATTTCTTTCAAGTTGCCTAAACTAATATTCTTAGAAGCTAAAATGTTATGTGACAAAAAGCAGACCCTTTTTTACATATGACCAAGTGTCAACAAATTTGCAATACTGCAAGTCATTCTGTCTTTAATAGCTCTTGTTCTCTTATTAGTACAGTTGTCCCTTGGTATCTGTGGGGAGTGGGTTCCAACACATCCTGCAGATACCACAATATATCTTGCTACAGTCCCTTGATATAAAATGGTGTAGCATTTTCATATAACTTGTGCATATCCTCCCATATACTTTAAATCATCAGTAGATTGCTTATAATACCTATTACAATGGAAATGCTATGTAAATAGTTGTTATACTATATTGCATAGGGAATAATGACACATAGAAAGTCTGTACATGTTCAGTACAGGTGCAGTTTTTTTTCCTGGATATTTTTGATTTGCTGTTGGTTGAATTCACAGATGCAGAACCCACAGACAGAGGGCTGACAATGTATTCTTATTTACTATCCTTTAAGAACTCTTCAAATACTCTTAAAATAGTTTGTAACTTTTGATAATTCTTTTATTACTTCTGATTTTAATCTATTTTAATTAAAATTAAATTATAATGTTTACATTATGAGGTGTTTGTTTACTTTTATTCAGAGAGAAGTCTAAAGTTAATTAAATATTTAAAATAATAATATCCTAATTGTTTCACACTGGCAAAACACTGTTCTCTGTAGAACTTGTCCCTAGATATTCCACTATAACTATACTTAACATTATTTGCAGACATTGAGTAAATCCTTTTTTCTTTTTTTTTGTTTTGTTTTTTGAGACAGAGTTTCGCTCTTGTTGCCCAAGCAGGAGTGCAATGGCACGATCTCGGCTCATGGCAACCTCCACCTCCCAGGTTCAAGTGATTCTCCTGCCTCAGCCTCCCAAGTAGCTGGGATTACAGGTGACCACCACTACACCTAGCTAATTTTGTATTTTTGGTAGAGATAGGGTTTCACCACTTTGGCCAGGGTGGTCTTGAACTCTTGACCTTGGGTGATCCACTCGCCTCAGCCTCCCAACGTTCTGGGATTATAGGTGTGAACCATCGCGCCTGGCCGTAAATCCTTCTTACTATCATCATTAGTTGGTGTGATCAAATTCAGAAAATTCAAATGCTTACTCCAAATCCCACAAATATTTACTATTCTACTCGTATTTTCCAAGAATAGCATTTGACATATAGTTAATTTATTTGAGGTAGTTTGGAAACAGAGGTGTTACTCTTTATGCAGTAACCCCAGTTCAATCAATTAATGCCATAAATTCTCAATTTTTAAAAACATTAGTAGCTTTTATAAACTCAAAAATCTCTATTAGGCCCCTATGATATGCAAAGCTCTGCGCTGCATAGAAAGTGGCTTTTATGCCCATGTAACTTTTGATCATTAACAAGTTTTTAATTTCCTATATTAAAATGTAAGTGAGATCTTTCTTTAGAAAGTAGTTTCTAACACGAGTTAATGTGAGTGCTCACTTCCCTTTGCTTTACTTGTCTATGACTCCTAATAGATAAGGTTATGCTTGAGAATGCTACAAAGTGTATGTTAGAGTTCTCTGGTTTTAACTATCAACTCTGTCAAATATCATCTCTGTCAAACCTAAGAAAGGGTGAATTTATGTAAAGATTGAGGATAGGGTACTCCCAAGCTTAAAAAGAAGCCTATACAAAATAGGTTTAGAGAATATAGAAAATCAGCACAAAGATCTTAGTAACATGAATTGAGTGACAATTTGGGGTAACCCAGTTAGAATGAGTTAATTCCATTTATTTCTTCTGTCTTTGCAGTACCTAGTTCAAGATTTAAAGTTCTGTATCACAATTTCATTGATGGATAGGTCACTTAGTCTTGGTTACTGAGCTATGGAAAAAAAAAATTTGTAGTAGAAGGAATCTCCAGATTTCTTAGTGGGATGGCAGATTCCAAACCGTAACTGTACCAAATGGAGAAGTGTTAATTCATCAGAAGAAAACTGGGATGCTGTTTATTGTTAAGTAGAGGAATGGAAGGTGTTTTCAGAAAATAATCAAAAATTTATGATTCCTTAACTTTTGTGAATTATCTCCATATACAAACATACCTCGACCACATACATGTATGGCTAACACAAATCTCTAAAAAATTGCTACTATCTTCCAAGAGAAGTAAACCTCTATTCTGGAAAGCTCTTGAATTCACAAGTGGTAATGCCTATAGCTGCTCATCAAATAACTTATAAGTAGGGAGAGGTGTTAATGTCAAGCAAATATTACCTCATAATAGCTGAAAATTAAAATGTCTATTAACAGCCTGAAATATTAAAATTGCTCACTTTTTGATATGGCAATGTTAACATATCAACATAGCCAGTGGATAATTGACTGACCCTGAATATAGAATTCTGAAAGTACAGACAAGTGCCTTTTTAATAGGACATTGTTTCCAGGGAGCAAAACCATGGTACCAAATAAAGGAACAGTTTCAGTGGCTTAGGAAATGTGCAAGCTACCTGGCAGCAATCCTTTCACAAAGTACATCCATCCTTATACATATAAATAATGAACCAGTTAATTCAGAAGGAAAATTTGGGGAGAAATTGACTTAAAGAGAGAAACAACATTGAAACTCCAGGTATGAACATTAGTTTGTTCATTGATTTCCTCATTAAAGATACTCTAAAATCTCTAAGAAACTAATCAAAGAATAAACTAATATTTAGGAGGGCAGAACTGAAGGGGTAATAAAATGTTTTTGAAGGCATGCATATAAATGAAACCCAAAGTACCCATTTTTGTCTCTGAATTCAATAGGTCCTAGGAGATGAGCCCTCTAGGATGGCGAAGCATCTAATGGATGATAAAGTAGGTACTTGAGCAGGACTAAGTGCCTTGGTCTGGGGCAGTGAAGCTCAGCAATCACTGAAGGTCAGGTCAGCAAATCATCATCTGCTTGCATATTTATAAGGGGTCACAAAAACATAAGTTATTTCAAACCCTTCCTGGGACTTAAAATTACTACTTTAAAATAGGAAAAACAAATGGACTAACTTGAAAATGAATTGGTAGTGACATACTACAATGGAACACAAGTTTTTAAAAATAATCCCTAATATTATTTTCATAGTTCTGTATTTTCTCGAATCATCTAATGATTATTAATTATAAGACAGTCAACATAATACAAATGTCTAACGTGATTAAATGTTGTTATTTATGAAAAATATGCCATGTCATTGGCATTTTTAAACAAGCTGTAATGAAAAGTTATAAATATATTTTCAAATAATACATACATGATCCTTTTAAGTAAATAATCTCTCAGACCAGGTAAAGGGGTAGATTAATATTCTGGAAGGGTTATGTTTGGGTTGTAAAGATAATAACTATAAAGGGCTACAGTTGTGACTAGAATTCTGCAATGAAAAAAATACTAGAATATTAATTATGAAAAAATAGGTTTTAAAAATCTTACCTATCTTTGACTTTCAAGCATATTATTTTCTGTAATCACTTTTTTTCATGCAATGGGCCCATGATTTGGAAGTCCAAGTAGTTCAACAGCAGGCAAAACCTATTAAAATCTAAGGATGACTCCTCTATATTTCTTCTTAGAGAAGAAGAAAAAATTAAGATGGCAATGAATACTAAATGTTTAAAACTAGGAAAGATGTATTTAAATTTTAAATATTTTAAGTGGTTGGCTCAGTTTATTGGGCCATTATATTTTTTATTTTTTAATCCACCAATAAAATAAAGTGATTGTAATTAATAAAATAATATATTAGTGAAAGCCTACTGATATTTTTTCCTCAGACTTTAAGGAAGCATAAAATAATTAAGGAAGTGATCAATCCATGCTTAAAGGATATCATCATCCTGTTGTTATAGAATTGGAATACAAGAAACGTTAATTTCTAACTTAGAAACACTTAGGAACCAATGGATGCTTAGGATGCTGGAAAAATGGTTTTTCCAAGGGCAAACTCTCAATTTCCTCATGTGATAAAGCATTGTAAAACAATATAAAGTCATCAGGAACACACATAAATCCCCAAAAAACCCCCCCACCCAAAAAAAAAAAGTTTCTGTTAGGTCAGTTTACACCAAGTAAAAAGAAGCCTGACAATTTTTTCCTTAAAACTCAAGTTTTAATTGCCTCAGCCTCAGGGAAATCATAAACTTCAGAAGTGACAGTTTATATGGGTTTTATGAGCCTGTTTACTCTGTTATTCATGAAAAAGAAACTTGCTTTATCAACTGCCACACTTCATGATACTTAGGTTAATACTAGCAGATTTTTAAAGAAGCAAAAAGAACTTGTATTAAGAAAGCAGTATGCTAGCAACATGTTTGAAATAAATATCATTGTAAAATTATGGTGAGTTAATTTAGATAAATACTTTCTACCAAAGGACATTTGTGAGAAGGCTACAGTCCATGGGATGCTCATATGCTCTAATTTGATTTGCTTGCTCAGTCAACATTTATAGAACTTTCCACAGATAATATAATAGGTATTGGGTTACAAAAGATTAAAAGCAGCTGTTCATGCCCCAGAGACCCTCATACTACAAAGAAAACACTTCGAATTATTTTCCAGTTGAGAATGATGGTGATTATTTTTTATTCCTGAAAATCTATAACTTTCTATTGATAGTTAAAGTTACAAATCACATTTACATCTCAAGACGAGATTGAATTACAATCACAAACGCAGAATAAAAATCCCTAAACCTTAAATATGTGTACTACCTATAATCATTTGATGGTTTACCATGTCATAAGATGGTGACAAATTTTTTAACCCCTGAATCCTTTGACTCTAGTAACATTGGGCATTTCAAAACTGCAGAATGTTTTCTTTTGGCTTTCAACATGAAAATGTCTGCAGAAATATATAATGTGGCAGAAAATAATGCAATGGATGTAATTTTGGTTTGAGAGAAAAACTAAATTTGCACCCTGGCCCTTGAGCCTCCAGCTGTTTGAATTAGTGAATGCTACTATACTTTATTTCCTTAATAATGAGTTTCTTCATTTATAATAATGACAGTAAGTGAATCCTTGTCTTACGGTGGTATGGTCATTATGAGAATTAAACAAAGGTAATGCATGCCATATCATGAAGTAGTAACAGTAATTCTTAAGAGTCCACCAGAATGACATCAGGAGAACAGTGATGTTTGGCCAGCACCACTTAGAGTGTGGTCCAGGGCCCAATAATGTCAGGATCACCCAGCTCCACTCCAGATCTCCTAGAACAGAATTTTGGGTGGGACCCAGGAATCTGTGTTTTAATAAGTTTGCCGTCCAATTTTTGTGCACACTAAATTTTGAGAAGCAGTGCTCTAATCTGCTCTCAGCTATATTTACAGTACCTACATCTACAGTGGGCAACAAAAGCCTAATTCATTAATATTTGTTTAACCATTCTCTCAGTAATGACTGCTCTGTACTTCAAGACATCTTTTCTTATACTTACTATCAGGAAACATCTCCGGATGAGAGACTTAAAGTAACTTCCCTTGTTATTTTGCAGGTCACAGCAACAGTAAGGAACAAAAATTATATTTTCCAATATTTTACATTGTCAGATAATCCTTTTGGAATGACAATAATAGCAGTGCCTACACTATAGGACAGTTGTGAACATATTGGGCAATGCATGAAAAACATTTGGCAAAATTACTTGCATTATATTATGTGCACTCAAAAATAATACCTTATGGTTTTGGGATCTTATTTTCTTAACTAAATTAGAAAGAAATTTTATTGGGGAAACAAACGTATAGAACCTTTAAGAATTTTATTTTGCAGAGGAGAAAGAGAATATTGCCTTTTTATAAGTTGATTTTTTGTTTTATTTCCATTTTCCAAGTCAGTGTATGTAGAATATTGATTAAAGTTCAAAAATCTGTTTACCCTCTTAAACAACAGAATAGGTTGAGTTGTATTTAAACTTGCATTGTATAATATAAGAGGTTAAAGATGACAAATAATAACCGACCTAAGCAAACTACTACTGCAGCTTTCCTCGACTCAGATGTTTTGCACACAATGTGTAGAAAATGGAATCTTGGAAAAGGAAAGTCTCTATGTAAGTTTAAACAGTAATAATCATGAAAATGAGGAATAAGTGATTTATTCTATAAACGTAAGATTTTTCTCAACTAATAATTATGTCTGTAGTGAAGTACATAGTCATCAGCAAATCACAAGACTTTGAATTTGTCTGTTTTCTTTTGATCATCAGTAAGACTTAGTTGTGATGCATTTGATGACTTCCCACTGCAATAGGAAATAGGATATTGTGCCGTTATACCTGCAGCTATAAAAATGGTTAGAAGCTTCTTGTAACAACAACAACAACAACAAATCCCCTGAGAAATATACTTTTAAAAGCTTCAAAGAATGTTAAAGATTTTCAAATACGCTATAAATGGACATCTGCAGTCCATGCTGTACTTCAATAAAACAAGAATGGTTGTCATGTCAAATCTCCACAGGCTGTCTTTGCCTGTGTTTTCCTGGTTAAGAAATTCCACTCAAGCAGAATGAAACCTAACCTTTAATATTACATTCTGTAGAACAAGCCCCAATGACACATAAGAGGATCTTATCACTGGATCTCAATGGATTTGGTTTAAAACAGCTTCTTTCCTGCAAGACAGATAACAGATTGGGAGTACTTTTCAAGAAAAAGAGCCCGTTTCCTCTTCATAGTACAACCTGAAAAATAAAAAGTTGCTTAGAATAATCACAAAAGAACAGATAAGGTTATTAGGATAGCACTTCATCCAGTAGGCAAGGCTCAAAAATCTATACTGATCTGTGAACAAATTATATATTTAAAAGATGTTCTATTCTTCTTCAGGTTGTAACTAGCAAGTTATAAAACTCACAAAAATAAATAAATATAAAAATCCTATGCAAATGAAATTTAATAACACATATATATTCCTATTTAAAATGAAATGAATTCAATAATCAAAATCAAGTATTGCAACATAAAACAAAACTAATATTGCCCCCAAACATAATAAAGTATATTTAAATAAATAATCAATTTGATAGTATTAGGTTGGTGCAGAAGTAATTGCGGTTTTTGTCATTACTTTTGCACGAACTTAATATAATTTTATCTACTTATTAGTCATTTGTTTTCTACTTATTTCCCCTAGAAACTGAAGTAGAAGTTGATAAATCCCAATGGGAAATATAATTTATTCTTTGAGGAGAAGAAAATAGATGTAAGTGTGATGTTAAATCTAAGTTTGAGAGTTTAATTCCAAAATTAACTATATGTCGAATTAATATATTATCAAAAATTAAAGTATAAATTATTTTGCTTTTATTAATATTAAATAAAATATTACCTATTTAAAACTTAGATTTTAGTATCTTGAGATATTAAAATCTATTTTCAATATAACTGTTTCTTTTTTGAGGAAGATCATATCTCCATAGAGGAATAACATGGAGATTTTAATTTGGATACTGTAGAGTTTTAAAACAAGAAATTATATTTCCATGTAATTTACTTTGGTTCTTGAACGTGTTCTCAATATTGATGGCATGAATACAACATTTTAAAACTTAAAAAAATTATTTAACAAATACTTGTATAGTACTTACTATATATGTGCCAGGTAAACAATATAAGCACTTTGAAAATACTAGCTCATTTCATTTCAAAACCCGCTTTATAAAGGAGATGTTACTGTAATCTCAATTTTGCATTAAGGAAACAGAAGAACGACGGAAAAATAACCTGCCCTAGGTCACAAAGTCATGGCGCTGGTGAATGAACCCAGGCACCCACACAAGATGGGTGTTGTTAACCACCATTTGAGCTGATGCTTCTATGTAGTCTTAGGCAGCAATTTGTTGGTTAAAATTAAATTTTCTTGAAGAGTACATTTTAATTGAATGAGATAGAATTCAGGCATTCCTTTTGTATTTATTTATTTATTTATTTATTTATTTATTTATTTATTTATTTATTTGAGACGGAGTCTTGCTCTGTTGCCCAGGCTGGAGTGCAGTGGCACGATCTCGGATCACTGCAAGCTCCACCTCCCGGGTTCAAGCGATTCTCCTGTCTCACTCTCCCGAGTAGCTGGGACTACAGGCACCCGCCACCACGCCTAGTTGTAATTTGAAATTTGTGACCTTGAATAACACAAATTTTAAGTAAAAATTTGCATGAAGTCTAAGCTATGTTATAATAGAAAATCCCAGGGAAAATAGATGTACTTTTAGAATGGTCCTTTTAAAGACTGGCACGGCCTAAATGGTTGTGTGAGGCAAAAGCATGAGCGTGGTCATACCGACAAAAAAAAATATCTGAGAAACGTTTTAAATAAACTTTTATTTTGGAAGGGGGCATTTTGTATTTATTATTTAACTTTAAAAATTCCCTAAAGAGGGCCGGGCGCGGTGGCTCACGCTTGTAATCCCAGCACTTTGGGAGGCTGAGGCGGGCGGATCACGAGGTCAGGAGATCGAGACCACGGTGAAACCCCGTCTCTACTAAAAATACAAAAAAAAAATTAGCCGGGCGTAGTGGCGGGCGCCTGTAGTCCCAGCTACTCGGAGAGGCTGAGGCAGGAGAATGGCGTGAACCCGGGAGGCAGAGCTTGCAGTGAGCCGAGATTGTGCCACTGCCCTCCAACCTGGGCGGCAGAGCGAGACTCCGTCTCAAAAAAAAAAAAAAAAAAAAAAAAAAAGTTCCCTAAAGAGAAATGAACAACCAAAATCATATACTAGGTATACTAGGGAGAACATAGAAAAACGTTGTTGAACTCAAGTGTTCATTGGGCAGTTAAATGAGTGCAGTGGGTGAGGTGAGGACTGTAATGAGGGGTCTGCATGGTAGAGCCACTTCTTTCGAATATCTCCAGCACACTGTTTCTTACAGTCAATTTCCAAATTTGATCATCAATTTGCCTTTTTAGCATGATAAATCTGCCAGGTCATAGTAGCCCCAAACTACAGAGTCACTGCCTTTTATAACAATTTAAGCTGCAAAAAGGGTAAAAGGTGGGTCATAGGTGGGCATGGCATGTCAGCATTCAAGAACAAATTCCATTATTGTGTAATAAAATATTCATTGTACCACAGTTTACATTTTTAATTTTTTTCTTATTGTATTATTCAGATTATTTCTACTTTTGGCACTAATGCATTTTTAAAAGAGTGAGTATATTAAAGAGTTTTGAAGGTTCAGCTGAGATTAAAAGTCCTAAATATTTAGAAGTGCCAATCAGGATGGTTTTATTATCTTTTCAGCCAATTTTAAGAGACCTGATACAAGGCTTACGATTAAGCTAAGAACATTAGATAATTAAAACTATTGGTAACAACACAGTTTTAATAGTTGACCAACTATTGGAAAGAAAATAAAAGAGCAGGCTGAAGGATTTGAAAAATAGGAAGCAGTCAAGGAACTTGTTGCAAAGGAATGGAAGAACAAGTTTGCTAAGTGATATTGAAAGAGAGGATATTCCCATTAGACACTAAACTCAGAAAATAACATTGCAAATGCATTAAACCAAAAATAAATTAAATTCTTATAGAATTTTATTAAGAATCTAATCATATATTTATTGTTCTCATGTTATGGTTGGGGTAACAGGTTTCAAGTGTTTAAATAATTTGCAAAATAGCAGGTAATAAGAAAATGTCAGAGCAAAGATTAAACACTAGGCCTGTTTGAATCCAGAATTTTAACTCTTAATTACATTAATATTATCTTCTGAACTAGTATACTTCTGGTTGACAAGAGGAAGCCATGTAGAGGACTACTGTAGTGGGGTGCAGAAATGATCTTTGTAGATGAATGTAATGAGGTTAGAATATCCATGTGGAACATGAGTGGTGCCCAGTATGATCACATATGGATAACAAAGAGGACAATGGTGAGTTAGATGGCCAGATCTAGAGACAGTGAACAGTGCTGACATAGAAATTTATAAGGGCTGACAAAAATAGGTCAGAATAATTGGATAGCAAGAACTTCAGAAAAGAATGTTAACTCAAGTTACCAAAATAGTGGTTTGGAAAGTTAAATAGTAAAGAAGACTCTTATAAACGTTTCATTTTACTTAATGTGTTTATATTACAAAGGCTTCTAATGTTTTATATTACTTATCACTATTGCTATATTATTAACTACCATAAACTTGGCAGTTACACACACACACACACACCACACACACAAACACACCACACACAAACACCTTTGTTATCTTAGAATTTTGATAGGTAAGGAATTTGGGCTCAACTTAGCTGGGTTTTCTGTTTTTAGTGTTTTCCACAAAACTGCATTCAAAATGTTGGCCAAGGCTGAGGTATCTTCTGAAAGGTGGACAGGGGAAGAATCAATTTCCAAGGTAACATGGGTAGTAGCAGAATTCAGTTCTTTGCTGGTTGTCAGATTGAGGACTTTCTGTTTTTGCTGGCTCTAACCTGAAAGCTGCTGTCAGTTATTTACCCAGTGTGCCTCTCCACAGAGCCCCTTACACAATGACAGCTTGTTTCATCAAAAACAGGAAGAGAGAGAGTTTGCTAGCAAGATGGGGGTCAGAATCCTGTATAATCCACTCTTGACAATAACATCAGATAATCTTTGCCATATTTTATCAGTTAGAGGCAAGTCATAGATCCAGCCCATGCTCAACGGGAGTGGATTGAACAAGTGTGTGAATACCAAGAGGTGGAGTTTGTTGAAGACCATCTACCACATATCTCTAATAATAATCTTCTATATTGAATGACTTATTTTTTTCTCACAGTGGGATGAATAGAGGAGGGTAGAGAAAGACCCTATAGGAACATAAAGACAAGCTACAAAATACAGTTTCATTGCTCCCAAATAGTCAGTGTTGCTTTCCCTTTAATCTCACATATTTGCAGAAATGAAAGCTATTCTCCCAGGAAAATCATATTTCTTGCTAACTTGACTTTTGGTTTACCTCGTAATTTATTTTCTACTTTATTATTGATAAGCTGTTTTATTCTTCCCTTTACTACAAGAAATTTTAGTCCCAGATCAAAAACCTACCAGTTACTTGGGAAATTACTTTTGACTCACAGTTCACATTGCTGATTTCATTGATAATTACAACAACACCAGCTATAAGGATAACTCTCAAAAAGTAATTATCCAGAAAGTGTTCATTATGTCAAAATGCCTCAGATAAGAAACATATTTTTTGTTATATTGGAATGACCACCAAACAGCAAGGGGTATGAGTCCAGTAGTACAATGTTTAATGTGCTATGGGTTAAAAGAAGTAAAGGTTTTAATACTTGACTACATTTAATATCTCAAATTGTTAACAGAAATTTTGCTATAGTATACTTCGCTGTGAAGCTAATGAAGGTTAAGCTTCAGGGCCCTTCACTTGGACAGGCCTCTTCCGATGTTTTTATGCTCTGCTCCAGGGACTTCGGGGAAGCAAGAGGAGCAAAAACCAGAGCTACAGAGCACGGCCCCACACTAGGTGTCACTTGCTATACCCTAGTGGTGATCTCCATATCTAACCTGTCCCTAATAAACATTTGCCCCATAGGTCCTCAAGGTACATCGTTGGGATCAAGCAACTTTGATCTCACGGAGAAGAATAAAAACAAGAGGGACGACTGGGCCAAGGTGCCATGTGAAGTGACCTGTGAGGATCAACCCAGTGAAGGTAAGGATGGAATTGGAATGGAGAATAAAGCAGGAGGGCATGGCCCATAGCCTTTGTAAAAGCCATTGGGAACCATGTCTACTTAATCAAAAGTATGGAAGCTTTCAAGAGTTTTTCTCAGGGCAAGAATCATTGCCTAAATAAGCCACTGCACAGGAATTTATAGATGTGTCATTACCAGGAAAGAGTTGTGGAGCTAAAAGAAACTTTTCTAAACTATTAACTACTTTTTTTTTTTAAATCGACCATGCTAGATTGAATTAACTTTCTAGTGTCCCCACAGAAAATATTTTAAAATTGCTACATATGAAGAAACAAAGGCTTTGAAGCCAAAATATGTAGAGATGTCAGGCAGCTAACTAATAGTATTAATACATTATTTTTCTGAATGTTGTAATGTTTGTGATATTGCCGGTTTATTTGCTTTTGCTTTTTAATTTGTTGGAATTCATTTTCTCAAACAAAATAAATGTTTACTTTCATGCCTTTTTTCTTTTTATAAATTTGTAATAATTTTTCCTCAAAGAGAACTTCCAAAACAGTGTAAGTGATCTGCCCTGAACACTATATAGTCCTTCATCACTGTCTCTTTCTGTGTTGTATATGTAACAATGTATCTGAGCCAGTTATTCCTAGAAAAATCATTTTAAAGTTTTGCTTCTTTCTCTCCTCCAATAGAAGTATCCTTCTGCCTGCAGTTTCTGAATGAATATGCCTGCATGCAGCATCTCTTCCTTATTGGAGCAGACATCTCATGCCTAGATTAGGTTTATTAATTTACAGAGATTTTCAGGATAATGCCTAGTCATGAGGCTCATTTTTTAAACCCACAAACAAGGAAGGAAAAATTGGCTTGTCATCCTAGTTCAGGAAAAATTAAGAGGTTTTTTTCTTTCCTACCAGGGATTTAGAGAAAGTCTCTATAATCCCACTGGCATGAATTGCAAACGTAATCACCAATATGAAAAAGGTTAAAAAGCTCTGAAGTGTTGGGCTATGCTGCCTTGGCAAACAAAGGCCTCATTGTTCACAGAGCAGAACTCAGCTTCTGGGTTTCTGTATAGTGGTGGTGAGCAGAAACACATTCTTAAACCCTGGGTCAGCAAAGCATCAGACAATAAAATAAAGAATATGATAGATGTTGCCTTCAGAGAAGAGAAAAGAGTAAAATCTCCCTTCACAATGCCACTTCATATCTTGCCTCACTTGATCCCAGTAGTCACTTCTAGCCAGGTTCACAAAGGTTTAATTGATGTCTGGGGTGTGTATAGAACATAAGGTCTCCCTTAGTAAAATATGTTGTTTATTATGCTCAAGAGAAACACCTTCATAATTCATTAGGAACTTCTGGGAATGGAAGCCATTAAGTTAGTCACAAAAGAAAACTCATTCAGTCAAATGAGTTTGTTTTCACTATGCTTTTTTCTCCTTCCAAAACCAAAGACTGAAATTTCTAGAATGCCTGAAAATAAAAATGTGCAACAGACAAAAGTGTGCATATAAGATTAGGTTTAAAAACCTGAGCAAAATGAAATAAACACTGTTGTCTTCAGTTTATCAGTTTAATTCTGATTTCACTCTGATTTGAAAGGGATAGGTGACATCTTAAAAACCAAGTCCAGTTTCTCCCGTCCAGGGAATTACTTGGATTAGGCCTTGGCTATAATGAGTCTTTGAGTAAATGCTGCATTTTTTTTTTTTTTTTTTTTGAGGCAGAGTTTTGCTGTTGTTGCCCAGGCTGGAGTGCAATGACACGATCTCTGCTTCACTGCAACCTCCACCTCCCAGGTTCAAGAGATTCTCCAGTCTCAGCCTCCCGAGTAGCTGGGATTACAGGCATGCACCTCCATGCCTGGCTAACTTTGTATTTTTTTAGTAGAGACAGGGTCTCTCCATGTTGGTCAGGCTAGTCTCTGTGTTTTAAATAAACTACTTATAAGGCCCATTCAAATTTTTCTAAAGGGTGGTAGATATTTTAAATGTTTGTTCTTAACACAAATCTCAAGACAATTAGGCATATCTTTCTTAGGTTTAACATTTTACTTCCATATTTTACTTTTATTTGAATTACTGTTGATAGTTTTCTCATATAAGAGCCAAAAGGAGAAAACTTTTAGAAAGTCAAGGTTTAGACAGTGGCTAGTAAAAGGTCAGTTTATGGTGTGTTTTAACTACACCTTGAAGGTTCATGTGACTATTACCCACATCTCAGAGATGATGCAATAAATAAAGGCTAGACTCGGGCAGTGACTCACTGAGCTCAGCAACACACTGGGGACGTGCATGCTGGGAGTTACAGTTTAGGAATGGTCAAGTCACTTAGCTGCTTAATGACTGTTACCACCACTGTAAAATGAGGTTAATATTGCTATGAACTGGGAGGTAAACATTACATGTGATTGCAAAGTTCCTTGAAAACGTAAAGATAATATGTAAATGCTGAAAGGCACAGGTCATACATCAATGAGTGCATACAACTTGTGCATAGAAGAGAGAGAAGATGTTTTACCCAAAACAGATGATCGAAACTGAGCTTACTTAGCTGGGCTTCAGCCATTAAAAACAATTTGAAAGATGAAAAGAATGAGGAGTTGAGAAGGAGAGGGAGCAAGAGAAAGAGGAGAGTTGGGCAGTGGTTGGGGATTAAGGGATTACCAAACATGTTGAATATGCTAGTAAAAGTCAAATCGATTGACCCTTTTTTCACTTTCTTACTACACTTATGTTTATTCTCCATGATAAAGACCTTAAATTTTCTCACCTCCAAAAGCGTTTCTTCTAGAAAGACTACTGTTATTAATTCACCCCTCTGTGAGAATTCATTTTTCAAATCTCTTAAGTAGTTCTAATTTCAAAATGTAATCTGGTGCTTTGTCATTATGCTTAGGTAAAAAAAGTGAATATTAAGTTTAGTATAAGAAGAAAAAATAAGAACACAAGTGTTTGTGTTTTTACTTTCATGTAAAAAATAAATAAGAAACCAAGTGAAATGCTAACTTGCAAGGGTTAAGTAGGAGCTAGAAGAGGGAAATGAGAATATGAGCAAGGCCTTTTTGAGTATTTTTAAAATATGATTTGGTCTTTTGAAACATCATTTATTAATAAATGAATTAAATCAAAAATATATGAAAACAAAACTTATATTCAACCCAAATAGAAACAAATTGTTTGCCAGATTGATAAAATAATCATCTGATAATAAGATTCAATTAAAGTAACTTTTGAACATAGTATTCTTTTTTCATATGAGAGACAGAGAAAGAGAGAGAAAACAACTACAGATAAGTCTTCAAGGCTTTTTTTTGTTTTTAATAATAAAATGGATGTCAAAATTTTGGTAGTATTGTTAGATATATTGATGCTGATGGTTACCAGAGTTTCAACTTGGAGAGAAGAAAGACAGATGTGTAATGAAGAAAGTGAACAACACTGTGATATTGTTATTGATGTGGAAGTATCAATATGAAATCGTTATATAACTGTCCATGTCATCTATTATCCACCTATGTATGCATGTATATATGCATATATCTATTTCTTTATATTCTCCAATGAAAGAGATCAGAAGCAATGACACTCTATTAGTAATGAGCATACCTAACACGCAAATATTTTTTTCTCAAGGGCAGTCTCCAATGAAAGGAACCAGGGCATCTTGAGCAATGACAAATTCAAAATCTGAGTCCTGGAAAGTATAATATGAGCCTGGAACATCTTGTTGTTTCACAAAACAAAGAAGTGCTCAAATATCAATGAAGCTACTTTATTTATTTATTTATTTTTTTATAAGAATTTTTTATTTTTTATTATTATACTTTAGGTTTTAGGGTACATGTGCACAATGTGCAGGTTTGTTACATATGTATCCATGTGCCATGTTGTTTTGCTGCACCCATTAACTCGTCATTTAGCATTAGGTATATCTCCTAATGCTATCCCTCCCCCCTCCCCCCACCCCACAACAGTCCCCAGAGTGTGATGTTCCCCTTCCTGTGTCCATGAGTTCTCATTGTTCAATTCCCACCTATGAGTGAGAACATGCGGTGTTTGGTTTTTTGTCCTTGCGATAGTTTACTGAGAATGATGTTTTCCAGTGTCATCTATGTCCCTACAAAGGACATGAACTCATCATTTTTTATGGCTGCATAGTATTCCATGGTGTATATGTGCCACATTTTCTTAATCCAGTCTATCGTTGTTGGACATTTGGGTTGGTTCCAACTCTTTGCTATTGTGAATAGTGCCGCAATAAACATACGTGTGCATGTGTCTTTATAGCAGCATGATTAATAGTCCTTTGGGTATATAGCCAGTAATGGGATGGCTGGGTCAAATGATATTTCTAGTTCTAGATCCCTGAGGAATCGCCACACTGACTTCCACAATGGTTGAACTAGTTTACAGTCCCACCAACAGTGTAAAAGTGTTCCTATTTCTCCACATCCTCTCCAGCACCTGTTGTTTCCTGACTTTTTAATGATGGTCATTCTAACGGGTGTGAGATGGTATCTCACTGTGGTTTTGATTTGCATTTCTCTGATGGCCAGTGATGATGAGCATTTTTCATGTGTCTGTTGGCTGCATAAATGTCTTCTTTTGAGAAGTGTCTGTTCATATCCTTCGGCCACTTTTTGATGGGGTTGTTTGTTTTTTTCTTGTAAATTTGTTTGAGTTCTTTGTAGATTCAGGATATTAGCTCTTTGTCAGATGAGTAGATTGCAAAAATTTTCTCCCATTCTGTAGGTTGCCTGTTCACTCTGATGGTAGTTTCTTTTGCTGTGCAGAAGCTCTTTAGTTTAATTAGATCCCATTTGTCAATTTCTGCTTTTGTTGTCATTGCTTTTGGTGTTTTAGACATGAAGTCCTTGCCCATGCCTATGTCCTGAGTGGTATTGCCTTGGTTTTCTTGTAGGATTTTAATGGTTTTAGGTCTGATACCAGAACTAGCTTAAAGGGCTTACTATGGCCAAACAAGCATTATAAAAGTAACTACATGAATGGATTTGAACACCATTGAAATACACGTGTGTGTGTGTGTGTGTGTGTGTGTGTGTGTGTGTGTCTGTGTCCAAAGTTTAGAAGAATGATAGGCTTTAAGAACAGTTATGTAGGCCGGGTGCGGTGGCTCACGCCTGTAATCCCAGCACTTTGGGAGGCCGAGGCGGGCGGATCATGAGTTCAGGAGATCGAGACCATTCTGACTAACACGGTGAAACCCCGTCTCTACTAAAAATAAAAAAAATAGCCGGGCATGGTGGTGGGTGCCTGTAGTCTCAGCTACTCGAGAGGCTGAGGTAGGAGAATGGTGTGAACCCGGGAGGCACAGCTTGCAGCGAGAGGGGATCGTGCCACTGCACTCCAGCCTAGGTGACAGAGCGAGACTCTGTCTCAAACAAACAAACAACAAAAACAAACAAAAAAGCAGTTATGTAGAAGGCCCCCAATCTTCTGTCTCTTCCCTCTTTTCTCTTTCATCCCTGTCTCCTTCTCTTCTTCTTGATCTTAGAAATTCTGTGCCTCTGGTCATTTTTCAGAATACATCTATAATGGTGTCTCCTAAACTACGAGTGACATCATCACCCCTTTCAGAATTATTAAAAAGAAGATTTGGGAAACCAAAAGAATGAATCTTTAATGGTGAACTATATAAAATTATTTTTTTTAGTTTTTAAAAACTGCACCTTTTAAATGATACTAATATAGTAAGACTTTACTCAGTCTGCACAGCTGATTTATAAGGCTCTCTTATTTTAATCAAGTTTTAAGTATAGCCCATGTGCCACCATTTCTGAAAAAAAAATTTTAAATGTCCAGTTTCTTCTTAGTTCAGACGAAGGTTAAGTCCATGGACTATACATGTGACTGTAGATTTACTCTACTTTTTTTCATTGTTTTTACATGTATTTTCTCAAAAGGGCTTGCTTTGCAGAATCAAACTTACCTTTCTGTATTGCGAATAAACTTGATATTTTTGAAATATGTGTTACAGCATGGCTAGTGTCCTTAGATTCCCAGGTATTTTCTTTCTACTGTGTTTGGAAATGGTAAGACCTTTTTATTCGTACACTCAGAAAGGGATCTGTTGCAGATCTTAGATGAGTAATGGTCAATTTGGGTAGGAATAGTGTAAATCCAAGTTAGTGCTTGTTTTTTTACTGTTTATTTTTACTACAGTTTCTCACCAAAACTACCTAATGAAAGAAGGGTAATTTATTCGGTTTAAATGGGTATCAGTGAATAATGAGGGTGTCTGGTCCATGATCTGCAGTGCTAATAATGCAAAACACATAAACATGAGGTCATAGGTAAGTTTAGGAACTTACCATATGGTACTAATATATTTATATCACTTGCAGACAATAATTTTTAGTGATTGCCAAAGTGAATGACATTAGTCCACTAAATGGCCTTGTTGCAGGTTTATTTAAAACAAAAAGCCAGTTTTATTTTATTGTAAGCATGAAAACTTTAAATGCAGCATTAATGGGTAAATTCCTTTTGCTCAAATTTGACAACATTAACATAAATATGGTAATGCATTTGAAATGCTTAGCATAGCTCTTCACTTCTAGAGAATATTTAATATATACTAGCTGTCATTTATATACAGCTCACAGTTATTTGTGTACTATTGTTTGCCTTTCTCTTCCACTATAATTTTCATCAGGGTGGATTTTTTCCCATGATTTTACACTCACCACTTAGCATGGTTGATGGAGTACCACAAGAGTTCAATAAAATATTTGTTGATTAATCAAAACCATTATCCCCACCATAATTCATATTTACTAAGTGCTTATTTTATACAAATTCTGTATTCAAACTAATACACAAAGCAATTTCTTATAAGGTTTTTACTATGAGACATAATTTGCATTACATTGTCCATAATATAAGGAATAATAGCACTGATTTTGTAGCTGCATTATCTTATTCAATAGTGAACTCAGTCGTGTAATATAGATATTAATATTTTCATTTTATAGATGAGAAAACTGAGGTTGGTCAGATTAATTGTAAGAGTTCTGTCCTTGCCATGATATCTGAAATTCAAACTAAATATATTTCCTGCATCTCCGTTATTAGATGTATCTGTGAAGCACTTTGACAATTATTAAAAGAAAAGCAAATTCTACCTCTCACACCAATGAGTATGTTCATAGTTTTAAAAAGCCTCTTATGGAATACAACTACATTATGAAAAGAGACCTTTACTGTGTGAACAGATTGGAAAGGAGTCTGGAGATGCTATTTGAAAGGGCAAAGATCTCAGAAATAGGGCTGTTTGTGTTTGACAAGCTGCTTCCATTTGGTTAAATAAGAAATAGAAGACATCACAGATAAATGTCACATAGGCAAAATGTTTTAGAGATACTGTAATCACTGGCTTATGGGAGATTTGTGATACAGCCTTGGAATGTGTGCTTACTGAATCATGTGCCAAAATGGATGTGGAAAACTAATTATGTTCAGATGAAATGGAAAAGCAAAATGGATACCTGAAAATTTTGCAGGATTAAGCAAAATTGAGCATGACAAAAAAGAAACAGACACAGAGATTTAGATATTACTTTGGAGTTTTAAATATCATTTCTGTTCACTTCAACAGAGGCAAGGCATCGACAATCACACATGTCAACATATGGCAATTAACAAATTGACAATGGGGTTGAGTACCAGTGTACCGCACCTGCATCAGCTCCCCAGATTTTCTGTAAATCTGCTGTTCTTTGTCAATGATAGAAACTACCTTAGAGAGTGTTAACACAGTGCCCCAATTAAGAAAATGTAGAAATTATGTCTTCATTATAAAAATTCGAGGATCCTACAATTTTGTTCCAGGTTTATTGTTAATATTGCACGTTATTTACAAATAATAGTTTCAGTTGATCTGCTTCATTAATAAAATTTGTTTTGCATAGCAAGCTGCAAATAAGACAGTGTAGACAACTGGTATACCAACTTTTTAAATATAATTTTTAGAATATATATATATCTATATTTTAAATACTACATATATTATGTATACCTATATAAGGTATTAAATACTTTTATTAATTTTAAAGATTTTATGATACTTATTAGTCTTCAGTATATGTGTATATATTTTGTCCTTATAAAACATTTTTGCAAAATACTTGCATACATACCCCATATGTCTAGAGTTGCTTTTCCTTAGCATATAGGAAAAAGTTTTTTTTGACTAGGCCAAATTCACCACCGCTGTAGGCAAATTCTGTACAATCTATGTCTATAATATGTGTAAATTATCTCAGATATCATAATAAAAATGTGAGGATGTAATCTGGGATAGTAATCTTTGATACTTTTTTGAAGCACTTTTAAATATTTGCTCTGTAACTATTGATTGGTATAACTAATACTCTTATTTTTTAACTAGGATGATGTCATAATATTATCATATTGTTTATCTGATACTAATAATTATAATAACAATTTGCTTTGGATATAAATTTATATGTTGAAATTGACTTCCTTCAGTTATTGAAGGCCAAAAATACATACTGAACTATAAGGAATATAGAAAATATTATTCATGGTTGATAAAATCAAGGTATTTAATATATCTCAGATATAAACATATAAATAACTATGATGTTTATATATGTAGTGTTTGCGAAGGAGAATGGCACAACTGAACCAGTTGGGAGAGATTATATAAAGAAAAATGCATTAAGGTAAGAATTTAAAGACAGAATTGATATTGAATAAGCATTCTAGGCAGATTAAATTATTTGTGCAGAATAAGGGAGTGGGATATTACCAAGTGTATTCAAAGGACAAGATGGTAAAGAACAAATTGGATCAACAGAGTCTAGTTGGGCATAACTGGACAAATAAGATTTTAAATACTAGATTATAAAATTTTATAAACCAACATTTTTCAAAGTTGCCCCATGGAACATCATTATTTCTTGGAAATACAGAAGGTATTTTTGAACGAAGTCTCCTTCAGCAAAATCTAAAGAGATAACTGTATATTTTGTCCTTTTAAAGATTCTGAGAATCCATAGAGTAAAATTTCTATTCCTCTTCTGCCTTGCTTAACCCAGCATTGTCCCAGTTATTTGGGCATTGACTTCTTTTTTTGCTTTCTCTGTTCTGACCAAATGCCTTGCAGAAATATAGCTATAAGCAGTGAGAAGCCATTAGTTTTTAGAGCAGTCGAGTAACTTGATAAAAACCAAGACTTCAGAGCAACCATTTTATGCTTATGTGATGTGGAAAGAATGAGAAGAAAGCTGGAGATGGAGAGATGAGGGTCAGAAACCAGAAAGGAAATTAGCCAGCTTGTCAAGTGTATTAGACATAGTGTTATGGCAGTGAGAATAGATAGGAACATTAATAAAACAGAATGTGAAGTCTCCGGTAGTAGATTAAATACAGAATTACAAGCAAAAGGCAAAGTTAAAAATAATTTAGTGAAACAAAACATCAAAAATTATCACTCACATATTAATGTATGTTTAGAAAAGTTCTCCAGAATTGGAGTTCTGCATTCATTCTGGAACTTTACTTCAATGTTTTAACAACTTGCCAGCCAGAGAACTGTGTCTGAATATTAATCTTAATCACTCCAGCTGTATTTCACCCCTTTTCTGGTAGTATTTCAGAATTTTTCAAGTAGTATAGATTGGGGTCCTGCAGAGTTCTTGTTAATCTAATTTCTCCTGACTTGCAAAATAGAAGATGATTTAAACATCTTTGAAAATGATTGAAACACAGGCCTTAATTAATTTTAGGGAGGTGGCTTGCATATATTTTGCACACATGGCTTGCAAATGATTCTAGACTTACTAAATTAGGATCAAAGAAAATATATTGAAAGTCATATGTATAAGATTTATTTTAAAATATTTTCAACAGGCTTGGAAACCTTTTATTAGGTGTCAATAAATTACTTTGACCCAGAGATGTGTAACCATATTTTATATTCATACCAAAATATGATAATGGTGTATGTGGGCTGAGGAGTCATTTGACTGCACAGGATTGCAATTCTACCTGTCCCATATTAGACATGTGGCCTGAGGCAAGTTATTGTAAGGATCTGTATCACATTTTTTAATCACTATTTTGGAGGGTAATTATATTCTCCTCAATGACTGTGAAATGTACGTGTGCATGTGGAATGGCTAGCATAGAGCCAGGCATATAATCATTCGTCCATGTACTTGAATCCCCTGTCTCCTCATTTCTTAATCTTCAAACAGTTGTGTTAACTGAATTTTTAAACTGCGTCTAAAATCTTTGCCATTAATTTTTACTTAAATTATTTTGCCACGTTTCATCTCTGTCCATTTTATGGTAGTGATTCTTTTCTCTGTAGCACTTTTCTTCCCCTACACATAAAGACCAGGGTTTATGGATTTATCATTTTCATTCTGTTTATCAATGTCACCTTTGCCAAGGTAAAGAAGGATGAATATTTCCAAAAGAGCTGATTCCGTTTGTAAGAAACCTTAGGCCCAGACCTTTCTGAAAAAGGCTATTTGAAGTGGAATGTGTGGTTTTAGATGTAAATTCACTCCCATAGTCCTGCAGACAAGATAAACATGTTCATTTTTTAAATAGACACTTTTCATAGGAACATCAGTCTAGGCGCACAGCTGGGATACAAGATAATAGCTCTTCCTAACCAGCTTTCATTACTAGAACTTACAGTCCCATGTAAAAATCATTTCTTTTAACACAAAAAAGAACAGCAGTAGTTGGCTGGAATTTCTGACATATTCCATGGGCTACCATTATATTTGATATCGTTTTCATAGCCTCGTTGCCTTCCAGTTCTCTGGGGTAGAAGTAAACTACTCTCAATGTACTTGAGTATCCAGAACCACTCCCCTGCTCCATGTACCCAAAGCCCTTTATTTATTTATTTATTTATCTATTTATTTTGAGACAGAGTCTTGCTCTGTCACCCAGGCTGGAGTGCAGTGGCGCGATCCCCTCTCGCTGCAAGCTCCGCCTCCTGGGTTCACGCCATTCTCCTGCCTCAGCCTCCCAAGTAGCTGGGACAACAGGCGCCCGCCACCATGCCCAGCTAATTTTTTGTATTTTTAGTAGAGACGGGGTTTCAACGTGTTAGCCAGGATGGTCTCAATCTCCTGACCTCATGATCCGTCCGCCTCGGTCTCCCAAAGTGCTGGGATTACAGGCGTGAGCCACCTCGCCCGGCCCCCTCTATTTATTCAACAAAAAATATTGAGCACGTACTATGCAATGGTTGGGTTGCCAATGTAGTGATATACAACAGATTGAGACAGAACCACGGTCCCTGCTTCCACAGAAATCCTGTTGTTATGTTGGGACTAACATAACACTAGAATGGAAGCTTCATGAGGAGAGACTTTTTTTTTCTGTTCTCTCATTTTATCCTAGGTCCCAGAACAGGGCCAAGCATTAAGGAGCCTCAATAAATATTTCTTGAGTAAAATAAAGGTATGAAATAATGTGGGTAGTAGTAAATATAATGAAGAAAAATAAGGCAGAATAAAGAAATGGAATGTAGGTTTATACAAGTTATTGTTTGGGGCTCTTTTCTACTTTTCATAAATGTCATCCAACAAAGTGTGATCCATACTGATTCCGTACCTGACTAGTACATCAGTTTCCAAAGCCCCATAGACCATCTCTTTGAAATAACTCTCTGTCTTGATTTCTTCCTCCAGAAACTAGTCTTCTTCTGTGTTTAGGCCCATTATCTTCTTCCACAGTTAGGGTTACAGATTTGTATTAAGGTTTTGTTTCTCTATGAAATATTTGCTGCTTTTAATATCGGCATATAACAATTTAAGTCCAAACACAGAGATAAATTATCAGACTATTTTATTTCTTACTAGCTGCCAGATAAAACTGGATTGCAAAAGCCATGACAAAGTTTTCACTGTCTACAGTGAGATGAACCACATCAGAGGAATACAGTCAATTATTGGAAAACTAAACATATTGCTTGTAAGATAGTCTTTTGGAATTGACATTTTCTTCATTTTTAGTTTCATAATGCCTATTATTATAACATGATATTCATCTCAAAAAGTAATATTGTTTTTCTGGTTGTATAATATATTTGGCAACTGTAGAACTTAGTAATCGTACATCAAGATCTAAATTTGAGGAAGATGGGAATTTTAACTGTGTATGAAGTCAACATCCTAAAATTTCTCTCACTGGCAATTTAGTGATAAAACGAATGATTACACACGCACATATGTACTTGTTTGCGAAGTCCTTGGGGTGGAGATTAATTCTATATTTAATATATGCATTCCTAGTGCTCAATACTTGGAAATAGTATATGCACAATAAATATTAATTTACTGAATAAACAATTCTAGGCTACCATTCACAATAAACATAAAGAAGGAATTTGAAATAAAATACCATGTATGAGTTTAAAAACTTCTGGATTCTATGAGGGTGCTCACCACACCAGATGGGATAGCAAATAAAAATTTAAAACAGTTCAGATCATAGATCTTTTTGGTGAACAAATAATGAATAAAAGAGAAGAAAGGATTTTGCTGCATAGTTAATCTTTATCCACCCCCCATCCCAAACTTGAATAGTTACAAGAATAAGTATACAGCTTTGCTAAATCCAAGTCTAAACTTAATATATACTTTATTACATGGAAATCATAAATATAACTTAGAACCTTCTATAGGTTCACATTTCAACACTGAAAATTACTCAGTTGCACTAGATCTGCGTTTGGTTTGATTGCTCACTAATTGTTGAGTGTATGTTGTGTTTGCTTTTTGCCTTTATATGCTGTAAGCATTCCTCTTAATATCCTTGGTTCTTATGGTCATGTAACATCAAAATCATTGTTTCCATGCTTAGATCCCTAATGCTAAATTTGAAGAGACACGGAGATGTGTGTGAATGTTTCCTGATGGAATTTTAGGTGAGAGAGAGAGAGACAGAATAAATAAAGGACTTAGAATGTCAACCCCTCTCTCAAGACAGTAAATTTTTGAATTAACTGAATTTGAGGCTACTCCTATCTAGCAGTTAGTGACACTGTTCATCAGCCACTTTAACACAATAAAGTTGAAAAATAGGATCAAAGAACCTGAAGACAGAAATAAGCTGAACAGGCATGTAGGCACTAGTGTGTGTAAAATTAAGACAAGGAGAAAATCACCCTAACTTAAAAGCATCCCAAATGGCTCAGAATGCAACTGAGATAATGATATGTTATTTCCCATAAATATCTAATGGCTCCAACAGGAGGAGCTAACTATAATGAACAGTCTTATTAAAATATAAAAATCACTGAGGGAGCATGCAGGAGCAATCCAATCTCGGCAGCACCACTTTATGGGCAGTTCTTAGTTTGAAGATCAGTGAAGGTGCCAGTGCTTCTTAATTTATCTTAAGCCTGATAATTTGCACTTCGCTGCAACTTTTCCCCTAACAAAGCAGAACACAAATATTGAAATAAAAGTAGCATAATATTATTTTAAGGTGTTTGTGCTGAAATTTAATTAAAACATCAAGGCTCATATGACACTAAAGACTAGTTATAAATAATTTTAGGCATATATAAATTAGATTTAAGTAGCAGATAATAGTCAAGACTATACCTTTTGGTTTGAAGCAGTGTTTTTTTTTGTTTGTTTGTTTAAGGGTAATTGAGGGAAAACATATGATATTTACATTTTCCAAAATTCATATTGACATCTTTGAGCATACTTCACAATAGTAATAATGAAAATGAAAGTGTTCTGGCTGGGATTGACAGATTTAGCAACACGATCAAATAAAAAAAGACAGGTATTCAGTAAAATTTAAATTCTGGATAAACAATGATTATTTCTTCTTATAAGTTTGACACATGCAATTTTGGAGAATACATATACTAAAAATTATCTGTCTATTGTTTATCTGAAATTCAGGTTTAACTGGGGATGCTGTATTTTATCTGGTACACCTAGGTTCAGGCCAATGCTAACCAAGATAAATTGTATGCATGGTGCTTTAGTGAGTAAATTAAATAGGTCTAATTGTATATTATTTTATCTTTAGATAAAACAGTCATTTGAAATACATGATAATTGAGAGAGAGAATGATACAGCTGAGCAATATTTGTGTTTCACTTATTCTTCCAGGAAACACTAGTGGAGATCATTGTGCAACCCTCTTGAAGTTAGGTAAAGCCATATGACTGAGTTCTACACAAGAGACGGTGGGCAAAAGTGATGTTCACTTCTTCTAGTCCCCTCTCTCCCTTTCCTTTTCCTTGTCTGACAGTTTGAGGTAAGGCCTCCAGTGGAAGACCCTGAGCCTTTAGGATAACAGTATCAAAATATGGAAGGGGGCTGTGTACCTGAGTGACTACATGGAACAGAGAACCCACTCCCCATTTCTTCCTGCCACCACTAACACACAGTAGATGGTGAAGTGAATGGCAAAGGAACAAACTCTCAACATTCTGAGGCTGTTTGTTTCAATGGTTAGGGTGACTTAATTTGTCTAATAAAGATATTAACAGTTTGAGTAGGCTGCTTTTGCAACTGAAACTTCCAACATGTAATTACTGGCTTATCAGACTGGAGGTGGGTGGTAAAGGAACAGATATAACAGGATGGACAGCTATATATCTGTGTTATTCAGTGTCAAACATTTAATTAAACAGTAGAAGAGAGAAAGTGTATCTACTGGGATCTACCTTTAAGAAATGAGGTTGGTTAAAAACTGTTATTGTTATCTTTGGGATATGGTTATTTACTATGCTGAGCAATGTATTACCTCAAAAGATAAATTTAGGAAATAATAGGCAACACTAAATGAAAAGGAATAGGAAAAAAACCCCAGAAACTTGGGTTTATTCAGGTTGTGAAGTACTTACCTGGACTCCAAGCAATTTTTTAAGAGAGATTTAAAAGCCTTTTGTAAGTTTTCCTACTTAAAGTAACTCAGACCTGGAACATGTTTAGACTGAGGGTATGGATATTACATCCAATTAGTTTTAGATAGTCACCAGGTGTGCCATTAAGTTGAAAAAAAGAAACTTAGAGGTAAGAAAGCAAAGAAATAAATTTATCTAAGAGAATATTCTGGACTGCATAGATTAAGAGCCTACCAATACTTTAGGGAATTTTATTGCCTTTTATTATTCAATCTGTAACACAATCTTTAGACTCAAGCTTGCTTCCATAGGAACTAGTCTGAAAAAGTTATACAGGATTAAAATCCTTACTAAAGACAGAGACAATACGTTAAAAACAGAAGAAAAATATCTTCCAGGTCAGAGCCAAGATCAAAGAGAATAACGAACAATATGTTATATTGCCTAGAGATCTTAGGCTTTGTGTTGAATCCCTTGGAGAGAGGCTTTGGGTGTTCCATAGATAGAATAAATGGAACAAAAGATATTTGTTGATCAAAAGGACAGAATCCACATTTATCTTCTTTTAAAAGTTAGACTAATTTCCCAGTCTTTTTGAAGCAAGGTCATGTGACTGAATTCTAACCAATAGAAAGCAGACAGAAGGGTCTATGACTATCTTAGTCTGCTCAGGCTGCTATATTATAGATTGAGCAACTTAAACAAATTTATTTCTCATCATTCTGAAGGCGAAGAAGGTCAAGAACAAAGTGTCAGCCAACTTGACATTTTGGAAATGGCTGCATATCACACTTCTCCACTGTTCTCCACACTTACTCTCTCCCTTATCTCCAAGCTGGTAGCAGACGAGCCAGCAGAAGACAGCAAGCCCTTGGTATAGATAGAGAAGCCATGGATGAAAAGAAGCAGGCCTAAATGACAGAGCAAAGTAACATAGCATTCCTCTCTACTATCACCCTGTACTGGATAGGCCCCCACAAATAATTCTGTATTTTGGTAAACCAGTGAGTTATTAGCATTAGCAGTTTGCCTATGCTGATAAACACAGTGATTAAAAAAACAAACACAATCTTGAAACACTATACAGTGACACTTATACATGGCTTAAAAATAAATTTTAATATATTGAAAGATATCTTAGGTTTGGTGATTAGGGATACATCAGCCAATCAAGTTTCTCATTTACCAGAGAAAATGTGTTAAGCTTAATGTGTTAAGCTTTATGCTTGATTTCGGACTACACCTTTTATTAATGCTTTCTCTGACATTCCAATCAGATAATGTTACTCTGTTTTTATGGGTAATAATTTTGAAATGCAAGATTCTGAAAACCAGAACCTTCAGTCTTCTCTTTTGAAACATGGTGAATTAATCATGTTGATTATTTTTAAATTCTTCTAACAGTATTCTAATTTGTCAAACCTCGCATCAGATTCACTATATTATTAAAGAGAGGTTTATGTAATAAGACAAAAATCACAGCAAAATGATATAGTTCAACATGCTATTACTGACTGATTTTATCCATAAAAGGAAAGGAGATTGGAGGAGACCCTGAATGGAATTTTGCATAACCAATATAAAAGAGCCTTTAGGCACTGTTTTTAGCCTAAAAATTGACAAAATGAAATGAATTATCAAGAACTCAAAGTTAAAGTGAACTTTCAATCCATCTTATTTATTTCATTAAAGCCCTTAGAACAACTTTGTTCGTTAGTCACTCAGCTTATATTTTAATGCTGCAAAAAATGTGGTTGTTATGCCATCCAAATACAGTCTTTTACTAGATGTTTAACAGTTTTATTATTTTTTCCTGATGTCAGGTGAGGTACCTTTTAACTTAGTTGTTCCCATCCTTTACTCCATATTTAATCCACCTGAGGATGTTTAAAAAAAATGATGAGTCACTTCCACTCCCAGATACTCTGATTTAATTGGTATTGAGTATAACGATGGTACTGATAATCTAAAAAATTTCTCAAGTGATTCTAATACTTGGCACAGTTAGGAAATCACTGTTTCAACTATATTTCCAGTCTAGATTCACCAGATTTAACTTCAAGGAAATAATGTTATGAATTGTTTGTTAATGTTTTTTATAAAGATGCTTGAGGAAGACATGCTAGAGCAAAAACTACAACTCTAGTCCTCTTGGATATTTTAGATAAGGTAAGATGTTTGAATTGCACTGATACCTACAATTAATTTGAATAAAACATTTATATCTCATTTAGTCAGATGATTCAGTGACAAAGCTGAGGTCAAGTTCAGTCACCAAGTGTCAAATCATTCCAATCTGGTGTTGGTCATCTTCTATGTGTTTTTATCTGGATAAACTTTCCTTTAAAAGGGACTCTCTAAAGAATTGTTCTAAAGCGTTCTTTTTTCATTATGATGGTTGACAATACTGAGTCATACCTGAATCACAGACTTGGCTATAACTTTCTAATTGAAAAGACTAAAAGTAGCTAAAATGCCAATTTAAAATAGTTAGTGTAGAAAAGTTGTTTAAAATAAAACTTGTTTATCATGATAAACAAGCCAAGATAATTCTGTTCCCTCATGAGAAATAATGTATATTTCACTTTCTTTTTGATTTTCAGTTTTTACAATAGCAAAAAAAAAAATTCTGACATAAATCTAAACATTTAGCTTCACCATAATTTAACAAATAACTTTGGCAACAAAATTAAATTTAAACATGGCTATGAGTTTTTGAAGTATCAATTTCTTCTGTCAAACTGTGAGTTCTTCGGTGAAGCATCTGATGAAATGTTGCTAGCCATTTTTTTTGCTGTAGTTTTTCTTTTCAAACAACTTTGCATTTATTTCTCCATCTGACCTTCCTTCACAAGAGGCAGTTACAGTATATCCATCATATTTTCTTGTTGAGCTTGAGTACAGATCATATTATTTCATTTCAGAAATAATTTCCTGATGCTGTATTCAAGTAGCACATTTTATATCAATGGACAAATCAGTGTAAAAGAATGGGAATAGCCCTGATTTAAGGGAAAAAAAGATCTGATTTGTGACTTTCAAATTGATTTTTAATTATCAAATTGATTACCTGTGTGACTATCCACCTTGGAAAGATTCACAGTGCTTTTTCTAAGCTGATTCTTATTTTGAATATTTCTTCATGGTAATATCAAAAACTATTAAAGACATTAAGCCACTCAGTTAAAGACCCCTACTTACACATAAAGATATGAGAAACAAGATCATTCATATTTCATCATAAAGATTGCATCCTAAGGGAACTATTGGACTGAACAATTACAGAGACATTAAACATATTAGAAGAAGAAAATCACCCTTAATTTGTGCCAACAATATTCCGGCCCAGATTCTCCACTGAAGTATTTATTTTATAATTTGATGATTTTCTGCACTTTACCTTTATTGATAGGAAAACAATTATAGAGGTTAAGATCCATTTGCTATTTTATATTATTTCAGAAAATGCTAATATTATTTTTTTTATAACATGTACCAATCTTGGGAAAAGTAAGAAACAGAGAGGAAAAACCTCTCTGGGTTTGTGTACGTTTGCTGGTTAATTTTTGTTTAATTATTCATTCTGAAATAATAGTTAATTTATTAGGCCGGCTTTCTTCTCCCAGAAATCCTGTAGGCTTATGTGATTGTCAAAAAAATAAAACTCATATATAAAGCTTGTAAATTAGCCAGAAATCTGCTGGTTCATATCCAGGCAAGAAATTTGCTCTCTTCTGTTGTTAGAGAGAAACTCAAATATTAAGTTACAAAAGGTTGTGAAATATTCAGAGTTGATCAAAAAAGTCTTGCCATTCCCTTCAGCTTAACTAAATTTTAAACAGATTTGTTCCTGACTATAGGTCCTTGATCTCACTTTTCCTAGAGCATTTAATTTAGAAAAATTGCAACTATATATTGTTTCCCTGCACCTTTGAGATATAAATCTTCTTGCCATTTTTACAACATAGAAATGTCTTTCTCAAAGAACTCAGAGCATCTCTTTGAAAAGAAATTATCAAGAAATACAGGATCCTTATCCCCCAGTCTCTGTGGGAGGGTAAGAGCTTAACATCAATAAATGCCAACTAGCAAGTACAGAATGCCTAATCGTACTCATCAACCTTCCTCCAATGTCCTACAGTATATTTCCACTAGCTCATCCCAGTGCTTAAAAGTCTCTTGCCCTTTGTTTGGAAGGAGTTGAATTTAATCTCCCTCCCCTGTTGCAATAGTCTTGAATAAAGTCTTTCTTGTCTGTTTATGTTGGTTCTGTGCAATTTTTCTCTGGCAGAGTCAATGTTGCCTTTCTGCCAGTCTCATAAAATATGTGCTTATACAAGCATTGGTTCTGTTTTGTTATTGCTGAGTCATTTTTAAATTTTTTTAATTATATCATTTTAAAGGACTTTACCCACATAAAGAAGGTGTTGCCTGGGGACTGGCTGAGAGAAATTGCAGGTAAGTGAAAAGTAAATGGAAGCATAGGCTTCATGATTAAGCCAAATATATATTGACTTATATAAATCAAATTAACAAATAGAAGTTTGCATGTATATACAGAAAATGAAATTTAAAACTTATATAAGTGTATACACATTTTGAAAAGTATCCTAAATATGTGAATATTTCAAACAGAGTTTAAGAACAAGGGCACTAAATTACTCATATATTTGATTCATTTCTCTTGTTCACTTTTCATTTGTAAACACTACATCAGACCTCTCTACAAGATTATTTTTAGCCTTTTTAGACAGGTAGTGAAAAGTATAATGAGCTAATTTACCTAAAATACTCCAATTGCTGAGATAACTGACTCATTTTAACATTTTCTCATTAATTATAATAGATTTTTAATTACCATTGGAAGGTTTTATAATTAGTTAACATCTAGTTATATAATCAGTGACCCTAAGCTTTCTAATTGACATAACACCTAAAAATTACTCAAAGCATGTTGTAGTGTTGCTTCATGTCAATAAATGGAACCCGAATTCCATTTATTTTAGAGAGGATGGGCTAGTGAAATTTATCAAGGATGTGCTGTGGCTTAATGCTTTTTTGGCACACCTACAAATGGCCTTGTAGAGGCTAGAAAAAGGAAATTCACAAAGAGGTTTGGAAAAAATAGATTTATATATACTATAGACCCATTATTAGCTAGGGTGAATGAAGTGAGTTTATCAAGTTGTTTTCGTTGAAAATTACATAATATCAAATTATAACAATATACTTTTCTATTAATTTTCAATGGTAAAAGTAGTAAACCTGAAGGGAAATGGAATTCAGTAATTTAAATTTTAAGAGCAATTTTTTAACAAAATTGATTTTTTCCAATTCTTGTAGCTTTGCAATCAATGACAAATCATATTTCAATAAACATAAATTAGAGAAAATCTAGAAATATTTCGATGAGCACTGTTGCCATATGCAATGATTGTGTATATCCAATCTGCACACCTCTTGTGCTTTAACTCCATAAACTGTTTTTATTTTTCTCCTGAAGAAAGTCACAAAAAAATAAAGTTGTATGCACTTGCCAAAAAGCAGTGTTTAAGTTACCAAATTGGTCATCATTTCTACCTCCAGCTCTAATTTGCTTTAGTTAGCCAATTAATTTCTAGAATCCCAATGTATATTAAACTGTGTTGAACTTCTCACAGTCCAGAAATTACTTCTCTGTATCTACCTATCTTAACTCACCATTTGGATCCCATTTGTTTGACTTGCTCTTTTGAATCTCTTTTGGAGCCAAATTGCCCAAATACTGTTTAGTATTAATTTTTTGGCTGAGCTTTTTTACCTAATTAGGTGTTCAAAAGACTTTATCCTGCATGTACCAAATATATACTGTCATATCAAGTATCCCAAGGCCTGTTTTAAAGGAAGGGATAATAAGAGTACCTTTTAATAATCTGTACATCATATATGAAATACATTAGCAATGGAACACTTACGAATTTGGCAAAAGGCCAGGGCATAATTATTTGCTAATTAGCTAGAATAGTCCAACATTTAGGATATAGCGCTTCTTACAGGACATTTCATTGTACAATTTGAAAAGAAAAGTGATGATCACTTAATTATGTAATAACTATTCTTGTTTTGGAGTTATCTGTTTAGGTAGTTTCATAATGGTATCCAGAGCTAAAGTACTTTACATGTTATGTCGTCTTTTATTTCATGTTGAAATCTCCTCAAGGTATGAAATACAAAATGACAGTGATTCAAAGTTGGACAATAACTTGCATTTCTAGGTCCAGTGTTTTTGTGCTGCTAGGTGTGAGTTCTTAAAAATATTTACTATAAATTATACTGATCTATGCTTATCATTAATTAAGAATTTCTGATTTTTTATTTGTAACATTTTTTACTCACAGATATTTTCCTAATAAATGCATTTAATCCTTCACTATTAATATCATTTCTGCAGCATTGCAACAAAATTCAGCCTTAGTGTATTTTAAAATATATTTTTAAAACTATTTTTATATAAAGTTAATATAAAATTATATCTCTCTTCTTAATAGTAGAAAATGACTTTAAGTGATAAAAACAAAGGATAACTTTTTTTTTCTAAGACATCCTCTTGAAGTTAAAGATGGCTTGTGTATCTTCTGTTCTTGAACTAATGAATGATGTTTCCCAAGAGGCCTGAGCCAAACTGTGACCAGCCCAGCACCTTTGACTCCATTTGGAATGGAAGAATTGAAGATTCTTAATAAGTTTGTTGTACACTTAAGAAATATAATAAATAAATAGAAAGGATCTTAAGAAAAGGTGATGGATTTTCATAGGGCCATTTTAAGTTAGTCTTAAATGGCTTTGTCAACAGAGAAATCTGAGGAGTGTTGCTACTAAAAGTACAAAACATTAACACATTGCAGAACAGTTAAATGTTAATGCTTTTCCTTGGCTAATTCTCTAAACTAGTTCTAAAAAGTAATTAGTGGTTTTCTATTATATACCAAAAAAACCCACACTTTCAAACTTACACCACTGCTTTGTAGTAAGCACAATATGTGTGGGCAACATTGGGATAAGAAGTAAAAGCAAACCATATCATTGCATTCAGATGGTTAGAAATAATGCAAAAAAATGAACATGACTTCCCCATTTACAGATTTTGATGTTAGATTCAGATGGAAAAAGTTGTGAAGAAAAGTTCTGACAAATGTTCATGCTTATCCAGAGAAGTTTACTATATACCAGTTATGCTTTTGTAAAAGTAATCTCTTTCTAATTTGATCCTATCATTTCTATGATAGAAGTTATCTAATAACCACATGCAACTGATTATAAAATCACAATTTAAAGAAATACAAACCACTGCTCAACGAAATAAAAGATGACACAAACAAATGGAAGAACATTCCATGCTCATGGATAGGAAAAAACAATATTGTGAAAATGGCCATACTGCCCAAGGTAATTTATAGATTCAGTGCCATCCCCATCAAGCTACCAATGACTTTCTTCACAGAATTGGAAAAAAACTACTTTAAAGTTCATATGGAATGAAAAAAGGGCCTGCATTGCCAAGACAATCCTAAGCCAAAAGAACAAAGCTGGAGGCATCATGCTACCTGATTTCAAACAATACTACAAAGCTACAGTAACCAAAACAGCATGGTACTGGTAACAAAACAGAGATATAGACCAATGGAACAGAACAGAGCCCTCAGAAATAATACCACACATCTACAACCATCTGATCTTTGACAAACCTGACAAAAACAAGCAATGGGGAAAGGATTCCCTATTTAATAAATGGTGCTGGGAAAACTGGCTAGCCATATGTAGAAAGCTGAAACTGGATCCCTTCCTTACACCTTATACAAAAACTAATTCAAGATGGATTAAAGACTTAAATGTTAGACCTAAAACCATAAAAATCCTAGAAGAAAACCTAGGCAATACCATTCAGGACATAGGCATGGACAAGGACTTCATGTCTAAAACACCAAAAGCAATGGCAACAAAAGCCAAAATTGGCAGTTGGGATCTAATTAAACTAAACAGCTTCTGCCCAGCAAAAGAAACTACCATCAGAGTGAACAGGCAACCTACAGAATGGGAGAAATTTTTCACAACCTACTCATCTGACCAAGGGGTAATATCCAGAATCTACAATGAACTCAAACAAATTTACAAGAAAAAAAACAACCCCATCAAAAAGTGGGCAAAGGATATGAACAGACACTTCTCAAAAGAAGACATTTATGCAGCCAACAGACACATGAAAAAATGCTCATCATCACTGGCCATCCAATCAAAACCACAATGAGATACCATCTCACACCAGTTAGAATGGCCATCATTAAAAAGTCAGGAAACAACAGGTGCTGGAAAGGATGTGGAGAAATAGGAACACTTTTACACTGTTGGTGGGACTGTAAACTAGTTCAACCATTGTGGAAGACAGTGTGGCATTTCCTCAGGGATCTAGAACTAGAAATACCATTTGACCCAGCCATCCCATTACTGGGTATATACCCAAAGGATTACAAATCATGCTGCTATAAAGGCACATGCACATGTATGTTTATTGTAGCACTATTCACAACAGCAAAGACTTGGAACCAAACCAGATGTCCATCAATGATAGACCAGATTAAGAAAATGTGGCACATATACACCATGGAATACTATGCAGCCATAAAAAATGATGAGTTCATGTCCTTTGTAGGGACACGGATGAAGCTGGAAACCATCATTCTCAGCAAACTATCACAAGGACAAAAAACCAAAAGGTGGGAATTGAAAAGAGAAACTTGGACACAGGAAGGGAAATCACTGGGGGGAGGGGTAGGGATAGCATTAGGAGATATAACTAATGTAAATGATGAGTTAACGGGTGCAGCACACCAACATGGGACATGTATACATATGTAACAAACCTGCACATTGTGCACATGTACCCTAGAACTTAAAGTATAATAATAAAAAAAAAGAAAATATAGCTCAAAAAAAAAAAAAAAAACAGAAGTTTGGATTAAGGTTACACTGCAGAAAGTGGCAGAGTCCAAATTGAAACTCCTGCTGAGTTATTCTACTCTCATCTTGGCTGGCTCTCTTAGTGTTAGCAGTATAGAAAGAAAAATAGGCCTATTTCAGCAATGCATGCAAGACAACATTTCATAAGCGTTCACGGGATGAATTGACTATCTCCTATAGGACTCTTCCTGACAAGTATAGGTTTCTGGCTGCTGCTCTTCTCCTAATTCCACCCTTCCTTGCCTTCTCTGTCAGAGTAATTGTTGCAATTATTTATTTTTCATAGTATTATTTCATTATTCTTTTAAGGTTCATGGGATCTGCAGTGATGTTCTTTCTTCATTTCTGATATTAATAATTTGTGTTCTCCTTTTTTCATAGCTTTGCAAAGAGATTTATTAATTTTATCAGTTTTTCAAATAACTAGCTTTTAATTTTGTTGATTTTTCTCTATTGCTTTCCTGTTTTCAATTTCATTGATGGAAATCTTTTGTATTATTTCCTTTCTTCTGCTTACTTTGGATTTCATTTACTCTTCTGCTAGTCTCCTAAAGGTGAAATTGTAGATTCCTGATTTAGATCTTTCTTCTTTTCTAATCTACTTATTTAATGCTATAAATGTCCCTCTAAGCACTGGTTTGGCTGCATCCCACAAATTTTGATAAGTTGTGTTTTCATTTTTATTAAGTTCAAAATATTTTAAATTTTCTTTTCAGATTTCTTGTTTAACTCATACTTATTTTATTTACAGGTATATTGTATAATTTTTACATATTTTGGGGTTTTCCAGTTGTCTTTCTGGTATTGATTTCTAATTCAATCTCATTGTGCTCTGAAAACCAATATTGTATGATTTCTATTCTTTTAAATTATTAAGATGTGTCTTATTACCGAAATGTGGTCTGTTTAGGTGAATATTCCATGTGAGCCTGGGAAGAACGCATATTCTGCTGTTATTGAATGAAGTAGATTATCGATGTTCATTATATCCAGACGATTGATGGCGTTATTAAGTTCAACTATGTCCTTATTAATTTTTTGCCTGCTGGATCTGTCCCTTTCTGATAGAAGGATGTTGAAGTCTCCAACTATGATACGGAATTAATCTATTTCTCCATGCAGCTCTATCAATTACATAGTTTGATGCTCTATTGTCAGATGTATATACATTAAAAATGTTATTTTTCATGAAAAATTAATCGTTTTATCATTGTATAATGCCCCTCTTTATCCCTAATAACTTTCCTCACTTTGAAATCTGCCCTGTCAGAAATCAGCATAGCTATCCCACTTTCTTTTGATTAGTGTTAGTATGGTGTGTTTTTCTCCTCCATCTATTTACTTTCAATTTTAAATGTCATTATATGTGTCTTTATACTTAAAGTGGGTTTCTTATAGACAATGTATATTTGTGTTTTATTTTTTGATCCATTCTGAAAAATCTCGGTCTTTTTATTGGTGCATTTAAATTGTTAATATTCTAAATGACTATGGATATAGTTGGATTAATATTTACTATATTTGCTACTTTAAAAAATGTTTTCTCGTCCTTGTTCTTTGTCTCTATTTTTGATTCTACTCTTTTTCTGCCTATTGTGGTGTTAATTAAGCATTTATATGGTTACATTTTCTCTCCTTTCTCAGCAGATAAATTGTAGTTCTTTTTTTACATTTTAATTAGTAGCCTGAGTTTGCGATATACAGGTACAAGTAACGCAAGTACACTTTTGAATAATACTATACCACTTCATGTGAATGAGAGTACTTTATAATAACAAAATAATCATAATTGCTCCCTCTCATTTCTTGTATCATTGCTGTCATTCATTTTACTTATACATAAGCATATATAACAATGAGTAAAAAAAAAGTTTTTATTTTACCTGTACTTATCCCCTCTCTAGTGTTCTACCTTTCCTTATTGCATCCAAGTTTCTGACATATTATTTTCCTTCTCTCTAAAGAACTTCTTTTAACATTTCTTGCATGATAGGTCTACTGGTACCAAATTCCTTCAATTTTTGTTTGTCTGATAAAGTCTCTTTTTCTCCTTGCCTTTTGTGGGATAATTTTGCAGGTTGCAGGATTCTAGATTAGTGGGGAATTTTTGTGCTCTGAACACTTTAAATATTTTACATCACTCTATTCTTGTTTGAATGGCTTCTGAGGAGAAGTCAGATATACTTATCTTTGTTCTTCTATAAATAAGAAGTCCCCCAAACCATGGCTGAATTGGGAATTAATTCATAAGTATATACTGGGTGATTTCCTAAGTAAATTTTTCCCAGTAACTAAGTATTTGTGTTTAGTATGGAGTTAATTTTATTGGTTAAATGTTTTTGGTTGTTATTTTTCCCCAATATTTCTAATTGATTTTCTTATATAGCTTACTTTTCTAGTTTCATTTTGTTTTGTCTATTGTGCAGTCATTTGTAAAGGGAATATAGCCCTTTACTTATCTCATTAAGTAATTTTAACATATATTTTGAAGTCTTTATCACATATTTCCTCAAAGCTATTTTTCTGGAATTTATTCATTTTCTGGTTATTGATTTTATTGACTTTGTGAGCAATTTTTAAAATCATGGATCTCAAAAATTTTAACAAAGAGACCTGTTTAGAGGATTGTTTCCACACCTCTAGTTTCTTTGCTTTTGCTCCTCCTCATCTAACATTCTGTGATGCCCCTTGTCTGCTCCCAAGACTCTCCAGTCAGAAATAGGCTTTAAAGTTGTATTTTTGGGCTCCTGTGTCATGGTTAAATCAAGAATATCAGAGATCCAGGTAAAATACTCCTGGATTGCTTGGTATCATTTCAGGTTGAATGGCTTTATCTGTGTCTTCCTGCTTTTGTAAGTCTATCTTGATGATGTTGGTTGGAAGTAGTATTTTTGATGATTTGCTCCTTTTTGTTGTTTAATTATTATCCACTCACATGTAAGGAGATCCACTCTCAGCATCTCACTCCAAAAAGTGAATCAGAGACCTATTGTCAAATGTCAAATCCCTTTGAACTCTTACCTTGAATGAATTAAAACACTAGTATCTATTTCCTTTTTTAAGCTAAGAATGCAGTGATTTCATGATTCAATCTCACTCACAATTTTATAATTTTATTTTATTTCTTATGTTCTGAACCTATTTATTTTTTCTTGTTCCTATTTTTATTTTACCTATCACTGGAGCTGAGAGGGTGAATCAAATGTATTCTATGGAGTCATCATGTTGGAAGTCTGAAATTCATGTTTATAGCATAAGCCTCTTTATTTCTTATCTTTTATCTGTTATTGAGGAAACACTGTTAATCACTGGTTTTAAATCACATTTTGTCTCATTATATCAAGGATACAACTTTAAAAGTTAGAAAATAGTTTTGTCATCATTGTAAACATACCTAAAAGGTAAGGGTTCTTTTGCTGTGGAATTTTAAAAATTACTTCTGATAGATAGCTTTTGGCCTGAATTTTCTATATATTTTCTTGTCATTGCAATGACTAGTATAAGAGATAATGTGGTACTAAAATACACTAATCTCAGAAGAGTATGTGGCTTACATTAAACCCTTACAAAAATGAAATATGTATTTAACAAGACTTTCATTGAGCAAATAGGAACATTTTAAATTAGTAATGTTCCCTACAGAATGCTAGGTAATGTAGGGATATTATGTTAATATTTGGCTAAATTTATATGAAAACTTTATTTGTATAACTTAACATATTTTAATTAGTTGTGAACTTCTCTTTATAACAGTCTTCCTTAAATGATTAATATATTTTGCTTTGTGAAGTGGCACATTAAATGTGCATGCACATACCTGAAGAGTTTAATGGATTTATGACTATTAAAACCAATGCATCTATAAAAATTGCTTGACCATTGGGTTTAATGTAAAAGGTCAGAGTGTTCTAGGTTTAAAAATTCTTATTTTTAAGGCTCATTAGAGAAGCTGTAAAAATCTACCTTCCAGGTGAGAGAATTGTAGTTCAAATGTTTACCAACCTTGGTTTTTTAACCTCTGAAATTTTAAAGGACAGTTGTGCTACTTAATGCACTTTTATATTTCTCAATGGGAAAGTGCATTTTCCTCCTACTAAAATCAAGAATTCCTACAAAATTCCTCTTTGAGCTCAATGCAAGAGTGAAATATATACATTTATAAAAGAACGTGGGAGGCAAAAGACTATTTTATATAAAGAATTGTTTCTTGTGTGGATAAAATATTTTTGAGAAGTGTATAGGTACCATGATACTACGCTGAATTCTTTTTCTTCTATTTATCTTTCTCTTTTGGTGAGGGGAGCATACACGTAATATTTTGATACATGCATAGAATGTGTAATGATTGAGTCAGTATATTTAAGGTATTTAAGGTACTCAAGTAATTATAATTTCTATGTGTCGGGAACATTTCAAGCCCTCCCTTCTAGCTATTTTGAAATATACAACACATTGTTTTTAACTCTCGTCACTCTATTCTGCCATCAAACATTAAAACTTATTCCTTTTATCCAACGGTATGCTTGTGCCCATTAACCAATAGCTCTTCATCACACACATCCCCCCACACACACACATACATTCTGCAGCCTCTGTTAACTATCATTCTGCTCTCTACATTCATGAAATCAACTTTCTTAGCTCCCACATATAAGGAAAAGCATGCAATATTCGTCTTTCTGTACCTGGCTTATTTCACTTAACATCATGGGCTCTAGTTCCATACATGTTGCTACAAATGACAGAATTTCATTCTTCTTTATGACCAAGTAGTATTCCAATGGGTATATATACCATATAGTCTTTATTCATTTATCTGTTGAGGGACACTTAGGTTGATGCCATATTTTGGCTATTGTGAATACCGCTGCAATAAACTAGAGTGAAGATATCATTTTGACATATGGAGTTCCTCTACTTTGAATAAATATCTAGTAGCAGAAGTGCTAGATCATATGGTAGTTCAATTTTTTGTGTTTTGAGAAACTTCCATGCTGTTTTTCATAATGTCTATACTAATTTACATTTCCACCAACAGTGTTTAAGAGGTTTTTTTCCTCTGCATCTTCACCAGCATTTTTTTTTCAGTTGTTTGTGTTTAAACTTTTTTTTTTTTTTTTTTGTGATGGAGTCTCACTCTGTTGCCCAGGCTGGAGTGCAGTGGCGCAATCTCGGCTCACTGCAAGCTCCGCCTCCTGGGTTCACGCCATTCTCCTGCCTCAGCCTCTCCGAGTAGCTGGGACTACAGGCGCCTGCCAACACGCCCGGCTAATTTTTTGTTAGTAGAGATGGGGTTTCACCGTGGTCTTGATCTCCTGACCTCATGATCCGCCCACCTTGGCCTCCGGAAGTGCTGGGATTACAAGCGTGAGCCACCGCGCCCGGCCGTGTTTAAGCTTTTTAAATAATAGCCATGCTAACTGGAATAAGATGATATTTCATTGTGGTTTTAATTTGCATTTCTCTGATGATTAACGATGTGGAACTTCTTTCATATAGTTGCTGGCAATTGGTCTTCTTTTGAGAAATATCTAATTCATCCCTTTGGACCACTTTTTAATGGGATTATTTGCTTTTTTGCTGTTGAGTTGCTTGTATTCTTTGTATATTCTGGATGTTAGTTCCTTGTTGGATAAATAGTTTCCAAATATTTTCTCATATTCAACAGATTGTGTCTTTATTCTGTCAGTGTTTCCTTTGCTGTGCAGAAAATTTATAGTTTAATATAGTCCAACGTTTGTTTTAGTTGATTGTGCTTTTGAGTTCTTAGCCATAAAATATTTGCCTAGACTGATCTCCTGGAGTTTTTTCGCTATGTTTTCTTTTAGGAATTTTATAGTTTCAGGTCTTACATTTATATCTTTAGTTGATTTTGAGTTAATTTCTATATATTATGAGAGATATAGGATCTAATTTTATTCTTGTGCTTATGAATATGCAGTTTTTCCAATAGCATTCATTTTAGAAGGTGTCTTTTTCCAATCTATGTTCTTGGTGCATTTGTTGAAAATCAGCTGATTTTGAATACATGGGTTCATTTCTGGGTTCACTATTTTGTTCAGTTGATCTGTGTGTCTGTTTTTAAACCAATACCATGCTATTTTGGTTACAATATCTTTGTAATATATTTTGCAGTCAAGTAGGGTAAATTGCTTTGGCTATTAAGGCTCTTTTTAAATTCCATACAAATTTTAGAATTTTTTTTCTATTTCAGTGAAAATGACATAAATATTTTGATAGGGATTTCATTGAATCTGTAGATTGATTTGGATTGTGTGGTCATTTGAGTGATATTAAATCTTCTGATCCATGGGCATGAGATGTCTTTCCATTTCTTTCTATTCTCTTTAATTTCTTTCATCAGCGTTTTGCATTTTTCCTTTTAGAGGTCTTTCACTGCCTTGGTTAAATTTGTTCCACAATATTTTAATTTTTTTGTAGCTATTATAAATGGGAATGCCTTTTTTCTTTCTCAGTTATTTCATTATTGGTGTCAGTACTCATGCTGCTATAAAGAACTGCCTGAGATTGGGTAATTTATAAAGAAAAGAGGTTTAATTGACTCACAGTTCTGCCCAGCTGGGGAGGTTTCAAAATACTTACAATCATGGTGGAAGGGGAAGCAAACATGTCCTTCTTCACATGACAGCAGGAGAGAAAAGAATGAGAACAAGGTGGAGGGGGAAGCTCCCTTATAAAGCCATCAAATCTTGTGAGAACTTACTATCATGGGAATAGCATGAGGAAAACCTCCCCCATTATTTAATTACCTCCCACCAGGTCCTTCCCACAACATATGGGGATTATGAGAACTACAATTCAAGATAAGATTTGGGTGAGGACACAGCCAAATCATATTAATTGGCTTATAGAAAACTCCTGATTTTTGTATGTTGATTTTGTATCCTGCAATCACACTGAATTTGTTTATCAAATCTAAGAGGTTTTTGGTGGAGTCTTTAAGTTTTTCTAAATATATGATCATGTCATCTTCAAAGAGGGACAATTTGAATTTCTCCTTTCCGTTTTGAATTTTTTTTTCATTTTCTTTCTCTTTTTTTTCCTCTTTGATTACCATGGCAGGAACTTTCAGCACTATTTTGAATAGGAATGGTGACAAAAGTGGACATCTTTGTCTTGTTCTAGTTCTTAAAGGAAAGGCTTTCAGCTTTTCCCCATTTAGTATGATGTTAGCTGTGATTGTGCCACATACGGCCTTTATGATGTTGAGGAAAGTCCCTTCTATGCCTAGTTTGTTGAGATTTTTTATCATTAAAGGCTCTTAAACTTTATCAAATGTTTTTTCTGCATCTATTGAGATAATCATATGATTTTTGTCCTTCATTCTGTTGTGATATATTGTATTTATTGATTTGCATATGTTGAACTATCTTTGCATCCCACTTGATCATGGTGTCTTATCTTTTTGATGTGCTGTTGGATTCAGTTTGCTGGTATTTTGTTAAGAATATTTGTGTCTATGTTTATCAGGCATATCGGCCATTAGGTTCCCTTTTTGTTCTTGTTTCTTTTTCTGGTTTTGATATTAGGATAATTCTGGCTTTGTAGCATAAATTAGGAATAATTTCCTCCTCTTAAAATTTTTGCAAAAGTTTTAGGATAATTGCTGTTAGTTCTTCTTCATATGTTTGGTGGAATTCAGCAGTGATGCCATCTGGTCCTGGCCTTTTCTTTGTTGGAAGACATTTTATTACTGATTAAATCTTTCTAGTTGCTATTGGTCAGTTCAGATTAGAAACTTACTTATTTTCTCTAGGTTTTCCAGTTGAAATTTATTTTATCATTGATGATTTTCCTGCCATTCTTTAATAAGAAAGATAGACATTAATAACTATTTAGCACCAAACGTATGTCAGGACACTTCTAAACATGTTGTATTTTTTTAAATTTTACCTTCAGAAGAATCCTCAAATATTGGTTGCTATCCCCATATTTAGGTGAGGGTAGGGAAGTATAGCCAGAGTTTAATCTGGGTCTCTTCATCTCTACGTTGGAAAGAGAACTGGTCTCTTCCAGTTCTATGGTGGAAATGAACTTTCCACCATAAAAATAAATGCATGTATCTGGCTATTGACATAAATTATTAATTATCCCACCTTGTATCAAAAGTATTTCTCACGTTTAATAAGTAAGGAAAATTAAATTATATAATAAATATATTTACTTTAAAAATAAATTTTAAATCAAACATTGTAGTGGGGCCTGGAATGAGAATTTCCACAGCCAACGCTACAGTCAAAGAACAAAAAGAGCAAGGTTTCGTTTCTTTATTAGTGCAAAAGCACTTACATATTGGTATGAAGTTGTTTAACCCTGTAAGAGGAGAGACGGTATAGAAGACACTGCACAAAATGTAACAGACTCCAGAAATGAGTACACCTATAAGAGAAAGTGGTGCTGCTGATTTTATTTTTCTGTATTTGACAGAAGTGCATCAATCAACAAACTTGGATTTGTTGTACTGATTGTCTGGAAGTATAGTTTCCTTACTGCTGAGTATAGGTTAATTTTTATTGCTTTTTTCTTTTACTATATGCTACTTCCTAATATATCTATGATTTCTGCAGGGCAAGAGTGATACGAGTGGCTAAATATTTGGTTAAGTCTTAACAGTGGACAGGAAGCATGCTTAAGGTCACCATTCTTCAGTGTTGAAGATTCAGAGACCATGATCTTGTTCTGTTTTCCCATCTGTCCTCTTGCCTTATCATCTCTTTTTGGTCCTTCCTTCAACTCTTCCTTCCCTTTAGTCTCTCTTCTATTCACTTTTTATTCTATAACTTTCTATTCTATTCTATGTTTGAGAGAGAAAAAGAATAATAATAATTCTGGAGCCTTCATTATTTTTGAAAATATTCTTTGATTTCCTCAGACAATGTATTCCACAAATAAATTTTCCCCCCTTGAAAGTTCTTTATAGTGACCTGACACCGATACAATTTCTTTAATTTGCTCTACGTCTTAAATTTTAAGTGTTTTACAAAGTTCAGGGGCTTAAGATAATTATCAAACTAATATAAGGAGGGAGAACATGTTAAAAATAAATAATGTAACTATCTATAGTATCATAAACCTTAAAAAACCTTAAAAAAGTCTCCATCTATTAATTTAGAATAAGTAAAAACTGATAATAGAGTGACATGGATAATGTTTAAGCCCATGTACTATTAGTATCATAATTTATTGGTCACAAGTAAAAATATATTTTATGTAAAATTTTTATCAAATTTTACCTTGCTAAAACGATAGTTTATTAAAAGTAAAATAATTTATACTGTATGTCCACACTTAGTGAACTTCGAGTCCAATGGGCTGGAGAAATCATAACCTTGATTACTACATCAAAAATGACTTTAATGAAATAAATTACATGGCTTCTTTGATGTTATCTAGTTATTTCTTGGTATCAATTTAGATATAAATATGCTAATATATTATAGTTATATATAGGAAATAAGCAAATATGCTAAGCATTTATCTTTCAACTTCTATTGTTCAAGAAGAGACTTAATAAAGAGAATATGATGCAGTAAATTATAAATGTCATTTGAAAAACATGAGAGCCATGCATATAAAGGTGTTTAAAATGAGCAAAGGTCTCTAGAGATTAGACAGAGTATAATATAGGATAATATGTTAAAGAAAATGCATTCCATTGTTTTCTTTCTTATAAATGATACAGAGAAGAAAATACGTAAGTGATATATGTTTTAATTAAAATATTACATTGACAATTTATTAATAGAGGTAATTCTAGATGGTATTTGGTTATGAATTTGTTTCCTTTAAAAAGGCTCTCTAGTCTACAAAATATATGAACATCATTTTTGGCAAAATACAGTGAGTATGCTTCATATCCTTATCTGTGAACCACTCTTGTTTCTATCTATTTACTACGACTATTTCCAGAATTTATGCTTTTACATTTATCACCGCCTACACAATGGAACTGCTACTTTTATAAAGACCTATATATCGCTGTAGCTGTAACTAAGTTTTCATTGTTGTTTTTAGTTGTTTTCTCTCTTGCTTAAAGACTCTGGCTGTTTATCTCAGAGCACATACAGAAATTGAAATGTACAAAAATGGAAGTTATTAAATAGAGACCACACAAGATACCCACTCTACTTGAATGAAGGCTTTTTCATGACATCAATTCAGCTGCAGTATCTTCAGTTCTTACAGTGGGGAAGCCAGAATCTCTAGACAAGGGAAGAAGGGCTTATGAGTTGTGTTCTGGTAGGTGTAAGAAATGGTAAGTCTCATCCCCAAGGACATGGTTAAAAAAAATTTTGAGTGGCATTTTTGGAATGGGACCTAGGTTTCTGCATTTTTAAAAAGCTCCAAAGAGCTAAAAATACTTAAGAACAAACATTGAGTAACAAGGGTACAGTGAACTAGTCTGAAACTGCATATGAAGTACATGGTGTTTTCTTAGATTCTTGGTTTATTTAGTGTTACTGTGAAAGTCAGCGGAGACTATGAGGCATTCTCCTGAACTCCCAGCCTCTCCAGCTACCTTTTATTCTTGTAACTAAATTCATAAAATTAATACTCAAGCTCAGTGTTGACTGAATCAGAAACAACTGTAGATCAAACTCACACTGCTTTAAGGTTGAAAATGTTTTTTGACTCACACACACACACATGCAAGGTAATAAGAATCACAAATGACAGGTAATTCAAGAAGCAGCTAAGATACAAAACAAAGCAAAACTTCACATAATCATTTATTATAGATCTCTTAAGCCATACATTCAATATTTCACATTTTCGTTACTTTGCAGTAGCATTGTTAAAATGTAAGTATATAGTCACTGGTAATAAATTTAAAATGTTTAAAGTGTAGGGACCAATGGAAACATTTCCATTTATCCTCTGAAATTTTGCTGTAAAATCAACTCACAAAAGACTGATTGATTTGAGCAAAGGCCTACAAATGTATCAACCTGCACATGGGGAAGAACCACAGAGTGATTACGTAACCCCAACCTTCCAGTGTGGTTCATATATGCCATACTGAGATTGCAGAATGTATGAGGCTTGGCTCTGACAAAACAGGTTATAGTGGCAAAACAGGTTACAGGAGGGAAAAAGAGGAGACTTTTCTTATGTAGATGGAATCCCACAGGTAGCAGCCCTCAAAAGATGTAGTAAATGTTTCTCTGAGATCTTGAAAGCTGTCTCTTATTTGTTATTGGGGAGACACTGTTAATCACTGGTTTTAAATCCACATTCAAGGATACAATTAAAAAATTAGGAAATAGTTTTTTCATTATTGTAAACATACCTAAAAGGTAGGAATTTTGCTGTGGAAGTTTAAAAATTACTTTTGATAGATAGCTTTTGGCCTGAATTTTCTATTTATTTTCTTGTCACTGCAATGACTAGTATAAGAGATAATGTGGTACTAAAATATGCTAATCTCAGAAGAGTATGTGGCTTACATTAAACCCTTACAGAAATTAATGTTTGTTAGGGTTCCACAAGGGAAGGCCTCAGAGAAACCTAGCCACATCGATGCACATTTTCTACAGATGCAAATCTCCCCAACAAAAGACAGTTTTGCAGGGCTCCTTTTACAAGCCCTCTTCATAGCAATGTCAAAATATGTTAAATAAGTATATTTTGGGGTGAAATATTTTGATTTCCTTCAAAAGCATAACTGAACAAATGCAAGAATAAACAGGAACAGAATCACAATATGATAACATACCTAATCAAGGAAGGCACTTTTTTGTAGCTTGGAATGCATTACTTTTTCTCTGTGATTCTTGGATAATGCAGAAGTTCAGAACTCCTCAAATAAGGAAAATGTGTTCTGAATTTGCACAATTCTATTATGTTTTGTGTCCTGCCACTTTAGCCATAGAATGGACATCAATCTTCATTGAAATGTCATAAGACCCCTGCATGAGCAAATCCAATTGAACTTTGTTTGCTAAGTTATTGCGTTCCTTACATTCATTCAGAAATGTAAGTAATAATGAATGCCTTTAAACAAAGAATTTTAACATTTCTTACTTTTACAGTTTGTGGGACTATAGACTGCAATTTAGAATTAATAGAAAAGTCAAGGATATTTGTGAAGAATTTAAGTATGAGAAGGAATGCTTGCACCAGAAAAAAAGTCCAAGAAAGACTTACTATCATGGAAAACCAGGAGATAACTCTAAAGAAAAACAATGCTTACAAACTCAAGAGCTCAAAATGATATGAAATTCCTACTCTCTAGCCCCTCTTACTACACATGCAACTATGGACAAGCAATTTAACCACTGTAAACTTTAGTTTTCTTACCTGTAAAACAATGAAGGTGATGATCATGCCTATTTCATGAAGTAGTTCTTCAAGTTAAATAAAATAATCTGTGTGAAAATTCTAGCATAATGTCTCCTCCATAGAAAGGACTCTCTGAAATCACATTTCATTTTTTTGAGGAAAAAAAAAAAAAAAAAAAAAAAAGCATTGAGTAAGTAGAAGCCAGGAATGCTGCTAAACATCTACAATGCACAAGACAGCATCTACAAAACCACCCCTGCCACAATATAGAAGTTTCTGGCCTAAAATGTCAATAGCGTCACTGTTAAGAAATTCTGCTTTAATCTATACATTTTAGCAGAGTATAATTTTCTCTGCAGAAAAATATTTATAATTTTATTATGTAATTTGGAAGCTATGAATAGAAGAAATTCTTCTGTGAATGATTTGTAGAAAACTTTTTTATTAACTAATAATATCTAAAGGAATAAAAGATAATGATATTTATATCTCTGTTTAAGCCTTGAGTAATCAGCAAACCTTTCAGAAATGCACAAAACTTCAATTTTTTTAGTCTATTAAATAGACAATTAAGGTCTTAAAATTGTTGATATAAATGGCGATTTATTGTTTTACATCTCAATTTCTTAGACTGTTACTCACTTCAAAAAAACTGACTTTGCTACAATGGTACTTACGTCACCAGGTAAAAACTTACATAAAATAATTATAAAACTAACCTTTAGTAACAAATACAATCCAATAATAACACTACTATCCAAAAGAAAAGTATTTAACGGTCAACACAATTTCAGGTCTGCATTTCAAAATGTTTTTCCTGAATCTTTTATTCTTCCTTTTCTGTGACAGTCTTACTAATGCATCAGTACAAAATAATTATCTGTTTTGCAATCCAAGGAACACATTATGATCGATTGGGGAAATATAAAACTGCCCACCATGATATCCCACCCACTAACAAATGAAATCTGAATCACTTTGTGAAATGTCTAATATCAGAGTTTTTTAGGTCACACCCAGGTGATTCTCACATGTTCTATGATTGAGAAACTACAGGGCAAGTAAGTCTTACTATCTGCTTTATGCAAAGGATAAGTAAATTAGTATGGAAACAGTAGTTTCATTGGCTAATGCCCATTCTTACAGTATCCAAAGCAAAAATTGCACCACAGATAAACAAGCAGGGAAGATTTTATTCGAGGCTATGCAATAGGGGAGACAGACAAAAATGCAGTCAAAACTCCACTAAACAAAAAGCAGAACAGATTGTAAGGGCTGGGGCAGGAAGATCTTAGGCCTTACCCAACAGAGAGTAAGTTGTTTCTGACCTCCACGACAGAATGTAATTTCACACTTTGGAACGAAGGGTCCACCTTAGACTGCTACTCTCTTATAGAGACTGAAAAAGGTGGTATCTCCTTCAGCATTTACATTTTTTATTTATTTTATTATTGTACTTCTTTAGGTTTTAGGGTACATGTGCACAATGTGCAGGTTTGTTACATATGTATCCATGTGCCATGTTGGTTTGCTGCACCCACTAACTCGTCATTTAGCATTAGGTATATCTCCTAATGCTGTTCCCTCCCCCCTCCCCCTACCCCACAACAGTCCCTGGAGTGTGATGTTCCCCTTCATATGTCCATGAGTTCTCATTGTTCAATTCCCACCTGTGAGTGAGAACATGCGGTGTTTGCTTTTTTGTCTTTGCGATAGTTTACTGAGAATGATGGTTTCCAGTTTCATCCATGTCCCTACAAAGGACACGAACTCATCATTTTTTATGGCTGCATAGTATTCCATGGTGTATATGTGCCACATTTTCTTAATCCAGTCTATCGTTGTTGGACATTTGGGTTGGTTCCAAGTCTTTGCTATTGTGAATAGTGCCGCAATAAACATACGTGTGCATGTGTCTTTATAGCAGCATGATTTATAGTCCTTTGCGTGTATACCCAGTAATGGGATGGCTGGGTCAAATGGTATTTCTAGTTCTAGATCCCTGAGGAATCGCCACACTGACTTCCACAGTGGTTGAACTAGTTTACCGTCCCACCAACAGTGTAAAAGTATTCCTATTTCTCCACATCCTCTCCAGCACCTGTTGTTTTCTGACTTTTTAATGATGGCCATTCTAACTGGTGTGAGATGGTATCTCATTGTGGTTTTGATTTGCATTTCTCAGATGGCCAGTGATGATGAGCATTTTTTCATGTGTTTTTTGGCTGCATAAATATCTTCTTTTGAGAAGTGTCTGTTCATGTCCTTTGACCACTTTTTGATGGGGTTGTTTGTTTTTTTCTTGTAAATTTGTTTGAGTTCATTGTAGATTCTGGATATTAGCCCTTTGTCAGATGAGTAGGTTGCGAAAATTTTCTCCCATTCTGTAGGTTGCCTGTTCACTCTGATGGTAGTTTCTTTTGCTGTGCAGAAGCTGTTTAGTTTAATTAGATCCCATTTGTCAATTTTGGCTTTTGTTGCCATTGCTTTTGGTGTTTTAGACATGAAGTCCTTGCCCATGCCTATGTCCTGAATGGTACTGCCTACGTTTTCTTCTAGGGTTTTTATGGTTTTAGGTCTAACATGTAAGTCTTTAATCCATCTTGAATTAATTTTTGTATAAGGTGTAAGGAAGGGATACAGTTTCAGCTTTTACATTTTAAAGTTTCAAAGAAATGGCTCTAATAGTAGGTCCTTGAGAATGACACTGTTGGGTCGTAAAACTGTCAAGAAGCTTTTAAAATGATTTATACCTGAAACGGGCATAGAAAGCATTTACAAGTTTTATAAAGTAAATGGTCTGAGGAAAAGAAGGTCACACCCTTGAATCAGAAAGAAGGCTGCCTAAAGTGTAGCCATGCTGAGGGTAATATTAAGGCCTCCTTAGACACAGATAATGAGGTGTTTTTTTGTTTTGTTTTGTTTTCTCTTAGAAAGGCTTCTGTCAAATTTTGCTTCACCTTATATATACCTGTGAGTTTTATAAAAATACTGATATCTAGTCCATACATGGGTGCTTTACCCTATTGTTGATTTCTTACACTTTTGACTTCTTAAAGTTAAAAAAAGTATATATTTTATATATATAATATATACAATATATTATATATAAAACATGTAAATATAATTTACACTATAAATACATTTATAATATAAACATAAATATATAAAAATATATATATTTCTATATAACATGTATATTTCTATATAATGTATATATTATATATTTCTATATAATATATAAAATGTATAATAGATAATATATAAATATAAAATATATAAATAAAATATAAAAATTAATATATTTATATATTATATACATTTTTATATTTCTACATATCAATATATAATATATAATAAAATATATATTATATACTTATATATCTTATATACTTATATATGTTATATATCATATATCATATTTATATTCTATGTAAATGTATATATTTTAAATATAAATATATACAATATCTGTTTTATATAAAAAACATACAATCTTTTAGGCCGGGCGCAGTGGCTCATGCTTGTAATCCCAGCACTTTCGGAGGCCAAGGCGGGCGGATCACGAGGTCAGGAGATCAAGACCACGGTGAAACTCCGTCTCTACTAAAAATAGAAAATATGAGCTGGGCGCGGTGGCGGGCACCTGTAGTCCCAGCTCCACGGAGAAGCTGAGGCAGGAGAATGGCGTGAACCCAGGAGGCGGAGCTTGCAGTGAGCCAAGATTGCACCATTGCAGTCCAGCCTGGGTGACGGGGCAAGACTCCGTCTCAAAAAAAAAAAAAAAAAAAAAAAAATTTTTATACATTTTATAGATAAAGATATATAAATATATAAATATATACAATCTATATGTTTTATATGTATAAATATGTACAATCTTTTTATATATTTATATAAATTATACAATCTTTTTATAGATTAAATATATACAATCTTTTATTTTATATATAAATATGTACTTTTATATATTTCATATGTAAATATGCAGAAGCTTTTCATATATTTTATATATCAATATATACAATATTGATATATATTATATATAAATATATACATATGTACAAATATATACATATATGTATACAAATATACACATATATGTATGCATATATACTATATATACACATATATGATATATGTATATACTATAAATATTACACATATTCGTATACATACAAATACATATACATACATGCATGTCTATATATACTACATACACATGCATGTATGTAAATATAGACGTATATATGTATATATACACATATACATCTATAGTATATATACATACATGTATGTATATGTACACACGTATATATATAGTATATATGTATATACATGTATAAACATATATACTATATGATATATATACTATATATACTATGTATAACATAACATATACTATAATATATATTATACTATGTATACTATATACTATATACATACATGTATGTGTATACATATATACTATATGCTATATATACTATATAGAATATATACTATATATACTATATGCTATATATACTATATACAATATATTCTATATACAATATACTATATATTATATATACGATATATACTATATATACTATATTGTATATACTATACGATATACATACATGTATGTATATGTATACATATGTAGTATATATGCATATAAATATATACATATATGTATATATTTACATATATGTAGAAATATTTACATACATCGTGTATATATGTATATATACTATATATACACATACATCTATAGTATATATACATGTATGTACTATGTATACATATAGTATATATATATACTATACACATGTATACATATAGTAAATATGTATGTACATGTATATACATATATAGTATATGCTGTATATACTATATACTATATATAAAATATATACTATATAGAATATATACTATATATACTATATAGAATATATACTATATATACTATATACACTATATATTATACACTATACACTATATACACTATATATATACTATATACACTATATATGGTATAGTATATATGTATACTATACATATAGTATAGTATATATATGTATGTATATATGTATGTATGTATATGTACGTAAATAATCTACATATATGTCAATATATACATATATGTATACATGTATATGCATACATACTACATATGTATACATATATACATGTATGTATATCGTATAGTATATACAACAGTATATATAGTATATAGTATATATCGTATATATAATATATAGTATATCTATTGTATATATGTATATTGTATATATTGTATAGTATATATATAGTATAGTGTATAATATATATACCATATATATAGTGTATAAATATATATACCATATAGTATAGTGTATATATATATATACTACACATATATGGTATAGTATATATATATATACACTATACATATACTACATATACAGTATA
>NW_026652276.1:159469365-159619788 GCF_009828535.3 Hylobates moloch | reverse complement strand
GTACATAGTATATACATATGTACTATATATGTATATACTATACATATATACTACATATATAATACACATATACATATAAAAACATACATGCATGTATATTATGCATGTATACTATATATACATATGTAGTATATACATCTATGTGTATACATGTGTGTATATATACTATACTATAGATGTATATACCATATACACTATATATACTACATGCATATATAGTATACAGTCATGTGTATATGTATTTATATATATATGTATGTGTATTTTATATGTAGTATATATGTATAGTATATACATATATAGTACATATGTATATACTATGTACCATATATACATATGTATATATAATGTATATATGTATACATAGTATATATAGTATATGTGTACATACTATATATAATACATAGTATATATAGTATATGTGTATATACTATATACACATACATTATATATAGTATATGTGTGTATATATACTATATATAGTATATATAGTATGTATATGCTATATATATACACATATATATAGTATGTATATTTCATATATATAGTATATGTGTATATACTATTTATACATATATAGTATATGTGTATATACACATAGTATATATGTATATATATTTATACGTATATGTATATATTTGTATATATTTATAGATACATATTTGTATATATGTGTATATATTTACATATATCAATATTGTATATATTTACACATAAAATATTTGAAAAGATTGTACATATTTATACATATAAACAAAGATTTTATATATTTATATTATATATATTTATATATAAAGTATATAAAAAGTTGTAAATATTGTATTTATAGATAAAAATATAGATTGTATATTTTATATGTAAAATAGATTGTATATATTTACATTTAAAATATAAATATGCATTTACATAGAATATAAATATGGTATATAAAATATATAAGTATATATTATATGTAAATATATATTTTATTATATATTTTTATTTATATGTGGAAATATAAAAATGTATATATGAATATATGTAATAAATTTTATATTTATATATTTTATTTATATATTTTATATTTATTTATATATGTTTTATATTTTATATAATATATAGAAAATATATATAACATAGAGAATATATATTTTATATAGCAATATATATGTTACATAGAATTATATTATATATTTCTGTATTTATGTTTATATTATATATTTATATTATAAATTATGTTTACATATTTGATAATATATTTATATTATAAATTATGTTTACATAATTTATAATATGTTGTATATATTACATATAATATAATATATTGTATATATTATATATAATTAATATATTGTATATATTAAATATAAAATGTATACTTTATTAAGTATATATACTTTATATTGTATATATTATATACAAAATGTATACTTTTTTTAACTTTAAGAAGTCAAAAGTCTATGAAATCAACAATAGGGTAAAGTACCGAAGTATGGACCAGATATCAGTATTTTTATAAAACTCACAGTTATATTTAAGGTGAAGCAAAATTTGTATATATAGTATATGTATATATATAGTATATGTATACATATAGTATATGTATATACAGTATATGTATACATATAGTATGTGTATATATAGTATATGTATACATATAGTATATGTATATATAGTATATGTATACATAGTAGTATATGTATATATAGTATATGTATACATAGTAGTATATGTATATATAGTATATACATGTATGTATGTATATGCATATGTATATGTACATATGTACTATATTTTTATACTATATGTACATATATACTATATATGTATACAGGTATATATACATGTATATATACACTATATGTGTATATATGTATATTTATAGATATGCATAATATATATACATACATGTATGTATGTATATGTATATATGCATATGTATGTATATGTACATATGTATTATGTATGTATATATGTACATATGTACTACACTTGTATACATGTATATACATATGTACTATATATACATGCCTATACATATGTACCTATATATGTATACATGTATACATATACACAATATATTTCTATATATTGAGGCTATAGTTATTCTCTGTACCAGATTTCCTCATTTTTCTATCAGAAATATTAACTGCCTCAGCTGAGAAGCTTATTTTTGATAATCTGCTAATAAAATCACAATCAGTATAGTGTCTTTTCTATAGGAAATTTTCTTGCAACTTTACTTTGGTTTCCTATAACAGTTTTTCTATCCAAATTACGCTCATCTCAGACTAGTTTACTGGTTGCACTCTCAGCTCATACTAAAAGGGCAACAGTTCCCCATCAAGTTGACGAGCAGCATTAATTTTGTAGACATATTTGTATGTCCATCTTCATGTAACTATTTATTATATTCATTTTATTCCTTGAATATACAATTTAGAGTATTGGTCCCTAACTTCTGAAAGTCAGATTCCCCTTTGAGAAACTGATAAATGCTCCTGAATATCTTCTGATAAATGCAAAACTACCCATATCTACAAAACTTTTCACATAATTTCACAATAGTCACATATTCATTGAACCTCATTCCCTTATTCTAGTGATAGAAGTCCCCATTATTAATTACTTACAAAATAAGGCCCAGCCTGGTGACTCACACCTGTAATCCCAGCAGGAGGATTGGAACTGGAAGGCTGAGGCAGGAGGATCACATGAGGCCAGGAGTTCAAATCCAGAACTGGGCAACAATGTTAGACACCATCACTACAATTTTTTTTTTTTTAATTAGCAGGACATGTTGACTCACACCAGTAGTCTCAGCTACTCAGAAGGCTGAGGGAGGAGGAAGGATGTCATAAGCATGGGAGTTTGAGGCTGAAGTGAGCTATGATCACACCACCACACGCCAGCCTGGGTGAGAGAGTGAGACCCTGTCTCTAAAAACAGAAATGAAATAAAATGAAAAAAAAAAAAAAAAAAAAAACTATATCAAAGTCACTTAAGAACACAGATTTTAAACAGAAGATTCTCTGTCATAAATGATCCAAGCAGTAATTTTAAATCAAATAGTTAACCAAGGGACTATGTTAATTTTTACTTTATAATTTCTTGTATTAAGATATGTTTTAAAAAGTTGTGTGTGGTTCATGCCTGTAATCCCAGCACTTTGGAGGCTGAGGTGGGTGGATCACTTGAGATCAGGAGTTCAAGACCAGCCTGGCCAACACGGTGAAACCCCACCTCTACTAAAAATAGAAAAAAATTAGCCGGGCATGGTGGCAGACACCTATAATCCCTGCTACTCAGGAGGGTAACGCATGAGAAATGCTTGAACCTGGGAGACAGAGGTTGCAGTGAGCTGAGATCGCGCCACTGCTCCCCAGTCTGGGTGACAAAGCAAGACTGTGTCAAAACAACAACAACAAAAATTGTGAATAAGTAAGTTTAATGGGCTCCCCTTTGTAGGTTATGGGGCCTTTCTCTCTAGCTGCCTTTAACTTTTTTACGTTTATTTTTTTTCATTTCTACCTGGGAGAATCTGATGATTTTGTGTCTTGGGGATGATCTTCTCATGGAGTATCTTACTGGGATTCTCTGAATTTCCTGAATTTGAATGTTGACCTGTCTAACCAGGTTGGAGACATTCTCATGGATGATATCCTGAAATATATTTTCCAAATTGGTTCAATTCCACTGATCTCTTTCAGGCACACCAATCAGTCGTAGATTTGGTCTCTGCCTAATCCCATATTTCTTGGAGATCATGTCTTTCGCAGGGACATGGATGTAGCTGGAGGCTATTATCCTGAGCAAACTTACACAGGAACAGAAAATCAAATACCACATGTTCTCATTTAAGAGTGGGAGCTAAATTATGAGAACACATGGACACATAGAGGGGAACAACAAACACTGGGGCATTTCAGAGATCAGAGGGTAGGAGGAGGGAGAGGATCAGGAAAAATAACTAATGGGTACTAGGCTTAATACCTGGGTGAACACTCTGTTCAATAAACCCCGTGACACAAGTTTACCTATGTAACACACTTGCACTTGTACCCCTAAACTTAAAATAAAAGTTAAAAGGTTGTGAAAAAAAAGAAACAAGATAATCTCAAATACTCTGTATCATTTTTCAGGCATTTGATGAAGGATAAAGTTATTATAATTAAAAAGAAGAAAAAAATCTATAACAATATTTATGTATTTGTTTTTGCATCCTTCGATTCTTTTTTGGTATTTTCATTCCCATAAGAAGATATTAATACTTTTTTTGTAGTTTTTCTCTTCCTTTTGACACTTGGCTTTAGCAATTGTGTTTGAGAGGTTAGAAATTTTAGCCACCACGTTGCAATGATACTCTGGCTCATGAAGAAGCAGTCACAATGTAGTGTATCATGACAGACTGAAATGGAGTTCCAGCTGTGTGAAGGTAAATTTTCCAGCCACACTAGCACAGACTGAAATAACTCACCCTTGAATGCTGCAGCAGAAAGCATCAGTGTAGATCGCAGACTGCACCTATCAACCACTCTGTAGTGCCACTCTGTAGTGCTGCCTGCAGCAGACACATGGAGATTCCAAAGTAACAAAGGGAGGTTAATTCATTTTGGCAGAGTAACTTACAGTATTTAAACAGTTTGAGTCTTTACCTTTACTTCAAAAAGTTCTTGCCTCAAATCCAAGAACTTTTCTATTTGTTAAATTGGATGATGTATACCTGTAGTAATGTACTAATTTGTTTTTGTTTTCCTACTATTAAAACTAGATAAACATTTATAAATTTTTACTATTTTAACATGGACAAATATGCTATGGAAACATCATAGAAAAAGTGGGAATCCTTGTCAAATTTCATGATGAAAGTGTCAACAGTGAAAATTTATGTGTATATTTTTTGAGGTTTCAATTAAATTGCAGTGTAACCTAAATGTTTCTACAACTAAGCTGAGTTATTGATTCCCCCAAATAAGTGAGAATTAGTCTTCTCCAAAAACGAATATTTTCACTTTTTATAATTAATTAGCTTATAAGAAAAACTAGAGTACCATACAGTGGTGTGCTGAAGCAGCTCTTACTGGAGCTGGATTTTACTAGCCCATGAAAGCCAATTATGCACGAATCTTCCCAACTCCCTGTTCAGTGGTGTCACTATAATAGCTTAAAAATAGGTCAAAGTGGGAGTACTTACAGCACCAAAGTTAGTAGGATGCCATATTCCCCTCCCCTACCCAAGCCAGGTATTAATCATTTACTGGCATCCTCGTGAGATTATAAACTGATCTAAGCCAGTATAGTCATACGACATGTATCAGGTGCTTTAGATAAATTTCAGTAGATTGATGTCATGAAAGGTGAAGGTTAATATGCCTATCTCTTTCTTTACAACTTTGCAGCCAGGTGGTATGTGAGAATGAAAGCAAGTCTCATATCTTATTAGACCTCATTCTGGCAATTGTATATGCATTAAATAACAAGAAGAAAAGAAAATATTTACATGACTAGTTCTCCTAGGCTTAGTAAAATCCCCACTCTTTATCTACAGACATTCTGACAAGAATCCTGTTTTTTTAAGATTTGCTCCTAGGATGACACATCAAGATGGAAGACCTAATCAAAATTGTAATATGTCATTTGACTTTGCAGAGTCCTCTCCGATAAAGTGGTGAAAACACATAATAAAAATTGCTCACTTAGAGTCCTGGTCTGAAAATGTTATTTTCTAGAGCATGCTGAATTCTTACACCTTTCTCAAGCAGAAAGAATGCTGGTACTATTTTTCCAATCAGTCACATATTTTGGACACCACTTCTTTTACCAAGAAAAAAAAAAATCATCACAACAAATCTTATGCTAATTAACAATTCTGTAATGTAGATTTTTAAAATGATATTTGACATACTTATGTAGCTTCCTCTGGAACATGAATTTCTGATTAGAGTTCGACAAACCCTATGCTATCCATAGATTCAAACTGATATATATATACATATAGTAAAATTTTATGATAAAATGGTATTAAGGTACCAGATGGACAATGTGGTATGATGGCAAAAAATTCGAGGTAAAAAAATATCAGTTCTGCAGGTTAGGAGACAATTCTGCATAATGTTTTTGTATGCTATATAAGCTTTTACTGTTAGAATATCTTGTCAAGATTAACCTTGAAAGATAAAGATAGTGTCTTCCTCCAGGACAGAGGGCAGATTTATTCCCTGATTATGATAATAAAGATAAGATTGTCCTTATAAGATTGGGGGTTTCCTAAATTCAAAGGTTTTCAGCTATGATACATACAAATTGTATGTGATATATGCAACGGGCCTACATCCACATCACTCCCCATGGGACTTGAAGGCCAAGAGAACTGATGAGAACATGAAGCTTGTGCTGACCGCCACACTATTGGTAATAAAGTCCTGTGTGTGTGGTCCTGGAATCTTGTCTTTCACTAGCATCCATAAAACTATAGCAAGCTAACTTATTAGCTTGCAGGTAGCATAAAAATCTCAGACCCTTCACAGGTCATGACACTGCAGAAAAGTAGAGAACTTAAGATTTTATCAGAAGAAATGATACTCAATCAAGATTTAAAGATAACACATTTATAAATAGGTTACAAGTTAATTCATTATCTTTGTCAATAATTTTAACTTATGGACTTGATATAAAATACTAATTAATTATTTTTCTTTTATACATTGAAATATAAAGACATTTTAGAAAATTTTAATACTACTTTGTGGGCTCAGCTTCATTATTAGATTCTGCATTGGTAGACTTAAAGCAATTAGCAAAATGCAACCTGATATTTTGACACTGAAATATTAATTTGAAAATATTCAGGTATTTAAGGAACTGTTTGTCATATTGAATTCATTTTATAATTAGTAATTATTGAACTGACTGAGATGACCTTGGTTATTCCTCTCAACTTGACTAAAGTTTAGACAAGCCTTTTCCTGGCAATAGGCCCCTGACTTCCCTTTTCTTACTGCATTTACATTAGAGAATTTGCAGTTGTAAGTTCTTTCTCTGCCTCTTTGAGATGCAAATATTCTCCTAGCTTCTTGTCAATTTTACAAACCAGAAATTTCTTTTCACCTGAGAGCCATCCTTTTATAATAAAATCATCAAAAAAGATAGAGCCCCTATTCCCTTCTCTGTGACAGGATAGGAGCCTAACTTCGACAAGTGCTGATTAGCAAACACAGAGGACCAACCCTAATCGCAATGGCCAACCCTTCTCCAATGCCCTCCAGTACTTTTCCACTAGCTCATCCAGGTGCTTAAGACCTTCCCACCTTTTGTTTCAAGAGAGTCGAGTTTAATTTCTCTATCGGTTATAATAGTGTGGAATAAAGTCTTCCTTGTTTAACTTACCCAGTGTCATTTTTCTTTTACAAAACCCAATAAAAATTAGTATGTTTTATAATAAAATTATTAAAAATTATATATATAATTATAAAGCAATCTTTTTAAAAGGACATTATTTTTTAATTACAGAAAAGTAATGTTAACAGGGAAAAATAATTTTCAATTCTATAATCTATCTTGAGTCTTTAAAAATGTAATAAATATGAGTTGCCACACAAAGATATCATACAAAGAAAAACAATATCAAAAATAAATTACATATTAAGAAAAAACTGGTTTAATTTGTTCAAACTTGCAAAGGAGGATTTTGATTTAGTTTTTCCTGCAGTCCCATTAATAAAACCAAGGAAATCGTAGAGAGAGAATTTAAAGTCTGATTAAAAGATAGGAGACAAAGAAAAGGAATAATTAGGTAATTCTCAGGACACAAAGAATTTTCCAGTGGGGTGCCCAAGAGATCAGCACTACACACTGCAATTCAATATATCTCTAAAACGTCTGTTACTAGGAGAGACATTTATGCTTTGGTTAGTTGGGACTTTGTAAGATATCTGGAAAGATTTCAAAAAACAAAATAATTGGTTTCAGGGTAGCAAATGAAATTCAACCCAAGAGTAAAGTATGTCATATTAAAACGGTCAGCTTAAGCTATTTATACTCACTTGTAAGTTCTAAATTAGTTGTAACCTCTCAGAAAATTGACCTGAGTCATCTCAGGAGTTCTCAATCAAGACATCTCAACATGAAATAGAGCTCATTTATATTAACAGTCTAAGTATAAGAGAGTTCATCTTTCACCATGACAGTCATGGCCAAATAACCAGGGACCAGCTGAGTCTGATAGATTAGAGCTGTTGGCAGTCTCCATTCTATTGCTAACTTGTCGTCTAAACTTGGGAAGCCACTCTACTACTCTTAAAACTCTACAAAGTAAATCTGACTGCCAAAACATTTCCTAACTAGGAAAATAATAATAGCACTAATGATTGGGCAATTAAGATCCCCCAAGACAATTATTTAATATTATTGAAATCTGAGACCTTCAGCCTTAACAGACAAAAAAACCCACTCAGCCTCTAATCTTGCTTCTTTCTTATCACTTGAATGCCTGTTGATTGAAACAAACTGATTTATATTACAATGGAAAAGGAATGATATAAAAAATTTTTAAATCTTAAAATTATCAAAGAGGGGTGATCAGGTGTTCTGATAAAAAATGTAAAGTTACATTGCTCTTTCAAGGTAAGGAAAGTGCCAGAATGTTATGCCTATTTGAAAGAAGGCTAGCAGACTCCTATATTCTGGGACTAAATAATTTAACAGAGCAAATATTTCTCTAAATTTAAATTAAGGTTTTCTTACTGAGGAATCCTGTCTGGATTCTGTCCTAGAACATCAATTCTTGGTCGAAGAGGAAAAGGTACTTTCGTGTGAAAAAATGGGATGTTGCCTTTCAAATCTCATGCTCATCATTGGAGAAATTCTTTCCATGCTTTTAAATAGAAAGTCGTAAGAAACAGGAATAATCCAAGGCCACTCTGACAGTAAAATAACCCCGGCTTTATCGGCTTGGTAGCCCTCTCCTTCAACCCCAGATGGAATAGCACATTGGCTATGGAAGCAGAAATAGCATTAAAAGTAGCCAGAAGAACGGAAAGTTAGCATCAGTTGCTCTGTCAATGGTTATGGGGGCAGCAGCTGCTGATTACAGACACCAGGTATAGAAGCAGCTATGTACAGAATGTTTGTGTCTTTCCAAATTCATATGTTGAAATCCTACCTTCCAAGGTGATAATATTAGTAGGTAAGATTTTGGGAAGGTGGTTGTGTCATGATGATGGGGTCTCAGGAGTGTGATTAATGCCCTTATTAAAGAAACCCAAATGAGCTTGGTTGCCCTTTCCACCATGTGAGAGAAGTTGCCCTGCGTGAGCCAAAAGTCAGACCCTAACCAGACACCAAATCTGCCTTGATCTTGGACTTCCCAGCCTCTAGAATTGTGAGAAATTTCTGTTGTTTGTAAGTCATCTAGTTTATAATATTTTATTTTAACAGTCTGCATGTACTAAAATGGAAGCCCAGGTGCATAACAGACTAACAGGAAAAGAAGAAATGGTGGGGGTCATCTGGGGTTTTGTCAGGAAAAACGAAGTAGCTTGACATGCTAATGGTTCTGCAGTGTGGAAGTCCTAACTCAATACAAAATATTTTTTGTGACTTTTGTTACCAAGTTATAGAAAAAGGATGTTACTGTATAGCTATATTGTATTGCATTGCATTGCTTCTATAGCTAAATAGTTTACGCTGAAGCAAGATTCATGATAAATAATGAATTTCTCTTCAAAATATTGCTTCTGTCACACACACACACACACACACACACACACACACACACACACACACACAGCTAGGTTACCAGGAGTGTTCTTTATTTTATTTATTTATTTATTTATTTATTTATTTATTTATTTATTTATTTTACCAGGAGTGTTTTTTAATCAAAATTTTTGAGTTAGATTTTTTTATTTGACACGCCATATATTAAGTTTTCAGTGATTCAAATTTTGGTTGTTTCTCTTTCCCTTTACATCAACAGAAACAAACACTTCCACAAAGAATTTGATTTGATGGCATCATGTGGACATAGAACTCTCATAGTAATGACCCAACCTGTGTTTCCAGTCATCCTGATGAACTCTCAGCAAAATCAGATTGTTATACTGTTGTTCTCACTTTACACCCATATTTTCTCTTGCTCCTAAAAAAAGTATCTGGTATTAAATAGAATTCTGTATCTTAAAAAATTTGCCATTGAGAAAAATGAGAAGTAATTGTACATTTTAATACTGAAGGTTTTAATAAAAAAGCAATGTGAACTATCTGTTCCATTTTTATTCCTCGTCTACAAAAAGACAAAAGTGTCAGTATTGAGACAGTTGCTTGATAATAGGGATCGTAAATATTGCTCTTCCTGAAATTCTTGCAAACTTGAGGCTTACTTTCTTTAAGATTTCTGGGCAATTCTGTTAGGATGAAGTACATATCCTATAAATGAAAGGGTCATAACTGAGATAATTAAACTGATCATTGGAGCAAAAATATTTTCCCCTGGAGCAATTACTAAATAAAAGTTTACTTCATTTTGCTTGAAATAGTAAATTTGTTACCTATCCAGTTTAGTTTATTAGTATAAATTAGACATGACGTAAATGAGAACTATGTCAAGCTAATGAATTTCATTGGAAGTTGGCTATTGAAAGAAAGAAATGAAAAATAACTCATAATAAATTCATCTAACATGTCTTTTGCCTCCTACTCCACAACATGGCCTTTGTCTGACATTTCCAGAAGAGCAGGTATTCCAAGTCAGTTAATTTTCGTTAGTGAAATTTTTTCTTTCAAGTGGCCAATTTATTTTGACAAAAATATATCCATCACTGCCATCAACTGAGGTTAGGAGAGAACTTAAGCACAGTGAAAAGAGTGGATTGAAGACCATGAAAAGCAGGCCCAGGAGGCCCAGGGCATCCAGCGCCAAGAGTAGGGGGAATGTGAAATAAATTTGAGAAAGATAACCTCTTGAAACTATGTTCCCCTGCTTTCTCAAATGGTATGTATTTGCTGTAACTTAATCCCTGCACGGTTAGAGTCAACACTATAAACAACCGTAAGAACTGCACTGTAATACAGTTATCCACAGGAGTTTTGCAGTTATGTAAAATACTAAACAAGTCTATATTCCACCTTTTTAAAATGTATCTATTTTCAGTTGTGTACATTGTTCCACTAGTTTTCTATATCTTCCCTCACCAGCAAGTTGTCCACTCTAAATCTGTTCTGCCAACAATGTTTCTGGCTGTAGCCTACCTAAAGCCTTCCCACGTTTTGTTTCAAATACAAGCTGAGATATTAGGTAAGTCATAATGACATTAGCTGTGTATTTCCTTGCAATAGAGAAAACTTTCACACTTACTCTATATTCTCTTGTTTTATTCTGATAGCTTTGAGTTGGATTTGTGTTGGTTTATTGACAAGTAAATGGATTAGTACTTAGAATTCATTAGGACACACTTACAATCATGTCCGAAGTAATATTAAATAAAGAATAAAAGGGCCGGGCGGGGTGGCTCACGCCTGTAATCCCAGCAATTTGGGAGGCTGAGGCGGGTGGATCAGGAGGTCAGGAGATCGAGACCATCCTGGCTAACATGGTGAAACCCCGTCTCTACTAAAAAATACAAAAAATTAGCCGGGCATGGTGGCACGTGCCTGTAATCCCAGCTACTCGGGAGGCTGAGGCAGGAGAATGGCGTGAACCCAGGAGGCGGAGCTTGCAGTGAGCCGAGATGGCGCCACTGCACTCCAGCCTGGGCGACAGAGTGAGACTCCGTCTCAAAAAAAAAAAAAAAAAAAAAAAGAATAAAAGAAGCTGTCCTTTGAGTTACATGCATGGATTTTAGTACATGAGTTTTGAGGCATCTTTTGGCTAATTCATAGCATGTTTTTGTTTATATTGAAGTTTCCATCCATAGTTTGTAATGGAGGTTATTTTACTATTTATTAATGGTGCTGAGGATTTAAAGGATATATAGAATAAGGGAGCTTGGAAGATTGAGTTCTATTTAAATAATCATAAAAGTAACAGACCATTGGGGGAGATTAAAAGCCAGCTGAACTTGCTTTGGAATGTTCTATTTCTACAATATTAGAAATGTTGGATTCTCAAAGACCTGCAACCAGAAATCATATTTCCCAGAAGTAAAGCTTTTTGAGGGTATTCAGGCTGCTAGAAAAACAAACACACATCAAGAGTGGCCTTCAAAAAGACAGAGGAGGGTGCATTATCAGGGGGCACAGCAACGGACAGAAGGCAGTTGCCATGTATGACACTTCCGTCACACCTTCTCAGGGTTTTACTACTGTAATATTGAAATAAATGTGCACTTTTTGTTACCCATTTTGTCTCTCTTTCATCATTATGAAGCCTTTAGATATTTAGTTTTGTCAGCTGAAAAAACACAGCCTAAGTGAAACCAATCAAAATCAATGTGTTGCTTAGTTTTTGTATTTTTCTAAAAAAAAAAAAGTTATTATTTTGCTATCATTCTCAAATCACATTCTAAAATGGGCTGTCAGCCAACATGATTCCCATTTCAAATTTTCTTCTACTCTCCACACTCACTCATGGATTTCCATCAGGGGAATATTACTGGTCCTGATTCTCAAAATAACTTCAGCACATCAAAAAATTATCTTAACATTCTCTTCCAAAAAGTGCTACCTCCAAAGTTTCTTTATAAGAGGGAGTTAAAGTTACAAGCAGAAACATATTTGAGTTGGAGATTCAGGGACTTGTTTTGCAGATGTGCTTGTCCACCAAGCATATATTGTATTATTTACATAGTGTGGGGGTGGGTAATGGATGGGAGGAGTGGGGCTTTGGGAAGCATGTTGTTATGAGGGCTAATGGGGAAAGTGGGATTAAGCTCATTTATCTTAAGCTTGTTCTTGAACCTTTATTGGCTCTAACCTTGGTGAAATCACAACTCTTCATTCTTGTTAATGGTGCCATTGATTTTACATCTCTAAAGCTAGAATCAAAACACTTAATTCCTTTTGTATTGCATTTCTCTAAACAGTCTCCTTTTCACCCTTGCATAATTCTGCCATTTGACCCTGAAATCCTAGTAGCCTCATTGATGTCATTTAATGTTCAACTTCCACATATGACCATCAACAGTCCATGTTGAGAACACAGGGAGACAGAGATGTATTTCCAAATTAATTAATTTTAGTTTTTCATATCTTTTTGGAATATCAGAGTATAAGCTTGGATGTTAAATATATTTGAACTTAACCTCTGAATTTAACACTCAAATAAGTAGGTTAACTTGAAAACACCCAACCTGCAGAATCAGGTACTGTGAAAATTTTAAAAATAATGCCACAAATTTTAAAATTCAGTTTCTTCATACATAATAACATACATAGTTTAGGGGTGCATGTGATAATTTAATATATTCACTTAATTTGCAAAGATAAAATCCGTGTAATTATATATCCATTACTTTAAATATTTGCCTTTTTTTTATTCTAGAAACATTTGAATTATTCTCTTCTAGCTATTTTGAAATACATAACAAATTATTGTAAACTATAGTCACCCTGCTGATCTACCAAACACCATGTCTTATTTCTTCTATCTAACAGTGTACTTCTACCTATTAATCCACCTCTCTCTTCGTCCCCCTCTTCTCATCCTTCCTGGCCTCTGGTAACCACCTATCTATAATCTTCATGAGATCCACATTTTTAGCTCTTACATACGAGTGAAAACACGCAATATTTGTCTGTCTGTGCTTGGCTTATTTCACTAAACAAATGATTCAATTAAAAACTTCCAGAAGTTTCTTTTTTTTTTTTTTTAACTTCAAGTTCTGGGATACATGTGCAGAACATGCAGTTTTGTTACATAGGTATACACGTGCCATGGTGGTTTACTGCACCCATCAACCTGTCATCTACCTTAGGTATTTCTCCTGAGGCTATCCCTCCCCTAGCCCCCCACCTCCTGACAGGCCCTGGTGTGTGATGTTCCCCTCCCTGTGTCCATGTGTTCTCATTGTTCAACTCCCACTTATGAGTGAGAACATGAGCTGTTTGGTTTTCTGTTCTGGTATTAGTTTGTTGAGAATGATGGTTTCCAGCTTCATCCAAGTCCCTCCAAAGGACATGAACTCATCCTTTTTTATGGCTGCATAGTATTCCATGTACATTTTCTTTGCCCAGTCTGTCATTGATGGGCATTTGGGTTGGTTCCAAATCTTTGCTATTGTGAACAGTGCTGCAATAAACATATGTGTGCATGTGTCTTTTAGGAGAATGATTTATAATCCTTTGGGTATATATCCACTGATGGGATTGCTGGGTCAAATGGTATTTCTGGTTCTGGATCCTTGAGGAATTGCCGCCCTGTCTTCCACAACGGTTGAACTAATTTACAGTCCCACCAACAGTGTAAAAGTGTTCCTATTTCTCCACATCCTCTACAGCATCTGTTGTTTCCTGACTTTTTAATGATCGCCATTCTAACTGGTGTGAGATGATATATCGTTGTGGTTGTGATTTGCATTTCTCTAATGACCAATGATGATGAGTTTTCATGTGTTTGTTGGCCACATAAATGAGTTCGTTTGAGAAGTATCTGTTGATATCCTTCATCCACTTTTGATGGTTTTTTTTTCTTGTATATCTGTTTGAGTTCTTTGTAGATTCTAGATATTAGCCCTTTGTCAGATGGATGGATTGCCAAAATTTTCTCCCATTCTGTGGGTTGCCTGTTCACTGTGATGATAGTTTCTTTTGCTATGCAGAAGCTCTTTAATTACAACCCATTTGTCATTTTTATAGTTCTAGATCTTACATTTAAGTCTCATTCCATCTTGAGTTAATTTTTCTATAAGGTGTAAGGTATAAGGAAGGGGTCAAGTTTCCGTTTTCTGCATATGGTTAGCCACTTTTCCCACCACCATTTATTAAATAGGGAATCCTTTCCCCATTTTTGTCAGGTTTGTCAAAGATCAGATGGTTGTAGATGTGTGGTGTTATTTCTCAGGCCTCGGTTCTGTTCCATTGGTCTATATATCTGTTTTGGTATCAGTACCATGATGTTTTGGTTACTATAGCCTTGTAGTATAGTTTGAAGTCAGGTAGCATGATGCCTTCCAGTTTGTTCTTTCTGCTTAGGATTGTCTTGGCTATGTGGGCTCTTTTTTGGTTCCATATGAAATTTAAAGTAGTTTTTTCTAATTCTGTGAGGAAAGTCAATGTTAGCTTGATGAGGATAGCATTGAATCTATAAATTACTTTGGGCACTATGGCCATTTGCACGATATTGATTCTTCTTATCCATGAGCTTGGAATGTTTTTCCATTTGTTTGTGTCCTCTCTTATTTCCTTGAGCAGTGGTTTGTAGTTCTCCTTGAAAGGGTCCTTCACATCCCTTGTAAGTTGGATTCCTAGGTATTTAGTTATCTTTGTAGCAATTGTGAATGGGAGTTCACTCATGATTTGGCTCTCTGTCTGTTATTGGTATATAGGAATGCTTGTGATTTTTGCACATTGATTTTGTATCCTGAGATTTTTCTGAAGTTGCTTATCAGCCTAAGGAGATTTGGGGCTGAGATGATAGGGTTTTCTAAATATACAATCATGTCATCTGCAAACAGACAATTTGACTTTCTGTCTTCCTATTTGAATACCCTTTATTTCTTTCTCTTGCCTTGATTGCCCTGGCCAGAACTTCCAATACTATGTTGAATAGGAGTGGTGAGAAAAGGCATCTTTGTTTTGTGCCGCTTTTCAAAGGGAATGCTTCCAGCTTTTGCCCATTCAGTCTGATATTGGCTATGGGTTTGTCATAATTAGCTCTTATTATTTTGAGATACGTTCCATCAATACCTAGTTTATTGAGAGTTTTTAGCATAAAGGGGTGTTGAAAAACTTCCACAAGTTTCCAATTGCCTCTTAGCGACTGTGTGGTGGGTGGGTGGGGGAGGGAGTTCCTTGTGGAACCATTTAGAAGAAAAAGACACTTTCTCAAAACATCCTCATTATTGCCACACTTTTCCTGGACAATTTACCTAATTTTATATTTTAAGTTTTGTATATTATATCTTATTTCATTATTTCTTTCCACAGAAAGTTTTAGGAATGATGTATGATCATCATTTTATTATTTTCTACAACAAATTATTGTGTTGGAGTGTTTTTATGATTATTAACTAAAAATATGTATAGTAAAGGGTTTTTCTTAATTGACACATTAAGAAATATTTCTAGAAGTTTATTTGTAGTCTATAGATCCAAACAAATAAAAATAGAAAGCTCAACATTCTTTACAACTGTCCACACATCAAATGGATTTGACCCTTTCTGTAGCCCTTTCTATTTGTTGTTCATTTATCTTGGATGTCAGGATTCTGTATTTGTAGGCGATGCTGTTAAATGTGGAATCATAACTGGTGCTTTCTATTTTAAAGCATTTTTAAAGACTAAGGTTAGTTTGAACTTCAAATTATCTTTACATATAGAGAAGAAAATAATAAATATCCTGAACCTGATGTATAAAGTATTTTGTTTTGAATTGTGTTTTTGTTCCTCTAATGTAAAATATTAGCAAAATAATAATTGATGAAAAAAAGCACATGTTCAATTTGTGTTTATCATCTTATACATCAGTTTATAAACCTATATAATAAAATGGACACAAAAATTACATTCATGTAACAATTCTTGCACCATATTTTTAAAAACTGAAACATACCTCCATTTTATAGATCAATAAAGACTGTTTTTTCTCATCAATTCTTGAGATTCTGACTCGTGAATAGTTTCAGTAAATATTTATTGAGCCACTATTATTTGAAGAGGTTTTTTATTATATTAATGGTATTCATCATAGATACTTTAAATAACAATAAAATGCAATAAAGCATTATTGCTTTATCTCAAATAACAAATTTACATAACTGTACTTTAATTTTTAAAATTATATTAAATGATATATGTAATAAATATATAATGGTATTATTTTCATCTCCAAAATCTGTGATATTACAATAAATAAATACTCAGGACCTAATAATAATAGATAGCCTGTATTGAGTACTTACAATGTAGGCCCTGTCCGAATATTTTCCTTCAGCAAAAACTCACTTCATCCTTAAAACAATCCTAGGAGATAGAGTTTTATAGATGGAGAGCCCAATCCACAGAGATTTTAGTTAATTCTTTAAAATTTAAGTACGTTTTTAAAAAGTCTCTCTTTTAATCAACTTGATTACTTGCCACAGTCAGAATCCTAACTTGAGCTACTTTAGGAATATCTAAACTGGAGGTGATTGGCTTATCTGTGGAAGGACATGGATGTGTGATTTTCCTCTTGTGCCCTGAAATTGGGCAGTTCCCATGCTCATACTTGCCCAGCATTTGAACTAGAGAAAAAAGACTCTATTCCCATAGACTCAGCTTGATTGTTTGACTCCCCTTTCTCTTCTGTTCAGGAGATCCATTGCTGACAGAGGATGACTACAAAGCTGGCAGGGGGTTGTTTCACTTCTGACCAGATGGATGACTTCCCTGCTTCAAAGGGATGGGTGCACTACTGATAAAAGATGAGTACACTGCTGACAAATGTTGGGTACACTGTTGACAATGAGTGCACTGGTGATCAGAAGAATGGTAGCACTGCAAACCGGGAGCATGGAGGTACTGCTGCAAGTGGGATGGGTGCACTGCTGGAAGGGGATAAGTGCATTGCTCACCAGATGGATGGGTGCACTGAAGTCGAGGGGATGGGTGTGCTTCTGGCAGGGAATTGGTAAACGAATGACCATGGATGGTGTGCTGCTGACAGGGAATGGTTGCACTGCTGAGAGGAGATGGGTCAACTGCTGATAGGGGATGGATGCACTGCTGACCTGGTGAGTGGATGCACTGCTGAAAGAGGAAGGGTACGTTGCTGACGAGGTGGATGAGTGCACTGTTGACCAGGGAATAGGTATGCTGCTGAGAGGCAATGGATGTATTGTTTAACAGGGAATGGGTGCATTGCTGACTAGGTGGTAGGTGCAACTGCTAATAGTAAATTCCCCCTGCAGGAGCTGTCCACACCTTCAGTGCTGATGGTTTGACTGTTAACTGGATTTAATTCATCTGAGGAAAGGCTGGACTTGGTTAAGGGAGAAAGTAGGCTGCATTCTGAAGCCACTATAAGTATTAGCTAGCAGGCACAGAGAGAAGCCCTCTGACTGGATTTTGAGATTTTGTGATTAAGGGGGTCTGAATATAAGAATAGATGATCAGGCAAATTAGCTAATATGCATCCAAGAAGCCTACAGAAAGTGCTAGTCTATGATAAGTGAAAATAGCAATGCCTCCATTTTTCTGAGAACATAGTGAAAGGAAGAAAAAGGCTCAAAAATACCATCATGCTACAATGTATTTATTAGGTGACATCAGAAGCCCTTCAAAGAATTTTAATCCCTGGGAGGGCCATAATCCTGCCAGTAATTTAAAGCTATCAAGAGTACATAGGTATAAAGACACTGGCATTACTACAGCTAGACCTGACCTTATGAGAGGTGGACACAGAGATGGGCTCATTAATATCCATGAGCACAGTGAGGCCTTGAAAAATATAGGTGAGGTGGCAGTGCCTAACTGCCAGAAATCAGGGGGATGCAATTGATAGATATTAGCAAGGTTAGAGGAACAACCCCCAGAGAGTTATGAAGGGGATTTATAGGCTATACTATCCCTTGGGCAAAAGCCATGGTCAGCCAACAAGGGCACTGCTTAGCATCTACAATGAAAAGGCTAGATTAAAAGTCACAGTCCCTTCCTCAGATTCTAGACTTAAATTTTCAGTTTAAAACCTATAGGCTGAAGAGGTGACCAGATGCCCAGGAGGAAGGACCCTGTGACATTTTAACAAGTATATATTTTAATGATCCTCCCAGCCTTTCCCCAAAGGGACCTAAGGACATTGTTTACCCTAGCGACTGTACATTGAGAAAGGAGGACTATTTATAGAACAATTAGGCACAAAGTCTTAATTGATATTGACATGTGATGAGCCAAAGCATCATCATATTCTCCCTCTCCTTTCACAGGTAGGAGTGCCATGACGTTTCACAAGCTAAAACCTGATCACCAGTGTGATGGTTTTAGGAGGTGGAGCCTTTGGGAGATAATTAGGTCATGAGGTCTGAACCCTCAAAAATGAGATCAGTGATCTTGTAAAGAGGCCCCTGAAAACTACCTTACCCTTTCTACCATGTAAGAACATGGCGAGAACGTGCTGTTTTGAGGAAAACAGTCCTTGTCAGATACCTAATCTGCTGGCACCTTGATTGCAGCCTTTCCAGCCTCTAAAATTGTGAAAAATAAATTTTTGTTGCTAGATAGTGAGGTAGGACTTTTCTTGGCCCTTTTGTTGGACTCGTGACAAGGATGAATGTTTACTGGGCCTGCTGCACTCAACCCCTTGTGGGAGGGAGCCCATGAGCAAATGAGTGCAGGACGGGCCAGACACTCCAGGCGCTGGTAGAAGTAAGCTCCGTGTGGTGGTGCTCAAATAAGGGGCATGCCTGAGACCCCAAGACTCCAGAGGGGGTGTTACAATGCTCCTTTAGTTCTGCTGTCTGTGGACGGCTGTGTGTTAATAGCTCAGTTGGCCCTTTGCCTCATCGTGTTGGGCAGTTTCCCTCTGCCATCAAGGGCAAAGGGCCGATGTGACAGCATTTTTTGGGTATCCACACTCAGTGAGTCCCGAGCTCTTGTCCGGCATCCAAGAAGAATGAGGTCATGCAGCCATTTGAAAGATGGTGAAGGTGAAGAATTTTATTGAATGGTGGACTGGCTCTCAATGAAGAGGGTAGCTGGAGAGGGAATTGGAAAGGCAGATAGTTTTCCTTGAAGTTCAACGGTCCCTTCCCCGAACTCAAGCCATCTCATCTTCCCCAAAGTCTGGCCATCTTCTCTCCAAAGTCAAGCCATCTCTCTACTGAGAGTCTGGGGTCTTTATAGGTGCAGGGTGGGGGTGGAGTGGGCCATAGGTAGTTTTGGGAAAAGCAACATTTGATTGGTAAAAATGCATTATTCAGAAAGAACCAATTGGGAGAGAATGAGCAAACAGGAATAGAAGTTCTCACTTTGGGCCACAGGTTTCAGGCTACTTTGGTTTGAAGGTGAGGTTTCACCAGGCACCCACCCTTGTATGCTTGGAATTTCCTTGCCTCTTTTCTCTATCATTAGCAGCCCTAATGAACTAACACATGAGGCTTGCAGAGAGCAAGAGAACCTGCTACAGGGAGCAGCTTTCTGACAGTCTCCAGCTACTTCCTTTTTGATCTACCACAGTGCTCACAACAAAGCTGCTTACCTTAGGCTGCCTCTAGCCAATGCCTAAACATGGAGAGGGACCTTAGAGCTGGCCCATTCCCGTCTGACATGGGACTCCTCCAGACATGGGATAACCCTTGCTTGAATACTCTGCTCCAGACTGGCTGACTGTCGTGACTGGAACTGTGATACGAGAAATGTAATATCCAATTTTTTCTATGTTTCTTTCTTTCACAATGGGCACACCTGAATCATATTCTGAAGGCACTCCATGTCTACTCTGGCCCTCTCCCTCTTTATCTTTTACAGGCATTTTCCCTGATAGATCTCTAATATCTTGCACATCTAAAATTGCCTTGGTGTTGCTTCTTGCAGGGCCTGAACTGACAACTACAAAATGGACTTTCTAATTCACAAAAATAAACGATAACACTCAAAATAAAGGAAAAATGTATATGTGTTAGAGCTCAAGTAAAGACTAAAATAAAATAAAATAAAATAAAATACAACGACCTTGCAGATTGCATATTCATGGAATTATTTTTCCAAAAAAGTGATGGGGCATTCTTAGAAAATACAATCGTGCTAGTCAGGCAGAACTGCTATCAAACGTTTTCTAACACTTTTACTCACAAACTATATAATTTGGGTCAAGTTACTCGACACCACTTAGCCTTAGCTTCCTCAACTTAAAAATAAACATACTAATAGTTAATAGAATAAATATTTGCTGTAAACACTAGTGGGGCCATAATAGTAATTTAAGGTCAGCATTAATGTTCAACCAGTTGATATTTTTTCATAACCCCTTTACAGGACTGCTGAGAAAATTTAATGAAACAAAAGTTCAAAGTTTGAAGCATTGTACCTGATAAGAATGTAGTAAAAGCTCAGTTTATGTTTAAAACGAAAGATAAGAGTTTAAAGATGGCCACAACTTATTTGACATTCCTCCTATTGAGAAAGAGAATCTCTTTTCTATTCTCATGAATCTGGACTGGTTTTTAACTGCTTTGGTTAATAATACAATAATAATTTGCCAGTTCTTAGCCTAACTTCAATAGCACAGGCAGCTTATACCTTATACTCAGTCTATTAGAGACTACCATGTAATAAGCATGAATACCCTGAGGCCACTATTTGTGAGGATCCATATGGAGAAAGGAAAAGAAACACTGAGGTGTCAAACATGAGAGTGAAGAAGTCATTTTGAAAGTGCATTCTCCATCTCCAGTTATCCCAGCCAACATCACATGGATCAGACATTAACCAGCCAGCCTAGTCCTTCCCAACTTCCTGAACCATGAAATCATGAGCAAAATACAATTGTTTAAAACCATTAAAGTTTAGGGTAGTTACTTATGTAGTGATAGATAACTGAAACAGTTTCTACTCAAAACTGAAAATACAAAGGGGAATTAAAGAGTTGTGAAATAAATTTTTAAAGTTAAGACTGTTGGAGACTGTTTCCTTGGACTTTATTTTGTTTTCAAGGAAAATAGCATAATTTTTCACAGCACCTGTTACTAAATAAACCAGACTGAATTGAATTTAAACCCTAGCTTTGTCACTTGCTGAATGACTGTAAATTAAGTAAATTTACCAGGCACAGTTTGCTTATAAGTAAAATAGGTGTAGTCATAATTTCTAAGGTTATCATAAAGTTATAAGTGGCAAAATGTGAGCACTTTTTTTTTCTAGTACATTTTGTGGTATACATCTTAGTTGATAGTCTCCATTAGCAAATGTAGTTGCTTAGTATTTTACCTCATCTATTTTGGAGTTTTGCATTTGAGCCTAGCCTCACAATTCCTACTTCATAGCCTAGGCAACCTGTATTCAAAGTCATTCCAAATCCTTCCTGAGATATAAAGGTGGTAGCAAAAGTGCTCCATAGACTATGTATCAAATAGACCATTGCCCAAGTTCAAGGAAAAAAATCATAAGCTCTGCTGATTGCCCTTATAAATAAGTCAACTTGGAGACCTTGGATCCCTAGTACATAGTGCTGGCTTGTAAAACTTTAAGAAAACAATGGTATCCTTTAAAAAGACATGTTTTTTTTTTTTTTTCCTTTGGATTTAGTTTCAGTAGCTCTACCAATGACCTCTGTCAATAAGGAATATATTACTTTTCAGATTTTGGCATCATTCAAAAATACAGTTCTGCCAAATATGTTTTAAGAAATCTGTTATGCCTGCCTCTATCAGATAGAGTCCACCAGGACATAGATATATACCTAAAGTGGTTCTTAGAGAAGGTTTAATGAAAGGATGGTTCGTAAAGTTTGGGAAGAGGTTAAGGGATTCACCAAGACTGAGAAAACACACAGAGACTAGAAACTGTAAACTGTTGCCTCACCAATGGCTACAAAAGCAAGGCGATAGAGAGAAGTATTTCCATCTCCCAACTGTCCTTGGGAATTTCTTTGGCCAATCCTAAACAGAAGCAGAGAACTGGAAAGGTCAGTTGATGCAAGACCATGTCATCAGCTTCCTGAGGCACAGAGAAAAGCAGAAAAGAGCACATAATGAACCTCAAGGTCCAAGCAGAAAATAAGCAGCACACTGCCTGACTGTTGATTTCAACAGCATTGTTAGTTTTGCTGCTCTGAATGATGGAACTTGGTTTGATGTTGAATAGCTGTCAAACTTGCCTGCCCCATTTATAGTCTATTGCCTTTTTCAAGTCAGCATTCACCAAAAAATGAGTGAAAAATAGTCAAAATATGTAGATTATAGGGGAAACACTTCAAATAGAAATTCACTAGTAATTAGAAAAAGCAAATTGCTCGAACACACACACACACACACACACATATATATATATATATAAAATAGTGCATATCTCACTATAATAAGATATTATTTATACCCTTCAGGGCAGCAAAGTTGTCAAGTTTTGTGTTACCATGGGTTGGTATGGATCTGGCCCCAGGAACTCTCCTGCATTGTTGGTGGGAGTGTAAATTTGTTTATGTTAAAGACACTGGGAGAAATTTCATCCACCATAGTAACATCCTCCAGTCATACTGGGATCAATAGAATTGGACTCCCTGTCTAAATCTGAAGGCCTATTCAGCATTCATGACAGGCTTCAGCAGGCCTTGCTCTCTCAGATTACTCAGACCTATAAGCTCTGCCCTTTATTTCCAGGAGAGACAAACCTCTCCTCGGCAGCTCATCCACAGTTGTGATCTCCCCTCAACAGAGCAAGTAAAACTCCAACTGGCACTCATAATTTTAGCCTGGAAAGAAATCACATCGTAGACAATCCCTCCAGGCACTAATCAACATGTGTTCAGGCCATGTCTACCCAGAACACGCTTTTCTGTTACAATACTTATTTGGGGGTGGAGAGAATTTTAGTGATTTCTTGTTATTTTCTTCTTCGCATTTTTCTATATTGCTTAAACAACTTATAACGAGCAGATAGCATTTGGAAGCATGCAAAAAAAACAAAACAAATAATAACAAATGGTGTTTATTCTTGAAATAATTTAAAGTTTTAAAAATAAATGAATTATTTTCTTAAAGATGGGGGATCTCTGAGAAGAAAAAGTTTTTAAAAAGCAATTAGTTTGTAAATGAATTATGTTCATTTCCAGAGATAATTTGTAAACAATTATTATTCTCATTTTATAGAAAAACATATAGAAATTTTGAGTTGGAATGTAAATGATACTACTTATAAGAATCCAAATGTTAAAATCTCAACTTTGAATTTTACATTTTAATAAAAAATACAAAACTCATTTGCACAAGTCCACAGCTACCAAAACCCAAGTCTCTCAAGTGAACACATTGAGTCTTAGGAGCCTTAGTATATCTTTTAATATTAAATAATTGCTTTACTGACCTCTATCTTTGATCTATCCAAATGATGTTTTTTATTAATAAGTGGTGATTGTTTTTTAACCTACAATAGATAATGTTTATAATAAAATTTAAAATAGTCTTCTTTTCTTTTTTTTTTTTTTTTTTTTTTTGTTTGTTTGTTTGAGATGGAGTTCTGCTCTGTTGCCCAGGCTGGAGTGCAGTGGTGCAGTCTCAGCTCACTGGAATCTCCACCTCCTGGGTTCAAATGATTCTCCTTCCTCAGCCTCCCAAGTAGCTGGGATTACAGGCATGTGCCACCATGCCCAGCTAATTTTTGTAATTTTTAGTAGAGATGGGATTTTGCCATGTTGGCCAGGCTGGTCTTGAACTCCTGACCTCAGGGTGATCTGCCCACCTCGGCCTCCCAAAGTGCTGGGATTACTGCGTGAGCCACTGCACCTGGCTGAAATAGCCTTCTTTTCAAACATCAAGCATATAAAGCTTAGAATATGTTAGCATGAGTGAGTGGTCAACAATTAAATGATTTAGTTCTTTAGATTAGTTTAGAACACAGTTTTAATTTAATTGCCTCTTTATGTATCTACCTAAATATGATAATTTTTAGGGAATATAATTGCTCTGATTAGGATTTTAAGAACCATCAGGACATAAATAATCGCATTCATTCTATGTGGCTTTCAAGAAAATTAACATACTCCATGCTAAATAGGACAGTGGTACTCAAATGTGAGCAAGAACAAGACTTATCTGAAGTACTTAATAAAAATGGAGACCCTTACACTTCACACCCAAAGAATCTGATTCATTGGCAGAGTTGGAAAATCTGCATTTTATGGAATGAATGAAACACAAGCCATTCTAATAGAAGGTGCCCATGAGCATAAGTTTATATAGAAGATAATACAGTGATATTTTCTTTTCCTATTATCTCACAAATATAAGCAAGTTCTAAAACCATATACATAAGTATATGTATAAATTTATAGACATACATATACCTAGTTTCTATTTTATTTATAATTTTTGATATGTCATTATTCAATTCTCTAATTTATGCCATAAAATTAAAAACAAGATACACCTTTATATGCACAATGGGACACTAATAGCTTCCAATTCTGGTCAACATTTTGATTTATATTGAGTTGAAGAGATATAAATAGCCTTTTCAATATGTGGTTTCATGGCTCTATGAGAAGGGTTTGTACTAAAATGAACAAGAAGAAGCTTACAAAAGAACATAGTAAGCTTAATAAATGTCATCATATGCACATCAAGGGTTTCGATGGCTACCACTAAATGATAATATAAATAATATTATTGGCTGTCCCTTTTCTGAATATTGACAAGGTATCATTTTGTTCTTAGGTTCATGGCATGAATCATTTTCTTAGTCCATAAGAACCACATGAAAAGTTTTCTGAAACATACAGTTACCAGTTTTCACCATACTTTTTTCATTCCATATGCAAAGGATAGAATCTGATGGTGTGTCTTTTAAAAAATGCACCCAAGTGATTCTGATGTGAATATAGGGAACTACTGGTCTTTAATCTTAGTACTCAACAGTTCATATTCTTTTGATAAATTACTTGATTACAGAACAGCTAATAAATGATTTTTGAAATACCTAGGCCAGAGATTTGAAAAGCATTAGCAGGTGAATAACACATAGTAATCTTTCAAATGATAATCTAATTGAAGCTATATATACTTTTCTTGAAATAATTAAAATATTTGGCTTGCATGCTTTCATCGGTGTATCAAGCCCAATCCAGGGGCTTGAAGGGCCGTCTGAAACCTACTCAAGTACATTCTAAAAACCATTGATTCTAGGTTAAGGAAACCTAGGCATAGCTGAAAATCTGAAGACCATGCCGTTCAAGCAATCCTCTATAAACTTTACTTTTCACACTTGGGTGTGTCTGAAAACTACACATGTACATAAAAAAAAAATCATTGATTCTAGGTTAAGGACATGTGGGCATAGCTGAATATCTGAGGACCATGCCCTTCAGACAATCCTCCATGAACCCTGTTTCACAATCAGGTGTTTGATGATGCTGAAAGAGTACATGATTGTAAATCCTGACAAGAAAACCTAGAATAGGTATACCGCACTTAAAAAATCAAGAACATTTTTATATTCTTTAAAAAGTAGTTGGGTAGAGGGTGTTATTTTCTAAGAAAGACACTTAATTAAGACTCGTGTAGGTATTTGGCAATCCTACTTCTGCCCACAGGTCCCAATGAGGCATGCCTTCAGGCAGAGTCAGAACTTCCTTATACTATAGTTCTGGGTCTAATCCAAGTTATACAGCAATTCCAATTTTTTTTTTGTTTTAAATTGACAGATAAATTCACCTAGTATGACATGATGTCTTGAAGTATATAGTCATTGCAGAATGACTAAACCTAGATAATTCTCATATGCATTATCTCACAGTTACCATTTTTATGGCAAAAAATTACTTGATGTCCACTCCTTTAGCATTTTTCAAGAATACAATATACACTCATTTGTCACTTAACCATGGGGATACATTCTGAGAAATGTGTTTTAGGCAATTTCATCACTGTGCAAACATCAGAAATTACTTATACAAACCTAGGTGATATAGCTTACAACACACTTGGGTTGTATGGTATAACCTATTGCTCCTAGGCTACTAGCCTGTATGGCATATTACTGTACTGAATACTGCAGGCAATTGTAGAACAATAGTATTTGCATATCTCAGCATATGTAAACATTAAAAAGGTACAATAAAAATACATTATTGAATCATATGATACTATTGTCCTATATGTAGTCTATAATGGACCAAAACATGGCAGAAGACTGTATTACTAACTATAGTCACTGTATTGCACAGTAGATTTATTGAATTTATTCTTCCTAACTGAAATTTTGTATCCTTTGACCAATATCTCCTCAACCCTCTGCTCCAAGCACCCCAGCCCCGGTAACATTGATAATACTCTCTATTTGTATGAGATCAACTTTTTTAGATTTCACATATTAGTAAGATCTTGTGGTAGTTATCTCTGCCTTGCTTATTTTAATTAACATAATGTCCTTGAAGTTAATTCTCATAATTTTATATTGTCTCAGCATCCATTTTGACTACAAGTTTTACTTTCTTGTACCAGAATCAGGACTCAATCACCCTTGATACAGTTTCCAGTTCTGTATCATGCCCAAGTGGCACAAGCTGGTGGCTAGAGATGAAAACTTAGAGAAGTCTCCCCTGCCTCACTGACTGGACTCCCAGCTTTTCCAATTTAAGTGGCCCACATCCTATTCCCTTATATTATATACTACCAGTTGCCACACGCTCTCTTTCTTTGTCTGACTCTTCATTGCTTCCTTGCTTGACCTGGGGACTGAAGACTGCCTTCCCAGCTCGTTGTGCCCTCCTTGCCCAGGATCTGTAAACAAAAACTCTTTGAACTTGTTTTTTATTGAGGTGGTGTATTAAATTTTCACCTTCCATCTGAAGAATTAAAGGCTGCCCCAGCATCAGAGGGAATGGACATGGGTCAGACTAAAGCCACAAGGGCATCTGCCAGTATAAACTCCTTGCCTATGTGAGGGAGGTCCTGGTCACAGGTTAGACAACTAAACATTAGGCTGTTTGCCAAGTAAAAGAAGCACTCCTTAAAAGGCTCACTATACACACTTACTTTTAGCTCTCTTTTGTGTTAGTCTGTTTGTGTTTCTATAAAGGAATACCTGAGACGGGGTAATTTATAAAGTTCTATTTCATGATTCTTCAGGCTATACAGGAAGCATGCTGCCAGCATCTGCTTCTAGTGAGGGTTCAGGAATCTTAGAGCCATGGCAGAAGACAAAGGGAAAGCAGGCATATCACATGGCAAGAGACTGAGCAGGAGAGAGACACCAGACTCTTTTAAACAACCAGCTCCTGTGTGAACTAACAGAGTAAGAACTCATTACTGTGCGGAGGGCACCAAGCCATTCATGAGGGATCCACCCTCATGACCGAACACTTCTCACTAGGCTCCACCTGCAACACTGGGGATGTCACATTTCAACATGAGACTTGGAGGGGACAAATATCCAAACCATATTATTGTACTCCTGGCTCCCCAAATCTCATGTCCTTCTAACATTGCAAAATACAATAATCTCTTCCCAACAGTCCCCCAAATTCTTAACTTTTTATGACATCAAGTCCAAAGACCAAAGTTTCATCCGAGATTCAAGGCAAGTCCCTTCCACCTATGAGCCTGTAGGATCAAAAATAAGTTGTTTACTTCCAACGTACAATGATGGCACAGGCATTGGGTTAACATTCCCATTCCAAAGGGAGAAACTGGCCAAAAGAAAAAGGTAACAGGCCCCACACATATCCAAAATCCAGCAGGGCATTCATTAAACCTTAGAGCTCCAACATCATCTTCGACTCCATGTCCCACATCCAGAGCATACTGGTTCAAGGAGTGGGCTCCCAAGGCATCAGGCAGCTCTGCCCCTGTGGCTTTGCAGGGTGCAGTCCCTGGGGCTACTCTTACAGGCAGGAATTGAGTGCCTGCAGCTTTTCCAGGCCCAGGATGCATGCTGCTAATGGCTCAACCACTATTGACCCTGGAGCATGGTGGTCTCCTTCCCATAGCTCCACTAGGAAGTGCCCCAGTGGGGACTCTATGTGGGGATCCAACCCCACATTCCCCCTCAGCACTGTCTTAGCAGACTGTTGAGCACTTTGCTGCTTAGAAATTTCTTCTGCCAGGTACCCTAAATCATCACTCTCAAGTTTTGCCTTCCATAAATTCCTAGGGCATGGATACAATGCAGCCAAATTTTTTGCTAAGGCATGACACGGGTGATCTTTGCTCCATTTCCCAATAACTTCATCATTTCCATCTAAGGACTTGTCAGCCTGGCCTTCACTGTCCATATTTTCTATCACCATTTTGATCACAACCATTTAATCAGTCTCTAAGAAGTTCCAAAGTTTCCCTCATCTTCCTGTCTTCTAAGTCCTGCAAATTCTTCCAACTTCTGCCTGTCACCAAGCTCCAAAGCCCCTTCTACATTTTCAGGTGTCTTTATTGCAATGCTCCACTCTTTAGTACCAATTTTCTGTGTTAGTTCATTGTGTTGCTATAAAAGAATACCCAAGACTGGGTAATTTATAAAGAAAAGAGTTATATTTCAGCTCATGATTCTATAGGCTGTACAGAAAGCATGATGCCAGCATCTGCTTCTGGTGAAAGCTTCAGGAGACTTACAATCATAACAGAAGATGGAGGGAAAGCTGGCATATCACACAGTGAAAGAGCAAGCAAGAGAGATACGAGCTCTTTGTTTTTTTTTTTTTGGAGGCGGAATCTTGCCCTGTCACCAGGCTGGAGTGAAGTAGCAAAATCTCGGCTCACTGCAACCTCTGTCTCCCAGGTTCAAGCGATTCTCTGCCTCAGCCTCTTGACTAGCTGGGACTACAGGCATTCGCCACCACACGCGGCTAATTTTTGTATTTTTAGTAGAGACGGGGTTTCACCATATTGGCCAGGCTGGTCTCGAACTCCTGACCTCATGATCCGCCCGCCTCAGCCTCCCAAAGTGCTGGAGTGAGCCACCATGCCTAGCCAATACCAGGCTCTTTATAACAACCAGCTCTTGTGTAAACTAACAGAACAAGAACTCATTGCTGTAGGGAAGGTACCAAGCCATTCAAGAGGGATCTACTCCCATGACCCAAACATAAGATCCACCTCTAACACTGGGAGTTACATTTCTAACATGAGATTTGGAAGAGGCAAATATCCAAACAATATCACCTTCCTCTTATGGCATTTCCTTTTAGGGCCACTAACTTTTCTGGTACTGTGACCCAAATTTAGCTGGGCACTCTCAAAACAGTCCTCCAGGTTCATCCATGCTATTGAAATAATGGAATTCCCTTCTTTTTATGAAAGAAGATACTGCTTTACAAAATTACCACCAATTTTCAAATTATCAACATAAAAATACCTAAATACTCATAGCCAAATAATTGTTATTAAGTTTAAATGGCATAAAAATTCATTTTCATTGTTGGAGTAAATCTAATTGCTATGTCTTTAAAACATAAGTGAAATAAAATAATATGTATGCAATGCAGCAATGGCCTTTTCAAAATTGCAATGATTGGTATTAAAATTACTCTAGTTTGCCAGATATGGTCAGAAGAGATTGCAAATGACATTTGCAGGTATTAGTATGAGTTGTAAAAGCACAAATTTTAGTAGCCATTAAGATGATCCTGTGTCCCCTTGAAAGTAATTATGAATCCCATCTGTAACATTTGTCTCTTGTTGAGAAACAGCTAAGTGGGGAGCCTGATTTTACTAAAATTTCAATTATTTTTTAACATCTTCATATGTATATGTTGACAAACCACTATGTAATGTATAGGAGATTAATTCAATCCAATCTAATAACCATTTGTTGAGATTTGAAAATGCTGATCTAGTTAATGTTCCTTGGAGAATGAAGGAAGTCTTTTGTCTTTAATAAATGTGTAATTCCCACTTTTCAGACATGCCTCAGAAAAAGCAAATCCACCAAATTTATTTTGGCCACTGCTAGATATTATTATATAAGCTCATTAACAGGATGCTAAACATAAAACTGTATAGCAAACAATGCTATTCAAATGCTTTAGATTTCCAGCCTGGAGAAGTGAAAGCTATTTTACAATAAACTAGAAGTTAGCCCCGTTAGTCCCATATCATTGCTATCATTTGCAAGAGACATAGCCATTTAATGAATATACATTATCCTGAATATTAATTTCCTATTATTATAAAATGTGAAGCCAGCACAATTGTTGGCCTTGTCATCTTGTAATACTCCATGATATGACAGAAAATTGGTCTCTAAAGGAAACTATTGAAGAAATAAATCTATTTCAACAATTTTTTAAAAATTTTATCTCTATATAGCAAATTCATGTAAAGTAATATGAGAACTCCTCAGATTTATACTTTATTTCTAAAATAACATAACTAAAATGAAACTGATTGGGGGATATGTATGTGTATAACTATATTTTCTCTCCTAATAAAACAAAATTGATTGATACTCAAATTTATAACACTATACATAAAACAATAGCATAGGTGTTACCTAAGGTGTCATTCTAATATCAAATATCCAAGTTCATTATAAAAGTCTGCTTAACAATCATTTAACACTTTCCATCTTCCCATTGAAATACACATGGGGTACTCAACATGCTCTACATCTCAACATTGGAGATTGAAGATTCAACATTACAGGATCTTGAGATAAGTTCTCCTTTGTTACAGTGCACAAGTTTCTCAAATGAGCCAGAGCAGCATGGCTACGAAACAAGAAGGGAAGAAAAACTTTGAGCCACTTGTTCCTCGTGGGCCTGGCTTGGTGATGAAAGAACACTGATATGAAAATGGAATGGGATCTGATTAAATACTATTTTCTGAGTTGGCTGAAGCCAGTTATGTCTCTCTCCCCTCTAAAATGTTATTCCCCACTTCTACTTCTCTGTATGCCCTATAGGCACCAGTGATTTTCATTTTGAAGGAAAGTTTAGTGTCTATTTCTGGGAATTGCAAGTTTGTTACTAATCAAATTAGAAACAGAGTGTATCCATTTTAAATCTCCATAGACAAGAGAAGGATCAAAAATAGAAAAATCTAAGAAGCATTAAAAATACTTATCAAAACTTGACATGACAGACACAAGAAATTAAGAACCAGAGATGGGAAAATTCTAAATAAGTAAAAATTGATAATATACTTAAAGAATATTTTACTATTATACAATAGATTGGTATACAATTGTTTAATATCAAGAAAACTATTAATATGTAAAATTGTGACCTCTGTTCTTAATTGATTACAAATGTTTGTTGTGTTGTGTGCTTTCCCCATGAAGGCACTATTCTAGGCACTAGAAATACTATTAAATGAAACAAGTATCATGATCCTGCCCCGATGAAGCTTACAGTCTAGAGTCTAGCAGGATCAATTGAGAAAAATCGAATCATAATCTTATATTGTCAGCTTAGTAATTTTTGGAAAGGCATTCAATGAGCCACAAAGTTATGTATTGGGTGTGTGTGTGTGTGTATGTGTAAAAAGAAAGAGACACAGAATAACTATGGAGGCCTACCATCACCATTATCATTTAATATTATTTTGAAATTCTGAATCTAAATTGTAAATTAAGAATTTAAACTGAATAGAAGAATTTTTTAAAAAGAAGAGGTAAATTTACTATTGCACATTTTTATACATTTGTATTCAATAAAGCTATTGTATAACCACAATAAACTCTTCATATTAAATATGAAATACTAAATATATGCAAGTTAAATATGAACATTAAGAAAATAAAATTGGAATGGATACTGCCTACAAAAAAATAATGAAATGCTGAAATCTTGGGCAAATATTAAATAAATTTAAATTTTACACTGCCTCTATGACGAAAAAATAAAAGTTTCCACAATAAGGTGTAGGGTTGAATAGTATTCCCCTAAAATGTATGTCCATCTGAAACATCAGAATGTAATATTCCTTTGGAAGTAGGGTATTTGCAGATGTTATTATTGAAGATGAAGTCATAGTGGATTAGGGTGGGCCCTAAATCCAATGACTGGTGTCCACATAGAAGGCCATGTGAAGACATACATGGGAGAAATGCCACGTGACTATAGAGACAGAGATTGGAATGATGCAGGTGTAAGTCAATGAATGCCAAGGACTACCCGAATCCATAAGAAATTAGAAAGACACAAAGAAGTGTTCTTCCCTAGAGCCTTCAGAAGGAGCATAAGCCTACCAACACCTTAATTTTGTACTAGTAGCCTCCAGAGAGTGAAAGAATAAATTTCTGTTGTTGAAAGACATCCAGTTTGTGATACTGTATTATGGTAGCCCTAGTAAACTAAGACAATTACAAATATAAAAAATATTTTACAATGTCCAATAGTTCATCTGTTATGTAGATATGTCAGTGTTAGGTGACAAAAGTATACTTCTGAAGTCATATGATTCTTGATGATGAAATATTTAGAAAAACAACATCCAACTCTATAGTGTATAAAATAATTACTATTGATGTATTATCTCATACTGTCATTAACAGTTTGCTTTGAATATACTGCATTAGCCTTGATCACAGAACATGTGCTCACTGGCTGACAGATATTGGTTCTGAGTTTCCCCCTCTATTATAGTCTCTAAACCTAATCACAAAACATTTTGACTGGGAATTATTTTAACTCTGAGAGCTTTAGGGGGAAAAAAGAATAATAATTGCTCCTAGGAGAGCAATCTCTATTTGAAGACTCTTAAAGTATTCTTTTATTAACTTAATCAGTGTAATGCTGTCAAACCATTACCAAGAATGGAAACTTGACTACAGTGTATTGACTGTCAAGGCCAAAGTGAAGCTTTACTGAGCTGGGAAGTGAGTCAGTGATATATTCTTCCTTGTGTATATGTACAGCCTCAAGGTAAGCATGTCTCTTCAGCAGCATTCTAACCTTCTAGCTGCTTTAATAAAAGACTGATTCACAATATTTGTTAAGTACAAGCCAATTAAAACAACACTTTGCTTATTTAAATACATTCAAGATGTAGCAAACCTTCAGCTTTAGAATTTATCCCTTCACATAAATCTTTCAGCTCTTAACATAAACAATATTATACACATGAAATCAACAGCTTTTGATGGCCAGAGGTATTGCGACTGAGCTTTGCTTTGACTCAATTATTGCTGAAATTGACTGCAGTTTATCAGCGAGTAGACAATATTGGTATGGTTTGATGCTAAGTAATTTGATATTTTCTTAAAGTTTATTCTTAATATTGTACTAATTTCTTTTATCCTCCTTGTTCTTATCCTCATTATCATCATCAAAATCCTCATTCAGTATCTATTACTTCATTTATAATTAGGCTAGTTGATAAGGATATAATAATGTCTTGGTCCATCTGTACTGATATAAAAAAATACCATAGACTAATTTATAAACAACAGAAATTTGTTTCTCACAGTTCTGTAGCCTGAGAGGTCCGAGATCAAGGCACCAGCGGGTTCCGTGTCTGGTGAGGTCCCCATCTCTCTGCTTTCAAAACGGTGCCTCAAACACTGTGTCCTCACATGGCTGAAAAGCAGAAGAGTAAAAAAAGCCTAGTTCACTCCAGCCCTTGGTAAAGCACTAATCTATTCATGAGAGCAGAGCCCTCATGAAAAAATCACCTCCTAAAGGCTCCACCTCTTAATAACCACCATAATAGAGATTAAGTTTCAACACCTGAAACTGGAAGGGCACTCAGACCACAGCAAATAGTGAATACAGATCTTACACTTGTTGGGGAAAACAAAACAGAAAAACTGACTATTTCAATGCAGTGGGGTATGTGATGGTATGTGGGATTATAGTCTGCTAAGATATTACAAAGCAAGGCACTTAACCTGTGTTTGGTGTCAATAATTTCATCAGGATAATTCCTGTTCCTCCTTCTTATTTCAGTTTAGTTAATCTTCTGCTAAAGAGTCACACTGGAACTCTGGGTAAAGAGAGAGCATGGTGCTTTGAACTAAAGGAAATTTAATATGACTCCATAAAGAAGAGAATAAAATTTAGTGTAGCTCAAGTACAGGGTTCAAGCATGAAAGTGGTGATAAATGAAGCAGGTGGTGCATTATTGGTGCTAGAGCATGCATGATCTTATAAACTATTTTATCATATGTATTTCTTCCCCCAAACTAAGCTGGGATTCTACAAGTTTTTTAGATTTTCTGTGCTCTCTTCTACCTCCAGATGTACACATGCTGGTTTCCCAAGCTACAGTAAACCTACTCCCATTCTTTGCCTGCATTATTTCAACCCATCTTTTAGGTTCCAAGTAGTACATCACCTCCTCAGGGAAATTTTAGAGTGATATAATGAATCCAAAGATAATCCACAATAACCCACATTCTATATAATCTCCATTCCTTGAGTGTGGGCAAGACCTACTAATATTACTGAATATCACTCCAAGATTAGGTTACTGATCAGCTGTTTTCATGTTAATTCAAAGGGATATTATCCTGGGTGGGCTTGACCTAGCCAGAGTAACATTTAAAAGAAGGTGAAGTGTCAGAGAACTCTCTCTGCTGGCCTAGAAGAAACCAACAGTTACATTGTGAGCTGTCTTTGCAGAGGACCACAGGAAAACTCAGTCATACAACCACTAAGAACTGAATTCTGCCAGCAGTTTTGATTAAGCTTGTAAAAGGGCCCCACATTAACCCATTTTCCTGCTGCTATAAAAAACTGCCCAAGACTGAGTAATTTATAAAGGAAAGAGATTTAATCGATTCACAATTCAGCATGGCTGGGGAGGCCTCAGGAAACTTACAATCATGGCAGAAAGCGAAGGGGAAGCAAGGCACCTTCTCCATACGGGAGCAGGAAGGAGAAGTGGCAAGCAAAGGAGAAAGAGCCCCTTATAAAACCATCAGGTCTCCTGAGAACTCACTCACTATCAGGAGAACAGCTTGAGAAAACCACCCCCATGATTCAATTACCTCCACCTGGTCTCTCCCTTGGCACGTGGGGATTATAATTCAAGATGAGATTTGGGTGGGGACACAAAGCCTAACCCTATCAGACTCTGAACTCCAAATGAGGCTGCAACCCCAGCCAACATCTTGATTTCTGTCTTATGATACCCTGAGTAAAGAACCCAGTTATTATGTGTCTAAACTCCTGAAAAAAGAGAAATTAATTTATTATTTATTTAAGCTGCTAAATATATGGGTAATTTTTATGCATCAGTAGGAATCTAATAGACCTCTCAAACCCTCACTAAAAGTTTTTTCTTATATATTACTATAGCTTTCTGTTCTGTTTTGTTTACCACTGCACCAAGTACTATACGTGGCCATAATATTCACTCAAAACATATTTATTAACCAAATGAGTCAGGGGGAACCATTGAACAGTTTTAAGCACTGGAATGAAGTGATAGTAAATACCCTGAACACTAATTATAATTACATACAATTTTGTACATAACCTGTTCCCAACATAATTGTTAACTCCATCTCTCACCATTGGCAGACCCTCAATCAGCACCACATATTTTTGACAATTGTCTGACACTTGTGTTTTGCTATGCGTGCCACTTCTCTGATAATTTATTCTTTCTTTTACTGTTTTCCCCATTTTCTTGTTTTTACTTGAAAAGCACTCACTCTCAAGTATTGCCCACCCTTTATGGATCCAACATGCTATGTTATCAGTAAAGCCTTCATCTTTAACTTTGCTTTCCATGAGTGTCACCTTTGGTATTCAGAGGACAGAAATGCTCTCTCAGTGTTCCTGCCTGCAGTCCAGAATAATTCATGCTGATACTTAGCTTTGAATTTGGGCAGAGTAAAACACCAACTGTTTGTGCTTTTGGGTTTAGGATTGTCCACTCAGTAACAAGACACATCAATCTTGAAAGCCATTCAACTAGTCACTAAGCAGAAAAGTATATATTTGCAGTTTGGATTCAGGTAGCCATCAGATGAGATTCTGAGGAGATATTCTGATTCTGATGCTATCTTACATGATTTTCATGGAAGAAACACAAATTTCTGTTGCTTTCACATAAACACTTTTTGTTGTATTTGTTTTTGTTTATAACATAGCAAGTATACATTTAAACTTTGAATGTTTGTATATTATCATGGGTAAATTCAAGAATTGATTAAATCAGTTCTTCCTCTTCCTCCATTTTATGGATAGTGGAAAACAATTTACTCCATTTTGCCATCCGTCATTCTATTGTACTCTCTTCACTAATCCTTTCTCTCCTTTTGTGATGTCTCAAATATGGCTGCAATAACATTAAATGGGAAGCAACCCCTTGGGTGAGGGCTATTATTGACCTATAATTTTCTAGGAAGTGGTGGGTCATGAGGTCCTTTTGAGTAAGCCACTTGAAAATGCACACGAATGAGCATATGTTATTAGTGAATAGAGCCCTTAGAGAGCCATTGAGGTGGCTTAACTTATGACTCATTCTCTGTAATTTAATTCCAGAGCAATTATTGGTACTAGGCATCTAAAAAATAAGAAATCTTTCCTCTTCCAGATTTCTCTCTCTCGCTCTTCAATACAGATTCAAGCACAGAAGCTGAACAAAATTACGAACAAATATAGATCTTCTTGTTAGGCTGTGGTTCTGTTGCTGGTTCTCTCCAGTCACAGGGAAGTGTGGGGCAGAAGATATTGAGACAATTTACCTACAATTTTTTTCTACTTAAAATATTGCATAGATAAAATTTAAAATGATTGCAGAAATAAACAAGATATTTAGATACAAATTTTATTAATTAAGAGACTGATTTTCAACATTCAGAAGCTTTCAACAAAGCTGAAATAATTTTATAGTTAATGGGTTTTAGATCAGATCAACAGGTGGTTCAGAGCAAAGGAAAGGAAAATTCTGTTATTTTAAAAAAGAAAATTCTAATTCTTGAGAAATTTTATTTATCTCTAAATAAAATTCTTTTAACATTAAGAGTTAATGTCTAGGACTGTGACTGTTGGGTCATATGGTATATCTATGTAAACCTTTTTCTTTTTTTTTGAACGGAGTTTGGCTCTGTCGCACAAGCTGGAGTACAGTTGCGCAATCTCGGCTCATTGCAACCTCTGCCTCCCAGGTTCAAGTGATTCTTGTGCCTCAGCCTCCCCCAAGTAGCTGGGATTACAAACGTCCACCACCACATCTGTTTATTTATTTATCTCCAAATAAAACTGCTATGTGATCCGTGTAGATTTTTCAATTTAAAAAAATAATTTTTTACAAAAGAGTTTAACATGAAGAAAAAATAAGTTAGTTTTGGTATTTTTCAAAATATACATTTTTTAAAAGTAAAAGCCTGACGTTACTGACAAGTTATAGGGAAGATGCTGAACAAATCAGCTTGATCTATTGTTTGAATGCAAAATGGCACAGCTACTTTGGAAGACAGTTTGGCAGTTCCTTTCAAAGGTTTACATAGGTCGGTCACATTGGCTCAAGCTTATACTTTCAGCACTTTGGAAAGCCAAGACGAGTGGATCAGTTGAGGCCAGGAGTTCGAGACCAACCTGGCCAACATGATGTAACCCTGTCTTCAAAAAATACCAAAATAAGCTGGGCATGGTGGCGCATGTCTGCAGAGGGTGCAGTAAGCGGAGATCATACCACTGCACTCCAGCCTGGGCAACAGAGCAAAACTCTGTATCAAAAAAAAAAAAGTTTACATAAATTTACCATGATTCAATAATCACAGTCCTATTCATTAACTAAAATGAAAGCTTATGTTAATACAAATACCCGTATGTGAATTCTTATCTGCTTTATTCATAATTGGCCAACCTTGGAAATAAGTGTTCCTCAACTGGAAAATACGTATATAAATTCAGACACTTCCATCCAATGGAATAATATTCATCAATAATGAATGACCTATTGATACATGCAACAACATAAATAGATCTCAAGTTCCTTATGCTACATGAAAGAAGGCAGGCTCGAAAGTGCATTATTTGATTTATATGAAATTTTTGCAAAGATAAAACTAACAAGATTTAAAACAAAAACACAAAGACCAGTGCAGTGGTTGCTAGCGGTGGAGGAAGGTGTTGTTGACTTGTTGACTTGAAAAAGACATGGGGGCCTGGGTGCAATGGCTTATGCCTGTAATCTCAGCACTTTGGAAGGCTGAGGCAGGAGGATCACTTGAGGCCAGGAGTTCAAGACCAGCCTGGCCAACATGGTGAAACCCCATCTCTACTAAAAATACAAAAATTAGCCAGGCATGGTGGCACATGTCTGTAATCCCAGCTACTCTGGAGGCTGAGGCAGTGAAGTCACTCCAGCCTGAGTGACAGAGCAAGACTCTGTCAAAAAAAAAAAGCGGGGGGGAGTTTTGTATGTCAAGGTAGATATTGTTCTATATCTTGATTGTAATGATGGTTATGCAACTTTATGAATTTGCCATAGCTCACAGGACTGCACACTAAAAAAGTTATATTTTACCATATAAATATTGCATTTTAATAAAAGGATAAGAGAAACCTACATTTTAGGGTAAAAAAATTAATAATACAATTCAGTGTGATTTAGTATATTCATAGGATTGCACAACTATCACTTCAATTTTAAAGTATTATTACCCTCCGCCCCCAAAAAATCACCTCAACTCCTAGCCCTTGGGAACCACTAATCATTTTGTCTATGGATTCTCCTATTCTTGACATTTTATATAAATAGAAACAAACAATATGTGGTCTTTTGTGACTGGCTTAACTTGACGTTTCCAAAGGCCATTCATATTAGAACAAGTATCACCACCCAACACCTTTTATTGCTGAGTAATAATTCATTGTATGGATATACTACGTTTTTGTTTAGCCATTTATCAGTTAATGGGCATTTGGGTTATTTCCACTTTTGGGCACCTATGAGTAATGCTGTCATCAAGATTCAGGTACAAGTTTTCAGCGTGGACATAACTTTTCAAATATCACGTATATCCAGGAGTGAAATTTTTAGGTAATATGGTAATTCTATTTTTAACCTTTTGAGAAATTGTCATTCTAAATGGCATTCCAAAGCTTTTCTAAAGCTGCATTCCAAAGTTGAATGTACCATTTTATATTCCCACCAGCAGTGTTAGTTCCAATTTTTCTACATCCTTATCAACATTTGTTATTATGGCTTTTATATTGTAGCCATTCGGTGTTAAATAGTATCTAATTTTCATTTTGATTTGGATTTTTCTAATGACTAATGATGCATTGTTTTAAATTACAAAACATTTGTTATTATTATACTTTAAGTTTTAGGATACAAGTGCACAATGTGCAGGTTTGTTACATATGTATACATGTGCCCTGTTGGTGTGCTGCACCCATTAACTCGTCATTTAGCATTAGGTATATCTCCTAATGCTATCCCTCCCCCCTCACCCCACCCCACAACAGTCCCTGGAGTGTGATGTTCCCCTTCCTGTGTCCATGTGTTCTCATTGTTCAATTCCCACCTATGAGTGAGAACATGTGGTGTTTGGTTTTTTGTCCTTGTGATAGTTTGCTGAGAATGATGGTTTCCAGTTTCATCCATGTCCCTACAAAGGACATGAACTCATCATTTTTTATGGCTGCATAGTATTCCATGGTGTAGATGTGCCACATTTTCTTAATCCAGTCTATCATTGTTGGACATTTGGGTTGGTTCCAAGTCTTTGCTATTGTGAATAGTGCCGCAATAAACATACATGTGCATGTGTCTTTATAGCAGCATGATTTATAATCCTTTGGGTATATGCCCAGTAATGGGATGGCTGGGTCAAATGGTATTTCTAGTTCTAGATCCCTGAGGAATCGCCACACTGACTTCCACAATGCTTGCACTAGTTTACAGTCCCACCAGCAGTGTAAAAGTGTTCCTATTTCTCCACATCCTCTCCAGCACCTGTTGTTTCCTGACTTTTTAATGATCACCATTCTAACTGGTGTGAGATGGTATCTCATTGTGGTTTTGATTTGCATTTCTCTGATGGCCAATGATGATGAGAATTTTTTCATGTGTTTTTTGGCTGCATAAATGCCTTCTTTTGAGAAGTGTCTGTTCATATCCTTTGCCCATTCCTTCTGAAGCTATTCCAATCAATAGAAAAAGAGGGAATCCTCCCTAACTCATTTTATGAGGCCAGCATCATCCTGATACCAAAGCCTGGCAGAGAAACAACCAAAAAAGAGAATTTTAGACCAATATCCTGGATGAACATTGATGCAAAAATCCTCAATAAAATACTGGCAAACCGAATCCAGCAGCACATCAAAAAGCTTATCCACCATGATCAATTGGGCTTCATCCCTGGGATGCAAGGCTGGTTCAACATACGCAAATCAATAAATGTAATCCAGCATATAAACAGAACCAAAGACAAAAACCACATGATTATCTCAATAGATGCAGAAAAGGCCTTTGACAAAATTCAACAATGCTTCATGCTGAAAACTCTCAATAAATTAGGTATTGATGGGACATATCTCAAAATAATAAGAGCTATCTATGACAAACCCACAGCCAATATTATACTGAATGGGCAAAAACTGGAAGCATTCCCTTCGAAAACTGGCACAAGACAGGGATGCCCTCTCTCACCACTCCTATTCAACATAGTGTTGGAAGTTCTGGCCAGGGCAATTAGGCAGGAGAAGGAAATAAAGGGTATTCAATTAGGAAAAGAGGAAGTCAAATTGTCCCTGTTTGCAGATGACATGATTGTATATCTAGAAAACCCCATTGTCTCAGCCCAAAATCTCCTTAAGCTGATAAGCAACTTCAGCAAAGTCTCAGAATACAAAATCAATGTACAAAACATTACTTTTTACAAATAATTTACATGCTAAAATTTTAAGAACTTAAATATATGTCTAGATCATGTACACCAAAATCACAGGGCCTCAGCTCAACCAAGTCTTTCTATAGTTAATGCTTGAACTCCATTTCTTCTTTCCTAGAATGGAATATGGAATAAAAGTCTTGAAAACTGTAGTTTTGCCTTTGTTAGAGAATAAATCCCAGGCAAGATGAAGCTTTGTGTAGATTAAATGGTTCATTTTTTATTCGCCATTAGAAACTCAAATTTGCAAAGAGCTTTTTGGTCTCTCTCTGCATCTGTACTTTATAAAAACTAAATGCTTATTTCATATCCTTGTAATGCAGAGTAGCAACTTCTTCATCTTTAATGATGTTGTGCTTCCCTTCAAGAGTACTCATTGTGTCCCTCCTTCTCCCCACTACCATTGGGACCTGGAATAGGGATGGGCACTCAGTTTTACGAGATGTGATTTGCAAACTTTCTTTAAACGTGTAACTATTAAACATTTTGTATTCTCTCTATATATACATATCTATATGTTATACATATACCACTATCAATTTTATTTTAAATATTACTGAAGCTTAATTTTTCATTTATTTTTCCTAGCTTTCTTGAGGTATGATGGACAAAAATATATATATTTGAGGTATAAAATGTGGTGTTTTTTTGATATATGTATACTTTGTGAAATAATTACCACAATTAAGCTAATTAACATAGCGATCACCTCACATAAGTTGCCATTGTGTATGTGTGTCTGTGTTTGAGTGTGCGTGTGTGTGTGTGGTGAGCACACATGAGATCTACTCTTTTTAGCAAATTTCAAATATACATTTATAATTAACCAACAATCCTAAAACGTGTACAGAGTCCCAAAAAAATCCTGAATAGCTAAAGCAACTTTTGAGCAGGAAGAACAAAGGTGGAGGCCTCATACTCCCGATTTCAAAATATACAACAAAACTATAGTAATCAAAACCATGTTGCATTAGCATAAAAATAGATACCTAGACCAATGGGACAAAAGAGATAACCCATAAATAAACTCACTTATATACAATAAATTCATCTTTGACACAGCAGGAAAACTCAATGGGAAAAAGGTTAGTGTTTTTAATAAATGGTGTTTTGAAAACTGGATATCCACATGCAAAAGAATGACAGTGAATCCTTCTCTTACATCATTTATAGAAATCAATTCAAAAGGGATTGAGGAATTATATAAGACCTAACACTATTAAACCCTTACAAAAAATATAGGAGGAAAGGTCCTTCACAATGATCTCTGCATTTTTTTTTTCCAGATTTGACCTTCAAAAACTCAGGCAATGAAAGCAAAAATAAACAAGTGGGGTACATCAAACTAAAATGTTCCTGCATAGCAAAGGAAACATCAGTCAAAGGAAGAAGCAACATCCACAATGTTAGAAAATATTTGTAAACTATATATCTGATAAGAGGTTACTATCCAAAATATATAAGCAACTCATACAACTAAATAGCAAAAATGTATAATCCAATTAAAAAATGGTAAAGTATCTGAACAGACTTTTTTAAAAAAAGACATACAAATGGAAAACATGGGTATAAAAGACGTGCTCAACATCACTAATCACGGGAAAATTTAAATCAAAATCATGAGCTTCTCTTTACATGTTAAGATGGCTATTTTCCAAAAGACAAGAGATAATAACTTTGGCAAGAATGTGGAACAAAGGGAATGTTCATACTCTACTGGCAAGAATTATAATTTGTACAACCATCATGGAAAACAGTAGGCAGTTTCCCCAAAAATTTAAAAATAAAATAACCACATGATCCAGCAAACTCACTGTTGGAATATATCCAAAGGAAATAAATTACCATCTCAAAGAGATATTTGCACTCTCATGTTCATTGCAGCATTATTTGCAATAGCTAAGATATGGAGGTGGTCTGCATCCTGTAAACAGATTAATGGATTTTTAAAATGTGACATGGATACACACAAACACACACTATGGAATATGATTCATTCCTAAAAGGAAGAAAATCTTGACTTCTTTGACAACATGAATGAATCTTGAAGACATTATACTAAGTGAAGTAACCAGATGCACAATAGCAGATATTGAGTGATCTCACATGTAGAATCTTAAAAAAAGTGAAAGAGGAGATGTTAATGAAAGCATACAGACTTTTAGTTATATGATGAAAAAGTACTGGAGACAATATAAAGCATGATGACTAGTTTAAAATATTTTACTTTTTATCAGAAAAATAATACATTTAATTAAGTAAATTTGTTAATAATTAGTGATGCAAAATAATACTCACTGAAAAGTCAACAATCCACCATAAATACTATTACTATTTGCCATATTCCTGGGCATATTCTTTTCTATGTATGTTTGTAATTTTGTGTAACCTGCAAACTTTTGTATTCTCCTTGTTTTCCCTTAACATGAACTCATAACAGGTCAGAAGTGATTATTCTTACATGAAGTTCTGCCTAGTTGGTAATTAGAACTCCAAATGTTTGCATAGAGTTTCGTCAAGTCATTATGTTATAGTTTACTGAGCTCTTTTTCTGTTGTTGAAGATTTAAGATTTTTAGTGCTTTAATTGAAAATTGTCACCATGTTATCTTCAAAAAGAAACAATACCTAATTGCATTGCCATGCTTCCTCTGGAAAAAAAAAAACAAAAAAAAAAAACAAGTTGTCTAGACAAGCCTAAATAGAGAGGTAGGTCAAATAATTAAAGGCCTAAATAATAAAAAAACAATAAATCATAGAAAACAATTTATAGTTATTGAAGGACAACTCAAGGAAGTTTGTGAGGTATTTTCTATAATTTTTAGGTACATTAATAACTAACCTCTTAGGTCATTAATTATTTATCTCTCTTTGCACTCTACATAATTAATTGAAATTCAAATTTTAGTAACAAACATACTCTTTGCACTATAATTTTCTTCTTATGTCAATATATCTTTTTTCTAATTATTGCATAATAATAATTTCTCATATATATTTATATACTTGTAGGGCTGCAAAAAAATTTTATGTCACCCAGTTTATCCTGGAGGCTAAGAATTCTTTGACTTACCTGAAGTTACACATCTAGTTAGGGCAGTTTTAGTTTTCCTGATTCTACCTCCAGAGCTTTTTAAAATTACACTTGGCTATATAATAGTAGCATTAGAGCAGCGGTAGTGGTAGTAACAGTGATGGTAGTAATGGTGGTGGTAAAGCAGCTAGTTTTTCTGCATCTCTTTTTATGTTACAAGCAAATTTGTAAGATTTTAACATACTTTAACTTATTTAATCTTTACATCCCACCCACAGGTAATAAACCATTTTTAACTCCAGATGATAAAGTTGATAATCAGAAGACATATAGTTAATAAGTAGTGAATCTCAGACTCAAACTCCAGACTGTACAAATTCAGAGCTTAAAAAAATTTTCATATTAATAATGAAGTATAACAGAATATTTAACATAATATTTATAGATGCCATTTAATATTAATTAATATTGATTTTTAATAATAATACATATGACAATGACTTTTCATAGAAAGAGTACCTTAAATTTATCTGAGTGTTATATTAAACATAATTTGTTATGCAACCATATGTATGTAACCATGATCATTTTCATATATAATATAGACAACTGATTAAATAAATGTTTTATCTTATAAAATTCAGATTTCAAAAATTTTAGGATTGGATTTTCTAGATACTAACAATGAGCAAGTGGAATTTGAAATTAAAAATACATTATAATTTACATTAGCACTGAAAAACTAAAATACTTAGGTATATATATCTAACAAAATATGTCTAAGATCTGTAGGAGTGAAACTACAAAATTCTGATAAAACATATCAAACAAGAGCTAAATAAATGAAAAACATTTCACACCATTGTAAACAAAATTTTAGTAAGTTACTTGTTTGATGTTGACAAATTGATTCTAAAGTTTATATGAAGAGGCAAAAGACCCCAAGTGGCCAACTCAATACTGAAAGACAACAAAGTCTGAGGATTGTCACCACCAAACATCAAGAATTATTACAAAGCAACAGTATTCAAGACAGTGTGGTATTGGCAAAAGAATAGACAAATAGACCAATAGACATATAAATATTTCAATATTTCTATACTTCTGATCAAATCCACTGATCTGAGACAAGGGAACACAGGTAAAACAATGGAACAAAGATAGTTTTTTCAGCAAATGGTGCTGGAACAACTGGATACTTATATGCAAAAAAACATGGAATCTAGACACAAACCCTACATGTTTCACAAAAATTAATTCAAAATGGATCATAGACCTAAAAGTAAAATATAACACTATAAAGTTCCTAGTGGAAAACATAGGAGAAAATCTCAACTACTTTGGGTACGATGATGACTTTTTATATACAACACCAAAGGCATTATCCATGAAAGAAAGAGTTGATCAAATGGACCTCAGTTAAATTAGAAACTTCTGCTTTGTTCTCAAACCTGATTGTGCATCACAATCCCCCAGGAGTTTGTTGCAAATATTCACAGACCTCATCTCCAGAAAAACAAAACAAAACAAATAAACAACAATAAAAGACCCACTTATTCTCTATAAAAGACAATGTTGAAGAGAATGAAAAGATAAGACACAGACGGAGAAAGTAGTTGAAAAAGACATCTCTTATAAAGAACCATTATCTAAAATATATAAATAACTTTTAAAACTCGATAAGAAAACAGGAAACCTGATTTTAAAAAGTGCAAAAACACCTGAACAAACATCTCATCAAAGAAGACATACAGATGGAAATTAAGCATATGAAAAAATATTCAACATTATATGCCATCAGGGAATTGCAAATTAAAAGGACAATTAGCTACTACCAGAACACTGACAACACTAAATTCTGGTGAGGGTGTGGAACAACAAGAATTCTCACTTGCTGCTGATGGAAATGCAAACAATGGAGCCATTTTTGAGGACAGTTTGGAAGTTTCTTACAAAACTAAACATACTCTTACCATATTGTTCAGTAATCTTACTTCTTGATATTTACCCTGAAAAGTTTAAAACTTATTTACAAATAAAAACCTGCAGAGAGTTTAGACCATCTTTATTTATAGTTTGTTAAAACTTGGAAGCAACTAAGATATCCTTCAGTAGGCAATGAATAAACAGTAGTATACCCAGATAATGAAATATCATTAACCACTAAAAAGAAATGAACTACTGACCCATGAAAAGACATGGAGGAAACTTAAATTCGCATTACTAAGTGAAAGAAGTCAATCTAAAAGGGCTACATACTATATGATTGTAACTACTCACATTCTTGAAAAGTCAAAATTATGGAAACAGTGAAAAGATCAATGGTTGCCTGGGGTTAGGGGAGAAGGAGAAGTCAAAGGGCAAAGTGCAAAGAATTTTTAGATCAATGAAAATTATGGTGGATGCATGTCATTATTACATTTGTCAAAACCCATGGAATGGACAATAGCAAGAGTGAAGCCTAATGTAAACTACAATTTTACATGATGTAAAATGTAATAATGTGTCGATGCAACTTCATCAATTATAATAAAATTGCCACTGTGATTGGGGATATTGATAATGTGGAGACTATGTATATTTAGGGACATGGGTCTATAGGATTTCTCTGTACTTTTTTCTCAGTTTTGTTGTTAACTAAAAACTGTACTTTAAAAAAGTAGTTTTTTAAATTAGGATTACAAAATACTTTGTATATAGATCATCCTCATACAGAAGGTATGTCCCTTAAAGTTCATGGAAAACTATTGAAACTGTAATAGTGCAACCAGTGATTACAATAAATGTACATGCATAAAAACTTACTGTTGAATCACTACCAATTTTTTTCTCTTCTAGGGATATTAAATTATGTATAATTGTCCAATAGTAAGTGCTAATACATGTACACTAAATTCCTGATTGACCTTTATGTTATAACGTAACTATCAGTATTTGATTTCACATGAAGTAGCAACCTAAAAATAGCACATTTGTTTTTCCTTCCCATCCTGTAGTCTTCGCTGCCCCTTCACATACTTAGCTCTTGCCAGGCTTTTCAGAGGTGTCTGTGACTCTCAGAAGAGGCTCTTAATTCTTGGCTAATCTTGCCTCTATGTCTTGCAGGTGCTGTAGCCTCATTTATCTTCTTTCTCACTGGAGTTGTACAACCAAGAACTATCACGCCCACCAATAAATCTAGCCGTAATTGTTTTAAGAGCTGGAACTCAGCTTCAACTTCCCACAAAGTCCATTTTATCCTCACTGTCTCCTGGGGGAAACATGAAGAGGAATGTATTCAGGAATTTACCGAACCAGAAGCATGTCAGTTTTTTTCTCCAAAGCCGTAAAATGTGAAATACAGTTTCTAAACCCCTTACGCCTATGATTAGAAATTAGAGATTAATAAGGATTGACAATGAAATTTTGCAAAGAATCTCTAATTATATCTGAACAAATGAACAGGAGGAAAAATTTTAAAAGAGGCCAATTGACTATGATGCCAGTCAAATCTTTCTTAAAATTACACAGAAATGCTTCCCATTTCATTTTCCAGAGGTAATGAAAAATATGCTCTGCTGGAAAGAAATCAAATGACAGTACATAAGCAGGTTTCCAATCTACTATTTGCATTGTGACACCCACGCACACTCCACTCTGATCATGTTTTTATATTTTTGATTGGAATGAACGGTTATTAAATGTGAAAAGGCTGAAATGCATGAATAATAGCTATTAATTATCACAATTTATTAAATGAATAAAGGCAGCTGGGACCTTAGTTTGTCCCTGACACTACACAGATGAAGCTGTAGATGAACAGTACATACACAAAGGTTATTTCTAGTCGTTTTGCAGTGCTTCACTTAAATCTTAAGCTTTTCTTTGTAGTCATATTGTGATTGTTTATTATCAGAACTCTCCATCCCCAGAAGTCTTGCCAATGTCACATGTACTAACAAATACTGAAAGCTCAAGTGATCTTTAATTCCCACTGTTCCCTAATTGAACATCCAATTTAGGAAGAATAGGACAGTATGAGGAAAGTTGGACAGGGAAAAAAAAGCTATGCAAATGCCTCACCAATTTTACTTTTTAAAATGGCAGTAGTAAGTAAATGCTTGAGGCATCAAATGATGAAACAAGGTGGCTAAAATATTTCACAGCCTAAAAGTGTTCCACTTTTATGTATCAGCCCTAATACAGTGATGCTCTACGATAATTTGATAGCACTTTTGTTGGGCAATCCCAGTACTTTACTCCTTTGGCTACTGGTCCTGACTGTAAGTGAAAATAAGCATTCTGACTGTCATGGTAATCCGTCTCATCAACTACAGTGAATGAAAGCAGTTTGAGATACAAAAATATTTTGCTTCTTTTTATACAAGTCTACCTGGATTGTCTGATTTAAAATTGGACTGGGTTTTTCTAAGAACTCTCCCACCACCGTTTGTGGAGATATAGCCTAAAATTAAGTAACTCTCGCTTCTGGCTTCCATGATGCCACTCAATAATTATCCTACGAGTCCATCAATTACCAAATTATTTCATAAATGTGTCATTTCCAGAATTGTCTATAAAATTTTGGTGTTACCTAAGATTCTGTCTCAGCATTTTTTCCTATTCATATCACCTTTCTTCTTACTCATTTTTTTCTCTTCTTTCTAACTATATGATAGAAAATTCAGAAAAATTGAGATAGTTTTAAAGGGAATCTGTAGAATTTAGGTCTAAGCATTTAAATTTAAGTATCTGTTAGGTTTCTCAAGAAATATTTAATAATTATTGGGAAATAGAAGGATGAGGGGTGAGTTTTACTTGGCAACCATTTGGGAATGAACACTATAGAGCTGATGTCTAAAATTGTAGGGTGATTGTGACTTTTGGGAGGGAGAATTTAGAGCTACATTTATTAATGTAAATAAAGAAGGAAGGTGAACAAAAACTAGGACAGTATTGCAAGCATTCTATTTGTGACTTCATACATTTTATTTTTATTTGTTGGGCTGTGTCACTACGGCAAACAGTGAAAGATTAAGTTTTCTTCAAGGGGAACATTTTAACTTAGTCACAATTATTGTAGGCAACAAATGAGAGATCAACATGGTATAGCCAGACGCTACAAACCTCAGCAACTCTATCAAAATCTACAAATGCAATGAGGAAGAAGTAGCTAAAAACAGCCCCATGATGGCAATTGACATTAAATCAGACAAAAATGTTATTCAAACCCAAATATGGAGCAGGATTTGATTCTCCTCAAACTTAAGGCTCATAGCTAAGGGGAGAAACCAGAGAAGGGAAGCTAGGAAAGATATCTAGAGAACTAGATCTAGAGTCAACACAAAGTAAAATGAAGTTTGAATTCAGATTTACTGCGTCCACAGAATCATTGGTTCAGGTGCTCCAGCTTCCCTATACTAGCTTTTAAAGAGATTCTGTCCCTCTAAATTGGAGGAGAAAATGAGTGATAGCCATTTGGTGAGTAGAAAAACTACTCTTAGGTGTAATTAGCTTTACTTGTCCCATATGCCAGGACAGAGTAGAAGATGCACTAAAGAAAATGTTGCCAATAGATCAAGCCTGTTATTTTCATTCAAGTTAGTTGTTGAAGGTATTCTGAGTTTGACTCATTTTACACATGTTCTTCTAATAGCAAGCAATCAATAATTGTATTGATTCAATCAACATGTTCAATTAATGAATGAGACTTCATATAATTTCATCACAGCATTTTAATATATTATAATTAAAAATTATAATTAATAAACCTCTTGTTTGGCAAATTGATAATTTATAGTCTTTCTTCACTGAACTGTGAAACAAAGTCTGCTTTGGAAGATATCCACAATCCATGTGTGATGCTTGCTGTCACACATTAAATAATATATGGGGGAAAATAGCAGAAAGGATGAATGAGGAAATAAAACAGCTAAAAGATAACAATGTAAAATTTTAAGCAAAATTTGTGTATTTTTTTCCTTTTCTTACCTAAATAAATTTTTATGGAGTTCACTGAGATTTTTAAAAAATTACAGGGCCGGGCGCGGTGGCTCATGCCTGTAATCCCAGCACTTTGGGAGGCCGAGGCAGGCGGATCATGAGGTCAAGAGATCTAGACCACGGTGAAACCCCGTCTCTACTAAAAATACAAAAAAATTAGCTGGGTGCAGTGGCGGGCACCTGTAGTCCCAGCTACTCGGGAGGCTGAGGCAGGAGAATGGTATGAACCCGGAAGACGGAGCTTGCAGTGAGCCGAGATCATGCCACTGCACTCCAGCCTGGGGGACAGAGCGAGACTCTGTCTCAAAAAAAAAAAAAAAAATGACAAGAATTAAATCCTATGTACCCGTTTGATGTGTTTAAAAAACATTAAGAATGTGATGAATCAGAAACCAGGACAGCATCCACCAATTACTTGACACAGTAATAAATTAGTGCTCTGTATTATTCCATTATCAACCTGCTATAAAGATAGTACCTGAAACTGACAATTTATAAAGAAAGAAGGTTTGATTCACAGTTCTGCATGGCTGAGGAGGCATCAAGAAACTTAAAATTATGATGGAAGGCAAAGGGGAAGAAAGGCACGTCTTACATGGCAGCAGAAGAGAGAGCAAGAGCGAGGAAGTGCCACACTTAAAACCACCAGCTCTTGTGAAAACTCCCTAAATATCAAAACAGCATGGGGGAAATCACCCCCGTTATTCAATCACCTCCCACCAGGTCCCTCCCCTGACACGTGAGGATTACAGATTTGGATGGGGACACAGAGCCAAACCATATCATGCTTCATTCAGCTATAGAATAATCTAGACCCTACACAATGGAGAAAAGTGGATGCATGCCTCAGTGAGGGGAGTCATGTACATTTCTCTTCTGCTTTTTTCTTTTGTCAACCACACATTACCCTTGCTTTATTATTAATTAAGCATACATTTTCTGTGTAAGTTTGAGAGTATAAAAATGGAAACAAATACCGTGTTTACATGGATCATTTAAAAAATACTTAACTGTCAGTATTATTTTACCACATATATTTTTGGGTTTTTGTTTTTAATCTTTAAGATTTTTATATTTATTTATTTATTTTTGAGATAAGTTCTCACTCTGTTGCCCAGACTGAAGTGCAGTGGTTCAATCATAGCTCACTGCAACCTTGAACGCCTGGGCTCAAGTGATCCTCTCACTTTAGTCTCCAAAGTAGCTAAGATTACAGGCATGCACCACCGTGCCCAGCTAATTTTTTTAAAGTTATTTTTAGCAGAGAGGTCTCACTATGTTGCCCAGGCTGGTCACAGACTCCTGGGCTCAAGTATCCTTCCCGCCTTGGCCTCTCAAAGTGCCACCATGCCCAGTCAAAGATTTTTTTTTAAACTCTATCTGGTGTTAGTGAAGTGATTAACGAGGAGGCAGAAAATGGCCCCTTGACATGTTGGGACAATGCGTTATCATGAGTTATCTATTTGATGAAACATTTCTTTAGAGCAGTGCATATGCGAAGTTCTTCACTCACATGTACTGTTAATTCCATCCTAATACATGTATTAGCAGCCCAATAGGTGGATTCAGAGACTGAATTAAATTTCTCAAGCATTTGAGGGAAGTTAGAAAGAACTTCAGAGATTCTGACTTTGATTAGAGAGCTAGAATGCCAAAATCCTACTCAAAAGCCAAAGTGGGTAGGATTTGTTTTCAGCGGGCACATATCAAGTGCATTTTTAAATTATTGAGATATTTTTGAGATTAGAGAAAATGTTACTTTCCTGAGCTCATCCACTGCCTCTCACCTTGGGTGTCAGCCTCCCTTTAGAATTCCCAGGCCTCCCCACAAGGAAAGAGGAGGGGACACAGACACTCCTCCAGTACTGAGAACAATGGCCATTGTTTGCACTGCCTGTGACTTGCTGGTTGATCTGTTCAATTTCTACTCTTATCATTGCCTAATTACTAAGCAGGGAAACTCAGACATGCCTAAGTGATACCAAAAGCATGCTGTCAAATAGAAACAAAAAAGCTGTTTGACTGAATTTTCCATTTTTTATCATTTGGTGATGGTACTGTGAATACCAATCTTTCAGCTGACAAATCCAAATAAAAGAATTTCAAAGGTTTGCATTACTGTTATGTCTGACACATAGTAAGTGGTGAACACATGCTTGAAATTTTCATCACTCCTACTGCCCTAAAAAAAATACTTTAAGCAAAGGCAAACTTTCTGTCAGTATCATTATGAAACTGTCAACTCTTATTCAAGAGCAGAAGTGGATCAAAGTGCATGCTCAGTGGCTCCTGGGAGATGACAGCATCTATAACCAATTAACCTGGAGCCTCATGAATGGGGATACTTTTGACTACAGCTCCACATAGTTCCTAGAGGCAAGACTCAAAGGAAGATGGTGGGTGGACAAAAACTCTAACTTCCGGATCATGGTTCCACACGCAGACAATATGACTATAGAAACACCTCTTCATGCAACACTGATGATTATTCTACCTGTGCTGATATTTTATCACTTGTGTGTTAGAAGTCAAAATAATAACTTCATTAATCACATATCAATTTGAGGTGAATGAAAATATGCTTGAAGGTATTTATAATGAATGAATGTAACTTAAATCTACGATAAGATGCCATTTTTATTAAATGGATTGGTGGAGATCAAAAAGCCTTATGATATACTATGTGGATAAGGGTGCAGGGCATTCTTACATATTATTGGTAGGAATAAATTGCTGTAACATTGAAACATTAAATTAAATAGATAAATACCCTTCACTACCCTTTAATTTAACTTCTAGGAATCTATCATATTGGTATGTTCACATATAATGTAATTACATATGTAAAAGTGAAATCACTGCAGGTGGGCTTTTTTGTAATATCAAAAGTTTAGATAAGATAAAAATGCCTATTAATACAAAATATTTTTATGGAACGTTTACATAAAGAAATACAATGCCTAAAGGAAACTCACTTTATATGCACTGCCATAAAAAATCTCCAAATAATATTTTAAGTGAATAAAACCAATCGTTGGAATATGTATTATATGCTTCCAATTTGATATAATGAAGAAAAACATTGAATGATATGTGTATTTATACATGTATGTTCATATATACACATATATGTAAATAAATACACACAAGAAAACACAAGAAATCACTAATAGTAGTTGTTTTTGGTGTAGGGAACTAAAACTTTGGGAAAGAGGAGAGGGAGAGAGGAGAGGGAGAAATATTTAATCTTATCCTTTTTGAATTTTCTACAATGTACTAGGGCTCTTTATTAAAAATAATTTACAGTGTACACTATTCAGGTGATGGGTACACTAAAACCTCAGACTTCATCACTACACAATATATCTATGTAAGACAACTGCACTTGTACCACTAAATCCATAAAAATAAAAAAACTGAAAAAGCAAAAAAAACCCATCATTTATTAATACTATTAGTATGGAGTACAGAGCTAGGAATTATAGAAAACAATTTTATATACTATGCTCTCTGCCTTCCTTCATTGTCTTAACTATTAGTGTGCTCAATGTAAATGGAAAATGAGAACTTCTGTTAAGTATTTCATATGGGGTAGGCTCTCTTGGGCCCTGCAATGTAAAAAAATACTTTCAATTTGATTTGGGGCTCTAAAATGCTAAACTTAATAATGAATTCTATATTTTCCTTAAATGGTTCTGCAAGCACTACACTAAAATTTGGGGTGAAGCTTGGAATATTATTGCTTCTGGGGATTCTATGTCCTATTCTCATTTCTACAAAGGAAATTGCCAGCAGCTTGCAAACAGGGTGTTTTGCTTCTTGGTTTAATATTGGACCAGTGTTTGTTTTCACATTATACATGTGTATATATGCTTTTAAATTGTATTACAGAATTTCACAGCAAACTGGTTTACTTCTGCATAAAGGCAACATATTTATATTTTACTGAACCTTTTTGCTGCTACATGTGTTGATTTTTAAAAAGCAAAATACAAATTTTAAGCAACTCATGCTTGACATAGAAACAGCAAAATGAATTTAAACAAGTACGGTAAAGAAAAATACATGGCAATTTCTTTTTTGACCAGGTAGAAAAAAAAAAGAACATGCTATGACATCATTGCTATTAAGGAAGCTAATAAATATCTCTCTGAAATCAGTGATAAGTTACTTAAAATATTGCAGTAACTGGTATTATTTTTCTGGAGAGGAAGATAAGAAACGGCTTATTTGATTTATTTGTTAAATATAATTAAAACTGTTTATGTTCGTCTCAATGACCTTATTTTATATATTAATATAATTTTATAGTTGTATTTTTTAGGGTTGTATGAATCCTAAAGCAGAATTAGAGACAGTGGAAAATTTACTTCTAAGTGTGTTGAGCTTAATTTCCCATTGACCAATATCTGTTGTGGTACTATCCACTTACTCCTTTTGAGAATTACAAAGCCATCTAAACTAAATGTAATTTGATGAATGAAAAATCCCTGCTGTGTCCTTTGCCCTCCTAAAACAAAAGACTGGTTAAAAGAATAATCTGTAACATAAAAGCTCAATTAATTAATTAATGCATTTATCATCATTAACATGACTCTTGTCTTTGCTTGATTTTAATGTTAGCTAAAGGAGCAGGCATTAAGGTATATATGGCCTGGCTATTTCCAGTAGAGTATTGTCTTTAATAATCAATTTTCCTAAGAACCTAGGTGTGCATGTGCTCACCTATTTGTGTGCATATGATGCAGTTGTCATGCTGGGGCACCAAATACTTTTCCAAATTAAATGAGTTCTATCTGATGAATGCACCATTTTGTGAAGAGAAACAAATTTGAAGCAAAATGAGCTTTGGGGGATAAGGGAGAATTTGAATGAGATTCTTACAGTGACGTTCTGAAGAAGGTGGGCCTATGGACAGAGGAATAAGTGGAAGGACAGGATGAACTTTAGAGGAGATCGTCTGTGAATAAACTGTAGAAAGGAATATTAGCAACCAATTCTGAATCTGTTTTACGAAAAGAGTAATTTTTTAAAAGTTTTTCCTGAATTGTTCAGTAAATTCAGATATAACTATGGCAAATAAAGGTGGGCCATACGTCACCAAAAAGGAGTATGCTTTAATATTATACATAGATTTGGCATTTCATTAACTGCTTTATATTAAATAGATGACTTATATTAAGGAGAAACCAAATATAAGATAAAGATAGGACAAGTACTAGATAAATTGGATAATGTGGATAAATGTAAACTGATAAAATTTAATTCAAACTAAACTAAACCTTCTCTGTAACTGAACCTCTGTATTAGTCAGGGTTCTCTAGAGAGACAGAACTAATAGGAGATAGATAGATAGATAGATAGATAGATAGATAGATAGATAGATAGATAGATAGATATAGATAGATAGATAGGAGTTTATTAAGGAGTATTAACTCACATGCTCACAAAGTCCCACAATAAGCCATCTGCAAGCTGAGGAGCAAGGAAGCCAGTCCAAGTCCCAAAACTGAAGAACTTGGAGTCCGATGTTCGAGGGCAGGAAGCAAGCATACAGCACCGGAGAAAGATGTAAGCTAGGAGGCTAAACCAGTCTAGTCTTTTCACTTTCTTCTGCCTGCCTTTTATTCTCGAGGTGCTGGCAACTGATTAGGTTTTGCCTACCCAGATTAATGGTGGGTCTGCCTTTCCCAGCCCACTGACTCAAATGTTAATCTCCTTTGGCAACACCCTCACAGGCACACCCAGAATCAATACTTTGCATCCTTCAATCCAATCAAGTTCACACTCAGTATTAACCATCTCTAGTCCACCCCTTGTCAACTTGAACTCATACACATCTCCTGAGATCGTACATAATCTTCAAATAAAGACAATAGCATGGTCATATTTATGTCTAACATAATACAACTATCCTTCGTACAACTGGAAATGCACCAATCCCCAATCAAAATGCTATTACATAAAGTGAACAACACTTAAATGCTGATATGAAGTCAATAATTTTTATGTCACGTGATAAAGGAAAAAGGAAATAAAATGAAGATATTTTCTTAGTACAACTGTACACATGCACAAACATGTTTTTAACAAAGAGGAAATACTCATGACAATTACCGTCCTCATTTCTGCAGCTGGTCACGTGGTTGTAGCTGGTATTGATAACTACCTTCTACTACCTATTCTGTATTCCCTTTGCCTTCAGCAAGCACCTCAGCAGGTCATGGTTTTTTTCTTGGTGGAGTGACCCAAACCTTCATTCCTTCATTCCTGAAGGGTCTGGACCATTTGTAGTCCTGCCTGGATTGGGCTGTTGTAGTTTCCCTTTGACCTTAACTACAGGGCATGGTAATACTAAGAGACACCGCAAGGGATCTCCTGTATCCACACATAGGCTTCCTTATCTCCATTGTGTAGTAGTAAACTGATTTTATCTTGATAGTCTGCATCAATCACCCCAGCCAACACTGTAACTCCCTTATTAGCCTGTTTACTTAAAGGTAAGAGGAGCCCAAAGTGTCCAGGTAGCGATCTTAACTTCCAGTTTAATGGAATCACTGTTGTGTCTCCTGGTGGCAGCATTCCTCCCTCTGGAACTAAGACCTCTAGGCCAGCAGAGCGTAATGTCATGGGAACAGGAAGCAAAAATTTTGCTAGTGGTTTGCTAGGGGTGATGGTGAGTGGTGCCACTTCCACTTCCATCCCTTGATTACTGGACCTGTGATTAATTAGCAAATGCCAGACCTCTACATGAGTCAGACTATTCTGATTGCTGCTTTGCCTCTTCTGTCCATTACAGTAGCTATGCCAACCTTGCCTTTGACTGTTTAATGCTCCCTCTTGGCCCCTGCTGCCCTGGGACCCAAGTATTCCCAATGCATTTAAATTTTGTAGTTGAGTGACTGTGGTTCCCACTGTTAGATCTCAGATACAGGGAAGAGCAATTACAGGGCTCTTCAAAGATGCAGGTGCTGCCCTCACAAACCTATTTCACAAAGCACTGGTCATGGGTATATCTTCTGGACCCTCCCATCTGGGATGAGCAGGTCTAAAATAACTAATTCACTCCAGCATCCCAATCTCCCTAAGCCTTCGGATCCCTTCCACTACATTAAACCAAAGGAGATAAGGCATTTTCCAGCTTGCTCAAGTGGGCCATCTTTTAATCCATATTTCAGTGAACCAAGCAAATAAACTATTAGAACCTTTTTTAAATCCCCAGGCTCCAACCTTAAATGCAGAATCTCTGCTTAGTGGGCCCAAATCAATAAATTCAGCCTGATCCAGCTCTATGTTCTTTCCACCATTATCCCAAACCCTTAATATCACTTCCCATGCCTGTTCTCCAGATTTTTGCTTATATAAATTAGAAAACTCAAGCAGTTCTTTACAAGTGCAGTGCACCTCCTCATGGGTCACACACTGAACTTCACCTCGAGGGGCCCACCAGGACTTTAGTCTAGTTATAGGTATAGAAGTAAACAGGGGTGTTGGTGTTATGGGTGGCTCCTAAGGAGAAACAACATTATCTTGCCTGGCAACTGCCTCAGGGGAGGCCATCACTGTTGCCTCAGGCAGTGCAGGGTTTATCTCCTCAGACAAAAGATGGAAAGGCTTATGGCAATGTGTATTGGGAGGGGATGTTGCCAATCCTGAGGACCGGGAAGCTGTTTCTTCTGGGAAAGAAGTTTCATCAGAGTTTACAAGCTCAGTATCCCCAGCTTTATCAGGGTTCTCCCACACATCCCCATTCTAAGTTTCAGGGCCCCATTCTTTGCCAATTAATGCCCTCACTTTAACAGTGGACACCTGGTGAGATTGTGCATGCACCTTTCATTGATGGTCAGCCACTTGCATGATAAGTGCTTGTGTCTGATTTTCCACAATTTCAGCTCTTTCTCTACAGGAGATAAGACTCACTCAGGGAAAGCTTAGCAGATTTGAGGCTCAGTATCTTCTTCTGAATCCAGAAGTTAGAATCCCTGAGTATATCATTTTCTTTCATTACTTTTACAGTGAACTTAGGAGCAAGCAACCAACTTCATTATGTTCCTTAGTTCTCCACATATAGTCAAAGGTATTATATACAGAGACACTAAAGTTCTTGCCTCTCACAACTGGTTAATCAGGAGTATCAAAAGCATTTATTTTGCATAACTCTCCAAACAGTTTCCACCAAGGACTATCAGTGTTCTCCATACTATTAGCAGTAGAGTCCTTAGCATTTGGGGGTCTAATCATATTAAGCAGCCAACTACAAAAACCCCCAAACAATGAAAGAACTCCATCTTTGACACTCAGTGTTAACCATCGCAACCTCCTACATATTTCGGGCAAAATAATATTTATTTTTTTCGTATTTATTAGGCAACTCACATCCTTCAGTTCTTCAATAACCTTATTTTGGAATTTTTATAAAAATAACAGTCTACACTTATTGTACACTATTTCTAAAGGAAAACATAAATTTATCTTTAAATCCTTCTAAATTACAATAGATCATGTAACCACAAAGCACAATTTCAAAGAAACAAATCTGCATATTTGGTGGGTTGGACCTATTATTTGAGACAAAGAAATGATTTGGTATCAAATTATTTGCTTTGGAAATTCCTTCCCAACTCAGTGGTGCTTGTGGAGCTGTCAATCATGGTCTCATATCCTCCCAGTCACAGAGAGGACCACATGGTGCAAGAAAGGCTAATGGTTCTTCTCCAGAGCTTTATAAATTATAGACAGACTCTCTTTACATCTGTGTATTACAAATTCAAAGGGTTTGTACCTGAGTCAATGACTGTGTTTCCCGCTGCATGTTGAGAATCAACAAACATAAAAGATCAGGGATTAGGAAGAGCTGGAGATATTGACTACTGGTAACAATGAAATACCCTTTCCGTCCCTGATGTCTGATTTCTCTATTTCTTTCATTTTGTGAAGATGCATCTCAACTAAATAAGCCAACAAATATCCTTTTAGCTTGAGACAGACTGAAGAGAGTTTGTATAATTTTCATCTGAGGGAATACTGACTAATAGAGATAGAAAGGACAATGTGTCAGAATAAGAAAAATTATCCATAAAGAAGGCAGTGGTAAAATGTACATATACTATATTACTTAAGAGAAATTAACCATAGAAAAATTGTAGAAAAACAAAATAAAAACATTGTTATAATATGCTGTTTATTACCTTTATAATAACCCAATAATTCAATTGCATAGAATTATATTATTGCAAATTATTTAAGTAGCACAGATTTACAATCACATCTTACTACTAACGTGCCACTGCAACACATAAATTAGGATAGAATATGGCAATCTGACCTTATTTGCTGCAGTGATAATAGTGTGGGTGATTCCTATGTAAAATACAATTTATCTGCATTTTAGAGATTACATTTTGAAAAATTAAAGAATTTAATACTGTTATAAAATGCAACATGCATTACAATACATATGCAAATATACTCTATTATATAACATAAGGTTACCAAAACAATTCACATCTAAATAAATTAATAATAATAAAGAAAACAAACAGGAAGGTATAATAAATAGAAAGAACACGGCAAATAAAATCCACAACTGAACCCAAGACTCTGAAGTGCCATTCCTGAGACAGGCTCACAACAATCAGTACGAATTTTTCATCATTACGAATTTTGCATCATTGCCAAGAATTATAGTTTCTAGAGCAGCTTCACTTTTCAGTAGGGTACAAACATGCAATACTCAACAAACTCTTACAACTTGTTACATTTAATTCACAGATAATTTATTATGATTTTTGTAATAACTTACTTGATAACTGAAAGATTTTTAATAACTGGTAAATTACTTTAACACTAAGAGTTTACAAAACTATTCAGTTATACAAACAGAAGGAAGATATTTTATAATCTATTGCCAACCCATTGAAATAAAATCAATCCTGATGGAGCTGGGAAAATAATTTGAAACTATTTTATTAAAATATAAAGAGCCTCAGACATCCATCTAGCAGATAGAAGACCAAGCATCAATTCATCCCAGAGCTAAAATCTTCCAGAGTGGCCTTAACTTTTGAATCCTGCTTGGACAATACTAACTATTTTTTATTCTAAGAACTAGCTCATCAAATCTCCTGGCAATTTGGAATGAGTCCCTCAGAATTACAATAAAACAGACCTGAAATAAACCCATCAGAAATGCTTTCATTTATGAAACCCTGTTTGAACATTTTCAATTAGAAGCCAGGAGGCTAACTAATTATTTTTCAGATCTATGTCATCTTTGCACCACCCCCCCCAAAAATACAAATCCATAGGACTTAAACTGACTCCATCTCCCACTCCCTTCAGTATTATAGTTCCTGCTAAAGCACCATCCTCATTCTTAACCTGTCATTTTAATTTTAGTGATATATGTAATTTGCAACAAAATTGCCTATTTCCTCCAGCTTTCCTTTCACATTCTTGTCTTCAAACTTTGCTTATCTAAGCCAATCATATTCTATGTTAACTTTTTGAGAAATCTTTGATCCTCATCTATTCACTGGCATGGGTACCCTTTTTATACTCTCTTAGAACTGTCTACCATTTTCACACTTAGCAAACTGCATTGTAATTGATTTGGTTGCATTGTAGACTATAAACAGTGAGGTTAATAACTATATTACCATATTCAAAACAAAATGCCTACTTTTAACATATTTTTGATATGGAGTAGGTGCCATAAATTGTGTTAAATGGATACACAAACAAATTCAGGAAGAAAGGAAAAAAGAAAGAATAAAAAGAAGAAAGGAAGAAAAAAGGGAATGAGATGGAACAAAAAAGAAAAGATAGGAATGAAACAATAAATTCATATATGCACAAATATGTAGAAGAAGAAACATAATGTGTGTTTAGTAGTAATACACCTTTAGTTCTAACTTCATACTGAAAATAATGTAGAGAAAAAGTGCAAACCTCCACAATCAATCACTGAGAACTCATAAGGGATGTGAACAAGGAAAAGACCAGGTCAGAAATGGGGCTTAAACCATGATTAGAAAGGCAACGGCCTAAGTAAGGTGTCGCATGTGCATTATAATTACTTAATTAATTATATTTGAAGACAAACTTAACTGAAAATAGGTTGACATGTATTCCTTTTGCTGCACTATTGTGGTGGTAGTTATATGGAGAGTTCTGAGTCAAAATAACACATTTTGGTAATTGTAAACCAGAAATAGCTCAAACAGAAAAAAATCAAAAGTCTCCTTGTAAAGCTCACTGTGGGGTACTGTTATGAGATCTTTGGGGTGTCAATTTTCTTCCTGGAAACCTCTGTGGCCAGTGGCGCCTTTGCCGGAATTCTCGTCCTGCATACAGGAAGAATGGGGTATTGAGGTACGCAGACAAGTGAAGGGTGAAGATAGGTGAAGAGATTTATTTAGTGTTAGAACAGCTCAGAGTAGACTCCTCTCTGTAGGCAGGTGGTCCTGTTGAGTGTTTAGCTCTTGGCAGAAAGGAGGCCCTGGAGAGGGTGGCTTCTCTCTGCTGGCAGGTCATCCCATCATCTCCAGCTCTCAGCAGAGAAAAGGCCCTGGAGAGGATGGCTCCTCTCCACAGGCAGGTCATTGGACATCTCTGCAGGTCTCTAAGCTCTCAGCAGAGAGGGTAGCTCCTCTCTGCAGTTGATCTCCCTTCATCTCTCCACCCTCTGCTCTGGCTGATCCTGGGCTTTTATGGACCTCAGATGGGAGGAAGTGCCTGTCAGTTGGTTCATGGGCAACCATGGGTGGCCCGGAAGAGGTACCACAAGTCCCCACTCTGGTCGGAAGGACTGGCCTGGCCCCCAGCCTTTAGCCCCTCCCTGGCCTGAAGGTGGGGCCTGACCAGGACCCATCTCCTTCCACCCAGGGATCTGTCTGCCTCCCACTGCCATTCATGGCCCCAGGGCTCGATCCCAACCCCACTCCCAGATCGGAGCTGACGCAAGGAGAGAAGAGAGGCCAGGCAGTGGGAACCGATGAGTAGACATCATCAAGCCAGCAGGGAAGGGAGTGGGGGTGGCTTCCCAGCCCAAGGATGCAGGCTGCAGAGACACCCAGAGGTCCTAAGACCGGGAAGGCAGCCACAGCTGCACCCAGGGAGCTCCCACCCTGCCACCTCAGAAGGGGTGGGGCTCCCACTTGTCCACGATTCCTTCCTACCTGCCCTGTGAAGCAGGAGGCCCAGGTCTGCAGCTGCGGGTCTGGTGGCTGCAGCCACACCCAGGAGGCAAATCCTGCCTGTTCCCAGCCACCCTGTCAAGAGTACAGGGAGGCTCAGATCCACAGCTGCAGTTAGGGTGGGGCTCCTGCCTGTAGAGCAGGAGGCCTGGGTCTGCAGCAGCGATTTGGATGGCTGCAGTCGCACCTGGAGAGTTCCTGCCCCAACTCAGAAGTGGCGGGTCTCCCACTGGCTCCATGGAGTGTGCAGCCCGAGCTGTGCCTCCCTGCTGCAAGTGGGGTGATGGCAGCAGCCACTGCCATCAGTACTAATACAGGTGCTCCTAAACAAATGCCTCCTTTACGTGGGTTGAACAAACAGGTAGTTGAAAAATTTGGATCAAATGGGCAATACTTGTTGAGCATATTCAGGTGAAGATACTTGTTCAGGTGAAGATCATTCTTCACCTTGAATATGCTGAACAAGTATTGCCCATTTCATCCAGAATCTACTTCCATGATATAATGTTATTTATCCAATGTAATTTCAACATTTTTCAGAATTTTTATATTAATGAGTATTAAAATTTTGTGTCTCTCATTCTAATTTTACTATGTTTTAACCACCTAAATTTAAAATATCCCTTTAAAACTGCCTTATTTATGCATTTCATACTATTTTCAAAAAGAGATAATGTTTATTCCGGAGCATCATGGCAGCTCTTTTCAGTGAAAATGCCTCTGGACTTAAAACACCAATGCAGCCAGAATCATTGCTGTATTTGGCTGGTGATTTAAAGTTTACTTCTGGTCACCCAACCATTTATACTACTTACTATGGGCTACTCAATTTAATCATTTAATAGTTTATGGTTAATAAAATACGGATACTTTTAAGAGATAAATTATTGCTAGAACAAAGTAATTTATCTTTCAGATATAAGATATAAAAAGATTGTAATATAAAGCACAATAAAAGGCCATTCACTTTATAAATACCTCCTTTTCTCAATATGGTTTCTTTCCCCGTGATAGTATAAACTATCCTTTTGAGCAACTGCTATGAATCTTGTTTCAACAGCATGACATGCATATTCCTAGAAGAACAAATATGTCAATATGTATATTACATAAAGTATTTAATTCATGCAAATTTTATTTTCCCATAATATAGTTGTAATTTTAAAGTACTGGTTTGTTGACAAATGAGAGGCTGCAGATTCTACTAAATTTTCCAAAAATATAAACATTTAATCCAAACTATTTTAAAACTACTTTAAACATTTCTAACACACACCCAGCTGGCACATTTCAGGTTATTCTCTGATATTAAAATAGCATCATGTCTCTTCATTTGTAATTTCACTCTATCTTAATATATAATTTTTGTCTCAAGGCCCTATTTTCCTTTGTATTATTCTAATTGACTAAACAAGATTTTTTTATTTTTAAAATTTTTATTGATACATATTTCTACATTTATATTTGTACATGTGATATTTTCTTACATGCATAGAATGTATAATAACCTAGTCACAGTATTTAAGGTATATATCTAGCCTATGATTATTCAGAAAACGAGAGGCAGAGAGGAATTTAGGGTAAGTGAAGCCATATGAATCAACTAATTTATAGTTGTAATCCCAGAATCATAATAAATGATCTAACTTATATTCTGCAAAGGACTGATCCAAACAGCTAAAAAATTGGATTGCATAATATGGTTTGAGAAATTTTTTAATGGATCAGAATCTGTCCTTTATTAGTTTATTGAGAATAAATTAGTTAAGTTTCAATTTGTTTCACATTAAATTAATGCCCTTCTCTCTAACTTGAAAGGGACAGCGAGGTAAGTTAAAAATTTATATTTCTTAAAAATAGATCCACAAAACAGCTTTTAAGAAGAATGAATTTGGCAAGACAGAAAAATATGAAAATGTTAAGGAAGTTTTCTAAAATGTCTGACTTCACCATAGCAGCTTAAGCTCTGAAATTATCTGGTTCATTAAAAAATTAAGTTTTTTAATGAAAGCCCAAGACTAAACAATCTTTTCTTTTTGTCTTTATTCATTTACCTGGCACAAAATTGAAAACAAAAGGAACTTCTTTGATTAATGACCTCTGCTAATCCTTTTAGTAGAACACATGATGATATTTCTTAAATTTTATTTCACTAACAAATTAAGTTTGTGTTAATAATAAATGTCACTCACATGAAAATTCTGCATAAATATTCAGGGTGATCTATATTTTATCAGAAGTAACAGAAAGCATGCCAGTCAGTGTGGATTTAAATAAGCAATTAGTGCATAAGTTATTAAACATTTTAAACAAATGGGTTGTATCAAACCCAAATTATTAAAGTTCAAAGAAACTTCATAGAATCTTGATGGCACAGGTGTCTCTGAACTGTCGAGAATTTCTGCATTCATAAAAGATAAAATAGGTTAGCTTTACATACGATATAATCTTCTTTTCAATCCTAATATTTTCGTAAACATTTTTGAAAACTATTATTGTAATCCAAGTCTTTGCTGTCATGCCTTTTCTGATGTTTATAGCTTCTAGGGAATTCAGGTAAATAATGAAAGTCCAAAGAGGATCAACTTCTGAACTAGAAGGTATAAATCAGGATTCTCCACACCTTCCAATTAAACCAGGGTTATTTCTCTCAGCTGAACCTGTAGGACTCCAGGGAAACTGGAGTTTGTTGAAATGTGGGACTGTATCAGAGTTTGAGGTTTATTTCTTTATGCATTTCATTAAAAAATTAATTCTAAACACAAACTTCTTGTAATTCCTTGGTATATTTTGTTTTTATGAAATTGCTCATTTTCTTAAAAACTACAGCTGGGAATGGTGATTCAGACTTAGAAATAGCTAACTGTGGCAGTTTCCTTTGTTGCTAGAATGATCATAAAATTTATTTTCTCAAAATGGGATAGTTTTGAGAATAAAATTAGTGTAAATTTTTTTCAGGGTGTGAAAATGTTTTAAGTTTTATTAAGTTTAATTAATTTATTAATTATAATTTGTTATTAGCCATAAATATATTTAATTTGCTTGGAAAGACCATAAAATATCTATTCAAAATTAAATTATCTCTAAAAAGAATAATGATATCTATTTACTTGTATGCCAAAAATTATGAGTCGACTATCTAAATGACAAACATTATATACATAAAATTAAGTATTTATGTACTTCTGGCAGTTTCTTGTTTGTTTCTAATACCATGTATATTTTTCAGAAGAAATCAATTTAAAATGATCTTTTTTAATTTTTAAAATAAAATTCCCTATAGTTATCTTCAGAGTTGCATTTTAGGTTTAATGCGTTAAAATTATTAATACCTTTAATGTAGTTTGCTCCATGACCAACTGTATGTTCAAATGAGAAAATATTATCCTTATAGGTGCTCAGGTATGATGTACACTCAGAGAGTTTCTGGAGGATATTCTTAATTCTAATCCCTACTAGAAATGCATACGTATTTCAGCCCAAATATTTTTCCTAAGATCTTTATTTTTGCTAAAATCCCAAATATCATCTTCAACAAGTGTTTTTATAAAACAAAATTTAAAAAAATTGCTTGTCTCTATCATTATTTTGAATGTTTTGCCAAATTTAGATGCTGCAACATATAAGACCTATTAAATTCATTTCATTCAGCTACAGAATATAACTTTAACTAATTAAAAATGTTATCTAAATCAAAAGCTATTACTATTTCTCACAAGTCAATTTGTTCTAAAACACAATTACAACACTCAAAAAATTATTTTTTATGCTGTTTGAATGCTAAGTATTGAGTTTATTCCATTCCTACCTTACTCTTGTGGGATTAAATTTCAGTTTCTTCCTGTATGCAAATTAGTTTTAAATAACTATGTTTCACTATAAACTATGCAGGTTTTTAGATTACTGTGTTTCATTTATTGAATATTTTTATTAAGCATTTCTAACTGAATTTGAACTGAAGAGAAGCAAAATTCATATAGCTCATTTATAAAAAAACTTCAGTATCATTTTTAGAGTGACTTACAAAGCAATCCTTTGACAGCTCAAATATTTCTAAAATCTAATTAATAATAAGCAGCAAAGAAAGAGTTCATACCTCCATGGTTAAGGAGGCTTTTGTTTTTTGTTTGTGTTCAATGTCAATCTTGATTCAAATTTTTCATAGTTCAGTTACTCTTAATGTGTATGTAAAAACATTTTCAATTTATCAATGATAGCTTCTACTTTGATCCATAAAAAGTATTAATGCAACCTTTTTGGATCTGATATGAATTATGTGTTAAAATTTGTGAACCTTAAGTTTTTATACTAGGAAAATTATTTTTACTAGGACAACAAAAGTTATTTTCATATGAGCACTACAAAATAAATAAGTTAATCTTTAATATTGAATTTATTATCTGAATTCACGCTAATGTCTGGTATTTAACATTCAAGAGTGAACTTTCAAAACCAGTCTGGTTTCATAAATTGGATTTAAAAACAATGAATTATTAAGACTAATTTTGTATTTGAAGCTTCTGATGACATTGGATTAAAACTAGCATCATTTAACTGTTTATGAAGTTCTATTAATATAATCAACATATTATTGCTTATGGCTCCACCTTTCCTGGTTACACAAAGCTACTTTCTCTTATAACTGAGCAAAGTTAATTTTAAATAGTCATTTGATATAGTGAAAATACAGGTGATATGGTTTGGATTTGTGTTCTTGCCCAAATCTCATGGTTAATTGGAGGAGGGGTCTAGTGGGAGGCGATTGAATCATGGGGGCAGACTTCCCCCATGCTGTTCTCCTGAGAGGGAGTTCTCACACTAACCATTCCTATACCAACCACTTTGCTTTGTTAGCAAGTGCCGTTTATATGTTCCTGGAAATGGGTGCCAGTTATTATACCTGGGAAAAATTAGTAAATGAGAAAGAAGTTATTGCTTGTCATGTTTCAGATTTAACCACATGAGAGAATTTCACTTCCCTGCACATGTATTTGAAATCCTAAGAAGCAAGGTCATGCAAACACATGGAAGAAAAGAATAGGTCTATTATAACCATTCTGTATTATTTTAACCATTCCTTACTCAAAATGTAAAAGAATTCAGACAAATGGTAAATTGAATAGAACAACGGAACAAGAACATGAACTGGAACTGTCACTGCCAAACTGGAAATGCTGGTTGTCCCATAAATAGCTGTATTGCTGTGTTTCCATTTAGTAACTGCAGCATTACAGAAGCATGCTTGGCCTCTTTCTAACAACCCACAGTGACATAGTGAAAATTTGGAATTATTACACTGCCATACAGCAAGCAAGCATCAACAATAGCATTTTGTTTAAAATATGTTATCTTTTTTCATATTTGATGTTCTATGTGTGGGTTTGGCCTTATGTACACATATCAAATTAGCAAAATACCTTGTACCATTTTAACAATAATAAAGTTGAAAAGAGCTACAAATATAATCATACAGAGTGTAAAATTCAAAACTGTTTGATATCTTTATACGATTATCATTTAAATTAGTAAAAGTATAACGGATGTTATATTCTATAAATTGAATGTTTATATTTATAATATCAGATGTGATATGACATAGTGTTTAAAGAAAAAAGGGAGGCCAATAGAATACACTAAATTATAGGTATCCAGATATCAGATGTGTCTGTAGCCATGTATCCTTTACATATTGCAATGTATGCTATCTTGTTTTAAATATTTTGGTTTTGGCATTTATTACAGTTTAGGTATTAAATTGATTTTTAAGATTATGTGTTAGTAGATTATATCATTATGTGTGAATTTCATTTTAAAATAGTAAAAATATTTGTAATATTTTGTAATCAGGGATTTGAAACAAATATGATTTAAAAAATCACTACAGAAGCAAACTCTATTATTTCATTCATCCCTTGATAGTCTTTGCTTCTGTAGCTTTCCATATTTATTTCTTTTTACCTATCATAGTCTCCTTTATCCTCCCCCAACACATTTGTATAGACCATGTTCTACTGCTTCATAAGACACAAATTACTTTCATGAAACATATCCCAAGTCATTATTTTCTGGACTTCCAAAGTCCTTTACCTGTATCTTTTCTTTCACAAATATCTATTAGTATCAAGGATACTAGTTATTCACGTTATTTGTTTTTAGTTCTGTAAGCTCTTTGATGGCTGAATGAGTCATATTTATATTTAAATCGTATATCACACACTTTTCTTAGCATGTGAGAGAAGCCCAATAATTTTGGTTGAAGAAATAAAGGTAACACTTCAAATACATGTTAATTTTGAGTTGTATGAAGAAAGAGAGTACTAAATGAAGAAATATTAGCATGGGTAAAAGCGCATCCACAAACAGGAGAATTTATAAGCATTAGAGAGAACTTATGTTTTTAGAACTAACAGATAACGAGATGGCAATGTGGGTCTGAACCAGGTTGTGGAGGGCCTTATCTGCCAATGAAACAAATTCATAAGAATTCTGTTAAGTGTGGGGAGTCTTTGGGGATTAGATTACAATACATAAAATGGATAGAAGTTGTATAAATACAAGCTCAGGTGACCAGTTAGTAAGCAATTTTATTAGTTCAAATTAGAAGTAATGACCTCAGTCAGGGAGGTTGGCATAAAAAAATAAAGGAGACGACATATGTGAGGGATATCATGTTAATGTCAACAAACATTTATGACAAAGCAGGAGGCTTATTAAAAAAATGTCATGAGGTTTATTGCTTAATAATGCAATGACATTTTAAGAGAAATACGTGTTAGAGGGGGAAGACTCTTTTATTTTCAAGATGAAATTTCATTATGAGTTTGAGGAAACATCTAGGTGCAGCTGTCCAGCTGGGAAGTAGGTCCCAAAAGTTAGGAAATGGGTTCACCCACATAGAAGTGATAACTAAAGCTGTGACTATGGGGAGGAAGAAAAGGAATGTGATAGATGAAATAATGCCCTCCTCTGAAAGATATTGGATCCTGATCCACAGAACCTGTGACTGTGTTGCCCTATATGGCAAAGGAATTTAAAGTAAAAGATGAAATCATTTGCTAATCAGCTGATTTTAAGATAAAGAGATTATACTGGATTATCTGAGTCAGTGCAATATAATCACTGGGTGTGTAAAAGTGGAAAGGGAAAGCTTAGAGTAGGTCACAGCGACTCAGAATGAGAAGGCTTGGCCTGACTTATCAAGTCTGAAGTTGGGGGAATGGGACCATAAACCAAGGAAAGCAGGTGGTCACTACAATGTGAAAAAGGTGAGGGAGTGGATTCTCTACAAGTATCTTCATGAAGAACACAGACCTGCTAACACCTTGACACCCAGTGATCTCATTCTAGGTTTCTGGCCTCCAAAGGAGTGAGACAACATATTTTTATTGTTTTAAGCCATGAAGTTTGTGGTCCTTTGTCACAGTACCAATAGAAATCTAATAAAGAAAAAGCAACAGTAATGAGAGCTCATCAGAAGCAAATATACAGAGGTTATGAGTGAATAAAGTCTGCAAGTGTGTTATAGGATTTGGCAACTGATGTATCAATAATGACGTTTGAAAAGACAGTGGAAAGAGAATAATAACTTTGAATACAATTTTTTTGTTTTTTAAAAATATTCCAAGAAATGCATTAGACTTGATTATTGGCCATATTTCTCAAAACGATCTTTCCAGAACGGTATCCCAACTTTACATACACAACTGACATCCAGGGAAATGTTTTCAGTTGCTCATGACTAGAACTAATAGGGCTGAGATTTGACCACAGATTTGTTTGGTTTCAATACCTATGCTCCTTCTACTGTGATTCATAAACTTGTTGGGAATCAAATTGCAAAGATTTAAAGAGGGAGCAGGTAAAGATATGAGTGGAGTGGGTTTAAATCAATGAGTTCAAGGCATTTGTTATTTAGAAAAAAGATGTGATGATTCCTTAAAATCAACGTTTATCAACCTTGGCCCTACTGACATATTGGGCTGGATAAATGTTTTCAGTAGGAGGATGTCCTGTGTGCTGCAGGATGTTCAGCAACATCCCTCGCCTCTGCCCACATGATGCAAGTAGCACCTTCTCCAGGTAGGATTGTAACACCCCAAAATTTCTTCACAAATTCCCAAATGTCCTGTGGGAGGTAAAAATCACCTTAGGTTGAGAATCGCTGTCTTAAGGATACTATGGAGTTAAGAAAAAGGTTTTGTTACTTTTTTTTTTTTTTTTTTAAATGAAGGTGAAGGTGTTTAGGGAGACCTGAGTATGCTTACTGATAATAGGAGAAAGAATCGTTAGAGAGGAAATGATTGAAAATGCAACAAAATAAACAAGGTGAGACAGAGCATTATCTCCTGGTGCTCAGTATAATATGTTTCAAGACACAGAGTAGCTGAGCCACGAAAAACCTGGTTAAGACTCAGCTTCTGACATTCTGAATGTGAGCATAGAAGTAATTCCTGGGCAGTATTTTGCAAAGCATGTTTTGTGAAGGATATTCCCAAGAGTTTCCTCGAAAGCAGGGTCTCCACATCAAATTGTTTTGGAAAATACCACTTACTGTAACTCTTTGGGATGTTTACACTACAGAATAGAATTTTTAAAACTTTGGGAAATTATTCAGCATTTCCAAACTTTTTTTATTATGGAAATTTTCTCCTGTGCAATACCTATTAATATACAAAAGAACATCCAGGAAACTTATGCAACATTGGTAAATTTATTTTTATTAATACCAGTTTAGAAAAATCATTCATTCATGTATAAGAAAATGAGTAGGACTCGCTTTGCCATTTTTTTTCTATTTCCAAAAATGTCTGAAAAATGCAGTCTTTTCTCTATCAAGGTCCCTAACTCTTTGTTCTCTTGTTGTCCCAAATCCTTGTCCACTTAGGATTTAGAATTTCGAAGCATATTTTTCCTCCCTTCAGTTTACCAACGGACACCCACCCCCAACCACCCCTTCTAAGGCAAAGAAAGGAAGAAATGAGAAATTTATAAGGATTTAAAACAGGTATTTAAAGATAGAATTGTCAAATCAAATTTGAGGAAAAAAAATGGATCCTGAATGCTTGGAGAGCTGAAACAGCCTAGTCAAATTGCAATTCAACTTTTTATTAGTAGAAAATTGCACTATGTAAACTTACCCATTTCTTTAAATGTATTATATTCTTTTTTATTTCATTTTATTTCCCTTAGCATCACTGAGGCATCATTTTGGAAAATCATTAAACCATCTCAGCTGTATTAAGAGAAAAGCAACCTTGGTTTATGTCTTGTTCATGAGTCCAGGAGGGCTAGGGAAAATGGAGGCCTCTCAAAGGCCCAAAGCTGTGAGATGAATTAGTGATGCCAGCCAGTGCAGTGAATAAGAAGAGCAAATATCAAAGAGTCAAACTCATAGTATGCATGTCCTCATAGTAGCCTAGACCAGAGTTCATTTCCATCTGAAGGAGGTGGCTAGGAATGGTGTGCTTCCTGTTTGTATTTGTTTGTTTGTTTTGTATTTTATGTGGATTTATATTACTATATTCAGGAAGAGAAATATGACATAATAAAACTTATATATCTGAAAAAGACATTGAACAATATTCTTTACTAAGCCAGAGTTTTGAGAAATGACATACGAAAAGGCAAGAACTCACTGCAGTGTATGAATTAACCTGGACAGTAAAATGAAAGACAACATGAACCAGAAACAAAAGAACAATTTGAAATCACAAACAAGAATGATAGAAAGGGAAAGCAAATAAAAGTAAAACCAAGAAACTGCCCCTGTCAGTACTGGCTTAGTGCTGTAATAATATCCTGGTGAAGAATTGGCAAAAAGTATAGTGTATCACAGCAGTGGCTATATAACATATGACATTCACACCTTTTTATTAATAATCACTACAACTTTATCATGCATTTCTTTTCAGTTCACAGTTTTCTGACTTTATTCTCAAAACCATCCTATGTGGTAGACATTAATATCCCTATTTCAGAGCCTAAGGAGTTTAAATAACTTTTTCAGAATCATACATAGATGCCTATCCAACCTCAAAGTCTGTGCGGTTATTCTCCATATTTGTTGCCAAATACTGTTGATATCTTTATCAAAATCCAAGTTAAAGCTTTTCTCCAGATACCAACAAGGAGAGGCACCAAAACAAAATGGATATACCTTTTATTTTCATCACTTGCTCAGTAATCAAATGATCCAAGAAAACAAATGTGTGTATACATATATATTTTACATATAATATTTATATATTTACATTTACATATAAAAATATATAGGCATCTATGCATTTATATTACTATATAGATATATAGGCATCTATATGTTTATATATGTATAAAATATATATAATCATATATATATCACATATATATAAAAAACTGTGGAAACTAATAAGTAGAAGAAATGGCCAGTATGTCAGCCAATGTCAAATACTTTACAGAAATGTCTGAAAAAAATACCAAAACATCTTAAAAACTACTGAAGAAGAAAAAAAATACTTAATGTCCCTTGACATGATGTCTTAGTCAGTTCTGGCTGTTATGACAAATATATCCTGGGCTAGGTGGTTTAAAGAAAACAAATTTATTTTTCATAGTTTTGTAGCCTAGAAAATTTCAGGTCAAGGTGCTGGCAGATCCAGTGTTTGGTGAGAGCTCATCTGGTTTACAGAAGGCTGTATTCTCATTGTGTCTTCACATGTCAGAAAACAGAGAAAGGAAGAAAGGACTAGTGTCTCTTCTTGTAAGAGTGCTAATCTTATTCATGAAAGCTCCACCCTCACAACATAATTACCCTCACCTCCTAATGCCATCACTTAGGGGTTTGGATTTCAACATATAAATTTGTAGGGACACAAACATTCAGTATATAACACATGGCATATAGCCAGAATTATAAAAACAAGAAGAAAAATTGTGCAACAAATTTGAGTTTGTATAAGAAAATAAAATCAAGAAATGGTCCATTTTAATTTAACTTTGTTCCCTCATTCACTATAACCATGCTCCACTCAAGGAATTTATTTAAAATATCTGAGTCTCAATATTTTTATTTCAATGGGTGAAAGTGTTCAATTATCACATATTTTTATGCAAATGATGTTAAATAAATATAATAAAACTTAAAATAGATGCCTAGTATACAGCAGACACTTAATCATTTTCTAAAACTTCATTCAAAACTGCAAAAGTTACATATTGGAAATGGAAATGATTTCCCATCACATTGCATTTTCCTTGAGAATGTGACTTGTCTGAAGTCCTGGAAGAGGAGACTTCAGTACTCATTCTGCCCCCATATCTAGTCATGTCTACATGAACCAGCTATGGATACTGACCCAAATTAGATTAATAACATAAACTTTTTAAAATTTGGGACAAAACCTGAGAATAAATAATTTAGCTCTGCAGTGTCTACCTAGACTTTCAGTTAATCTTGGGGGCTCAGCTCACCACCTCGGGATGGCTGTGATTAAACTTTTACAAACAGCTGAGAATGAAGGGGGAGCCTGAATGTGAAAGCAATAGAAAGAAGTAGAGAGAATAGAGGAGCAGAGCTGTTGGAAGGAAGGGAAGCAGGGACACAAGGCGACAGAGGGAGGTTAATTTTCTAATACCCAATTGCTGTAAAGTCTAGCCATATTTCCTTCATTTGGATTCATCAAGATTCTCCTATGTTTACATAATAATTCCCCTTTTTATTAAGTTTCTCTCAGTGGGTTTCAGCTCTTTGCAACCAAATTATTCCCAATTTAAGCAGGTTAGGAACTTAAATAAAACCGTTTTGACTAACAAGATTCCAGCTGCTACTCTTCTTATTCTTTAGTAAGAATTGAGCTTTCTTTCTTTCTTTTTTTTTTTTTTTTTTTTTAACCCCTGTTTCAGTAACAGTTTGTGAGGATGCTGAAGCCTTGATGTGTAGGACAAGAAAGAGAGTTACAGGAGTTAGCAGTGAATAAAATTATTTAAATTTTGAAAAAAAAAGATGAGAAAATGGAAAATTGATTCTAAGTTTCCATTTATGCAACTCAAATGTCTGAGTGGCCCTTAATTGCTAAGGAGGACACTGATGACCGAACTTTAAATTCTGACTCATAAGCTTTTTAGATTGTGGGAGTTTAGAGGTGGTCTGATGATCCAGGCATACATCATGTGAGGACTTCTTGTTTACACTGTAACTCAGAAAATCAGTTTGTTTTGTTTGGTTTTAGATAAGTGCAAATAGAACACAACATGACCACTAATGATTACAAGACGTACTAAGGTAGAAAAGAAAGGCACTAGGTGTATAACCATATTGATTTATGGCATGTCCTAAGGTAGCTGACAGCTCATGGGAGAAAATGCCCAAATAGCAGTTTACTTCCAACTGTGGTCACCAGGTTTTGAATTACCATAATAGAGTCATTGATATTTTATACCCCTCAGCTATTTTGTAATCTTATTATACTATTTTTTACTTGCACAAACCCAATTAAACTATTTCTCCTCTCAAAGCATGAGCTATCTTAGAAGCTTAGAAATTTTACTGAGTTTAGCAGGTGCCATTACAAAAAGAAAACCTACCTTTCATGAGTATGATTATTTTAGGTGCCATCCAAATTAAATTATGATTAGACTACGAAATTGGGACAGTTTAGAACAAAATGATTATATTTTCTGAATCTGGGGATCCATGACTACTTCCCTCCTTATGATCCATTTTTAGAGAATTTTGTCCACCTATGGCCAGGAAATGATAGCCCTAGACATGCTATAAACCTCGCCCTGTCCCCAATCATAGCTCATTCATGAGTAGCCATGAGTGGTTTCCTGATCTAACTCATGTCCATTATATTTTCCTTCTAAATTAGAATTTAGAACACAGATTCTAATTTATCAATATTGAGCTAGAGGTCACCAGAGAAGGAAGAATGGCCTTTAGAAAGAAATAAAGTAAAATAAAAAAAGACATGCTGAAGTTTCAGAAAACAAGAGGCAATAGTATTACTTTTCAATTTCTGGTTCTATTTTTAAAATTTAGTTTAATTTTAATTGGCAAATACTAATTTTACATATTCAGAGAAGCATAATGATATTTTGTACACATAATGTTTAGTGATCAGATCAATGTAATTAGCATACCTATCATCTAAAACATTGTATTCTAGAGCCATGTCATATCTTCTGCATTTGTGTTTCTAAAATTTTGTGACATTTCAGTATATTTTCTTATTTATAACTAGCACAAATAAAATTATATATACATATAGATATATTCCAAATAGTTTCCAATTAAGGTATCTGGGATTGTGCAGTCTAATATGTTTGCTTTCTCAGTTATGTAGACTGGTATCCTTAACATAATGTAAATCATAGTAGAAATTGAATACATATTAACTAATTGATAGTTGTCTTTCCAATGCCTATTCTTTCAAGATTTCATTTAACACCACTTTTCTCAAAAAGTAGAAAGCTGAAACTGGATCCCTTCCTTACACCTTATACAAAAATTAATTCAAGATGGATTAAAGACTTAAATGTTGGACCTAAAACCATAAAAACGCTAGAAGAAAACCTAGGCAATACCATTCAGGACATAGGCATGGGCAAGGACTTCATGTCTAAAACACCAAAAGCAATGGCAACAAAAGCCGAAACTGACAAATGGGATCTAATTAAACTAAAGAGCTTCTGCACAGCAAAAGAAACTACCATCAGAGTGAACAGGCAACCTACAGAATGGGAGAAAATTTTTGCAATCTACTCATCTGACAAAGGGCTAATATCCATAATATACAAAGAATTCAAACAAATTTACAAGAAAAAAACAAACAACCCCATCAAAAAGTGGGCGAAGGACATGAACAGACACTTCTCAAAAGAAGACATTAATGCAGCCAAAAGACACGTGACAAAATGCTCATCATCACTGGCCATCAGAGAAATGCAAATCAAAGCCACAGTGAGATACCATCTCACACCAGTTAGAATGGTAATCATTAAAAAGTCAGGAAACAACAGGTGCTGGAGAGGATGTGGAGAAATAGGAACACTTTTACACTGTTGGTGGGACTGTAAACTAGTTCAACCATTGTGGAAGTCAGTGTGGTGATTCCTCAGGGATCTAGAACTAGAAATACCATTTGACCCAGCCATCCCCTTACTGGGTATATACCCAAAGGATTATAAAACATGCTGCTATAAAGACACATGCACATGTATGTTTATTGCGGCACTATTCACAATAGCAAAGACTTGGAACCAACCCAAATGTCCAACAACGATAGACTGGATTAAGAAAATGTGGCACATCTACACCATGGAATATTATGAAGCCATAAAAAAGGATGAGTTCATGTCCTTTGTAGGGACATGGATGAATCTGGAAACCAACATTCTCAGCAAACTATCGCAAGGACAAAAAATCAAACACCACATGTTCTCACTCATAGGTGGGAATTGAACAATGAGAACACATGGACACAGGAAGGGGAACATCACACACTGGGGCCTATTGTGGGGTGGGAGGAGGGGGGAGGGATAGTATTAGGAGATAAACCTAATGTTAAATGACAAGTTAATGGGTGCAGCACACCAACATGGCACATGTATACGTACGTAATAAACCTGCACATTGTGCACATGTACCCTAAAACTTAAAGTATAATTAAACAACAACAATAACAACAACAACAAAACAGGCTGGAGGTGGTGGCTCACGTCTGTAATCCCAGCACTTTGGGAGGCCGAGGCGGGTGGATCACTTGAAGTCAGGAGTTCGAGACCAGCCTGGCCAACATGGTGAAACCTTGTCTCTACTAAAACTACAAAAATTAGCCAGGCATGGTGGTGCATGCCTGTAATCCCAGCTACTAGGGAGGCTGAGACAGGGGAATCACTTGAACCCAGGAGGTGGAGGTTGCAGTGAGCCGAGATCATGCCACTGCATGCCAGACTGGGTGACAGAGTGAGATTCTGTCTCACAGAACAAACAAACAAAAACCCTCAAAACCAAACAGAAGGTCAGTCACGGTGGCTTATGCCTGCAGTCCCAGAACTTCGGGAAGCTGAGGTAGGAGGATCTTTTGAGACCAGGACTTTGAGACCAGCCTGGGCATTATGGCGAAGCCCATCTCTTCCAGAAAAATACACAAAGTAGCCAGGTGTGGTGGCACATGCCTGTTGTCCCAGCTACTTGGGAGGCTGAGGTAGGAGGAACACTTGAGCCAAGGACATCAAGGCTACAGTGAGCCATGTTTGTGCCACTGCAGTCCAGCCCGGGAGACAGAATGAGACCCTGTCTCAAAACAAACAAACAAACAAAAAACCTGAAAAAAAAACAAAACACATTAATTTCTATCTCACAGATTTTTTTTTCATGTTACATAAGTTACATGTCAAGTTGTAAATCACCATTAAATTATTTAACTTTGTAAGTAGGCTCTGGTGTTATAAAATATGTGATACTTTCAAGAAAAATTATCAACATTATAAACCAAAGTAAGTACTCTTCCCTTTTTCCATAGTTTTTTTTTTTTTCTAAATCTCCATCCAGGCACTGATATTAACCATTTAATTGACCTTTAAGTTCCTTAAAGTCAAAGTAGAGTAACTTGTGCAGACACTCTCATGAAGAAGACACTATATATTTGTTTAATTTAGAATTCAAAGAGTTAGTAAATGAGAGTATATTTGGAATAATAATTATAACAAAAAGTAGCTTATGAAATATATTAAAAACCTATGTCTCCTTTTAGTGCAATGTCAACATCATTCTCAGCCGAACTCTCCATTAAATGTAAGAATAAGAACAGACTAGCTTAATTAATTGTCGAAATAGACAAAGGCTAGTTTTTCTCTTTTTGTCTCTTTGTGGATTTTATTATCACCTCAATTGTTTAGGTATTTAAAGTGTCTCCGGAATTGAGTTAACAAAAAGGGCGCGGTGGCCCATGCCTGCAACCCCACCACATTTTGGAGGCCGAGGCGGGTGGATCACGAGGTCAGGAGATCGAGATCATCCTGGCTAAAACGGTGAAAAAAAAAAAAAAAAGATGACGATTCTCCATTACCAAAACTGGTACAGGCTTGGAGACCAACATTATTCCACATTAGTTGTATGTAGTATGGTGTGTAGTTTCATTTTTTGTAATATGTATAACACCTATTACATGCAACCTTTCTGAGGGGTACTTATCATAGTGTCTACCTAGCAGAAATTATAACCTTAAAAATGGAAGCTGTCTCCCAATTTTTCTTATTTATTTTATATTACATATAATTATATATTATATATTTTTATGCTTATATCTCTTATATATTATATATTTCTTATAATATTACTATCCTTAAATAACATTTAAATAGAGAACCCATAATTTGTTCTTTGTATTCATTTGGAGGGTAGAATTCTAAGGTCAGTGAAAATTCACTGGTTTTATACCCACTCAAAACTATACTGTGACCAAAATGTTACCTACAATCACCACCCCCATCATACACACACACACACACACACACACACACACACACACACACACACCTGCATGCGCACTTTCTGAACAAATTACAGTAAGAATAGAGTCAATGAAGCATTTGGTTTCATCCTAAGTGTTGACTGCAGTGGAGGCTGTATGTAGGTTTTGAGGAAGACACATGTGAAAATGCTGACAGCATCATTTTAGAAATTTACACTCTCCTCATGGTCATTGTACAAGGGGAAATTAAACTTCATAATTCCTCCACATCCAACATGGTGTCTAACACAAATTAGTGTTTGATTAATGAATAACTATTTCTGAATAAGTATGTAAGTTAATCTTTGGATAAGTGAATACATTGAGAATGAATGACTAAATATATGAAGAAATAAAATAAGCACACACTTCATGCTAAAATCTACATTGACCAAGAATACCTGTCTCAGAGCACATGTAGGTCATGTTTAGTAACATACTAGGAGAGTCATTAGTAAGGAAATTCTAGTAGGAGCAAATTTAGTTCATTGGTTTGAATAAGTGAAACTTTTAAAAACAAAATATGTGAAATAGCAAATATTTTAATGGGAAAATCAAAATTAGAATATGCTACATGAGAATGCTGGATTCACAAAATAAATTCTGTAGAAGAGTTTATCCAGGTTATTATTAATCAGAAGTGGTTTACTGAATTTGTTTTTCCTATATTAAATATGTAGCATTTTCATATTCTCAGACATTTAAGAATATTGGCAGGCTTATTTCAAGTTATTAAGTGTCAGAAAAGTGTCCATGACCAACATGAGAAAACAGTCTCTTCATGCTTTTCAATGCTCAAAACATATTCAAATGTAAAATCCAATAATTTAATTGCAATAACAAACTCAGTGATGTGTGTTTATCTTGCTTTTACACACAGGGATTTACTAGAAATCACCTTATGGAAAAGTAGTTCTATGTGCTAAAGCCCAAACTCAATGGAGCACTACACATAAAAGTTATTAAAATCAAATGCTTCTTTTAACTTTAAATTTAAACCCAGAGAGCTAGATAATCCAAAAGGAAATTAAGGGAAATGTCCTTCTTTAAATAGTCAAACTACTACTGCATTTGGGAAAAAATAAATTGAAAAGTTAAATGATAGGACCCCTCCTACAAACAAAAGGAAATCCCACATTTCAGTATAAGAATTATATTTATTCACATGCACTGGAACTGCACAAATAAATTTATTTTAAAAAATTAATTTTAAAGGTCTATATTAAAGTAAGAAATTCATTTTATTGATGATATTCATACCATTAATAATGTAAAATTTAAAAGAAAAAATTATCAATATTAACAATTCTTAAATGTGATTCTGTTTCTCACAACATAAATAAAAATATTATAAAGTACCCTTTCATATGAACAAGTTCTCAAAAGGTTTGTATACTTTATAATTTCCATAACTTATTTTTACAAGCTTATTGCTTTAGCAGTAAATATGAGTAGAGTATAAAAATATAATTTAATACTCCTTCATATATTAAAATTCAATTTATATATATATTATACATACACATACATATTCTGAGTATTCAACATTTCAAAAAGGCTTAGAATATTTAAAAAAATATTATAATATACTATGCCACTAAGGAAACCACCACCAATTCTTGAAAAAGAAGGCATCTACAAAACAACAGAGTACTAGCATTAGAAAATAATAAAAGAAGTAAACAAAAATATTACACTAATTGGATGTTTAAGAAAATTCTCAATTAACTACGATGTCAAAGAGATAATTATGTACACAAAAAATACATTAAAACCCTTGGAAGTGTACTAAACTTAGAGCATCAAAAATTATGACATTTATCCAACTAAGAGGAAAATCATTAGACTTTATTCAAATTAATAAATTAAATTAGCACTAAATTTTGATGAAATATTTAATTTATATGTGTATATAATTTATAATATGCAAATAGTATTTAGTTAATAAATGACTTTTTAAAATAAAATACAAAGTGCAGCTTCATTAGAAATAGGATTATATATTTTACATATTGTATAGATTAGTATATGTGAATTATGTATAAATATACATTGATTATAAAGTGACTATCATTGATTACCATTGACTATACATTATCAATAAAATATGAATTGATTAACAAAATATTAAATATTAAACTTAATTAGAAAGGGTGTTCAGTAGATTAACTCATGATAATGAGATCTGATAAACTGAATCATAAACTAATTATTTTTAAAAAATCAAACAACACAGACAAAACCTTTATAAAGATAATTAATTAAAAAGAGAGAAATACATATTAAAAATCCAAAATAAATTTGAGAATAAAGTGTGCATGAAAAATTTTGGAATGTACTATGTAAAATTTAATCAAGACAAATTTCAAAATCAGTGAAATGGTCATTTTTCTAGGTAATACATAAATTTTCTAAATTATTTAAGTAAAACCAATATTTAGAATATGTAGATGATCTTCAACAATTTATCAGAAATTTACCTTCTATTGTCCTGAATGATCAGTGTTCATGAGATTTTGAGAAATAATTTTTCTTAAGTAGGCATTTAATTCTCATGCGGTGTATGCTAGATAAATTGTTTGAGTATATAAATATTAAAGTCTGTCAAATTATGTTATGATGTTTATGTAGCCTTCTTAAAAGTAAAACAAAAAAGTAAATAAAATTTTAAAAATAAAGTTTTGTTGGGGAGAAAACAGAAGGACAAATACTACCATGTATCCATACATATGCATCTAGAAAAATTATGAAAATTTAATACTAGTAAAAGTATCTACATTTGTACATACCTGCAATAGGAAATGTGAATGCAGAAACTAACCCTTCTGTTTTCAATAATTTAGAAAACAATATATGACCTTACAACATAGTCAGGAAACAAAGAACTAATTGCCTAGCTCTCATGAAAAATGTATCATTCAAGATCTCTAACTTGCACAAAAATAAATTCTAGATGGATTAAAATATGAGATGTTTTAAAAAACTGCAGAAGTCTCAAATAAAATGTAATCGAATATTCGTCTATCACAGAATAGGTGAGGACTTCCTATCTGTCAAAGTGATGGAAAAAAATCACAGAGGACATGATACATCATTTTCCAAATAGGACTTTTAAATCTCTGTGCATCAAAAATACCTACTTAAAAGCAAAACATGAACAGAATCATAAGGCAAACAAAAAGGGGAGGAAATATTTACCAAAATATTGTCGAGAGATAAAAATCTTTAAAATATTTTTAGAGCTTCTTGAGTTGATAAGACCCCAAATATCAGGCGGATAGAGTTTACATAGTCAATTTGTGTAAAGGACAGATAAATATATGAAAATATTAAAGAATATATAATACAAAAATAAAATATAAATATATGAAATATATAAAGTCTAATTTTACAAATTAACTTAAAGATTCAAGTATAATCAATAATGCAAACCCATTTTTATTTAATAAGTTACTGAAATAAATTCTGTTGAGATACACGATGTGGCTGGGCATGGTTGCTCATGCCTGTAATCTTAGCACTCTGGTGGGCCGGGGCGGGGGGACCCTTGAGTTCAGGAGTTCAAGACCAGCATGGGCAACATGGCAAAACCACACTCACCCCATCCCAGCCCCTGTCTCTACAAAATACAAAAATTAGCTAGGAGTGGTGGTGAGCACCTGTAGTCCCAGCTACTTGGGAGGCTAATGTGGGAGGATCACCTGAGCCCAAGGGGTCAAGGCTGCAGTGGGGTGATAGCATCACCGCACTCCAGCCTGGGCAACACAGCAAGAGAAAGAAGAAAAGAAAAGGAGAGGAAAGGAGAGGAGAGGGGAGGGTAGGGTAGGGGAGGCGAGGAGAGGCCAGAAAAGGGAAACACAGACACCATGCAGCACTGATTCAACGTAGCTCTTACTGGCTACAATGGGGATTTAATATCAAGAGTATGTCTGTTGAAGATGTTCACCATGGCAGTGTGGCTGGTGACAGAAAAGATGGCCTACCAATGAAAGTATCTGGCTTCGCTGCTCGGGAGATTATTCTGAGTCATCCAGGCTAAATCAGTTGTGGCTATGCCGCCATGCTGGGATTGTCACAATGCTTGCTATGAAACCATGCTGTATTGTCACACTACTTGCTAATTTTTTAGTTGAAGGAAAGGTTGGTCTATGGATACTAGCCCCAGATTATTGAAATCTGATGAGGCTTCCACCATTCATAGGGTTCCTGGATTCTCTATCATTCCCTGGTTCATTTTACAATTTAAATATGAGACATAAGTTGTTGTGGGTATCATCAATGCAGTGGACAAGAAAACTGCCTGAACTGGCAAAGTCACCATGTCAGTCAAAAAAGCTCATGAAAGTGAAATGGATATTATTTGTAACACTTGCACCGCCACCCTACCCCTTCTGCCATTTTAACCAACTTGTGGAAGAATAGTTCCAGAACTATTTGTCAATTACCATTTACATTTTCTTGGGGACATGCTGATTAATGATAATGCATGTTAAAAGCATCAGAGGGAAAGAGATATTTTGACTCCCCACTAGATCTCCTCTGATACCTCATCGCTGGGAAGTGATTGCTCCAGAGGTGACCTCTATTGGGCAGGGATGAAAGCCTGGTCTCTCCATGAAGTTTTCTGACTCCTAGTGAGGAAACAGAGAGGTGCCTAGTTACTGCTGGGTGGAGATGGAATCCTAGACAGCCTATGTGGTCTCCACTGGCACCACGGGATGGGGGCTTATTATTACCTAGAGGGGATGGAAGTCCCTATTCTCTACCCAGCCTTCTGTGACACCACAATGGCCAGTGGGTTGGGGTGCCTCATTATAGACTGGCATGAATGAAAGTCTAGGTACTTCAATCTAGAATGTAGTGGTTATTGTCTAAAAGCTTTCATTTTGTGAGGCTGCTCCGCTCTTAGTCCTTTAGCTAGAGAGAGTAGGCTTTTGTTGTTGTTGTTCTTTGTTCTACTCTTATGTGTGTTTCCAGGTTGCAAGTTGCCAGAAACTTCAGCTCCAGGTTAGGAGATATGAGGCAAAAAGAAAATCCAGGAGGTCACCAGCATATCATTCATCAGGGCCATGGCCCCTAGACAGCTTGCCTTTTCTTTCCTCCCTTTAGAGAATTCTTCATTTTGTTTTATACTTAATATCCAAGGATTTTAGATGGAGTTAACAAGACACATAGGGAAATATATATCTAATACATCCTCATGGAAGCAGAAATTATACATTAAACAATTTTTTGCCATAATGAATGTAGAAATTCCATAATAAAGTAATTGTTAACTAAGTGGCAAAGTGATTATAGACATAGGGTGCATTATATCAAATTATCAAATATTATTTTAAAAGCTTTTAATAACATGAAAATATATCCTTTACCTGTGAAATGAAAAAGACACAATTGTATATGATATTTACTATATTTTTGTGTGTGCATATATTAACCATATTTTGATTATGCAGATAAAATATATGGACCAGAATCACTGGTAATTAAGAAGATGCATATTAAAGCAGTGAGATACATTTCACACACATTAGATTGAAAAAAGTTTAAATGATTGATAATTCCAAATGTTGTCCAGATTGGGAGGAAACAGGATCTGGTACATTGCTACCAGTTTAGGTGAGTGCAACCGCTTTTGGCGAGCAATTTGTCCATAACTAGCCAAATTAGAGTTGCATTATTTTCTAAAACAAGAAACTCTACATATAAACATGTGCCACAGAAGGAGGGAGATAAACAAAGATGTTCATTGTAACACTTCACACTTTTAAAACATTGAAAGAAATTAAAATAAGTTAATTATTCAAATATAGGGGAATGGTGTATAATCAATATGGTATACATATAATATGATAGTTAAAATGAATAAACTAGTTTTATGTGTAACAACATGGAGCTATTGCAAAAACACGAGAGAAAATAACCAATTATAAAATATATAATATTATTTATGAAATTAAATGACATATAAAACTACATAATTATATGTGTATAAAATATATCTGCATAAAAATGATATATTAATTTTGTAATGTTGGTTATGTCTGAAATGGAATGAGGGGCAAAGCACGAGGGAGTAGGAGCTTAGCAATGGCTGTAACATGTTTTTCCCTTAAAAGTAAAGATAGCTAAGGAACAGATGGCAACAGATTAGAAACTGTGGTTCACATGATTGTTACCATGTAGTCCATTAAAGAACATTTTTAAAAAACTTATTATTTGTAATAAAACAATGTGACATCATCATCTTCTTCATTATAAATGGATCTATTTTGTTTAAGAAGTTGTTAGATTCTGCTTAATAAACATTGGGTTTCATCCTCAAAGATGAGAGTGGAACAGCTTTCTAAATCACTGATTTTAAATTAGTGACAAAGTAGAAACTATTTTTAAAGTATTCTAGCCAATCCACCTATCTTGAGTACTACTAGTTTAATCAATGAAAGTTCACTTTTAACTTTCAATATTCTACGGATTAAGAGAATTAAAACATTTGCTCTGGTACTTCTGGAATGTAGTCTTTTGACTAAATGCTTATTAACCTACCCTGAATGTACATTACTAATTGAGCAATTTCCATCCCTTAGTATAAACCAAATAGCTAATACACTCATTCATTTCTCAATGATTATTCCAATGTATTTTAAAATATATGTGACACCGACTGTATATTTAGTATTTACATGAAGTGTTGATATTAATTTTATAAAAATAAAAGGAAAATTTAATAAAAATAATTAGTGAATTTCAAAAACGCATGCTATATTGAAGAAGAGAGTGCTGAAAATAAGTCAATGTACTAAAGTTACATGAAACAATTGTAAGAAGCACGTATTTACCCTATATCTAGGAAACTTGCATGTAATAAGAATATAAAACCAAATATAGAACAGTAATAGCTCATGCCCTCCAAGAATCTAAGCATACACACAATTTTTAACTTGAGTGCCTCTGCAACAAAAAATGAATTATATCTAATTTTCTAAATATCAAATTATATGAAGTTTCAAGGACCAGATTAAAGGACAACAGTAAAGGAACTAACAGTTCTACCTTGCACTTTAAGATAGAACAGTGTAAATCATTGCTTTTGGTAGGGAGTTAAGGGAAAGGTATTTTTTGTTGGTTGTTTTGTTTCCTACACGGTACAGATCAGAGAGTAAGGGTGCAAATTTGGAGGAGTACACGAGTCTGCCATATAATAGTTGTATGGCATTGGATAATTTACTTCTCTTTCTCTTAGTTTTTTTTTTAATCTGTAAATGTAGCTACTAATAGTGCTTATTGTGAGGATTAAATTAGCTATTTAATGTAAAAATCTTAGAACATCATCTTCCATACAGTAAATGCTTAATAAATGTTTTCTATAAATATCATTGCTATTAGTGTTATCTGTAAAATAATGGCAAAATAATGGGACTAACTACTATTAATTATTGTAGGGAGTCATGTCTGTCCACAGTGATCATCATGAAAGTTTCTCACTGATAGCCTACTCTTCTCCATTATAGGTTCCACTGCAGTTGGATGAGCAAAAGTAACTAGTCCCAGGCAATGCAGTCACTGCAAAAGTTGAGTACATTTCTAGTATAGCACACTCCAGAGTTCCCTTTGATTGTTGTAGTGACTGGAAGCATCAGTCTAGAGATGATATTTGTATTAGTATGCTAGGGTTTCCACAACAAAATACCACAGACTGCATGGCTTACACAACAGAAATGTCTATCTGAGTTCTGGAAGCTGGAAGTCCCAGGTCAAGGCCCTGCGGAATTCAGGTTTTGGTACAGGCTCTCTTTCTGACTTGCAGGTAGTTGCCTTCTCAATGTCCTCATCTGGCTTTCCTCTGAGTATATTTATAAAGCAATGAATCCTATTAGATTAGGGTCCCACGCTTATGACAACAATTAAAATTAGTAACACCCTAAATAATCTATCTCCAAATGGAGGCATACCTCAGAGATACTGTGGGTTTGGTTCCAGACCACCACAATGAAGTGAATGTCAGAATAAAGAGAGTCAACCAGTTTTTTTTTGTTGGTTTTCCAGTGCATACAAAAATTATATTTTCACTTTACCGTGGTTTTAATGTGTGCAATAGCATTACATCTAAAATAGCAATGTACATATCTTAACTGAAAACACTTTATTGCTAGAACAAACAAACCAACCCTAACAATCACCTGAGCCTTCAGTTTTGTAAGATTTTGCTAATAGAGGGTCTTGCCTCCATGTTGATGGCTGCTGACTGATCAGGAAGGTGGTTGCTTAAGGTTGAGGTGGCTGTGGCAATTTCGCAAAATTAGACAGTAATGATGTTTGCTGCATCTGTTGACTCTTCTTTTCATGGAAGAGTTCTCTGCAGCATGTGATGCTATTTGATAGCATTATATCCACAGTAAAACTTCTTTTAAAATTGGAATCAATCTTCTCAAACCCTGCTGCTTGCTGCTTTATTAACCAAGTTTATTTAGTAGTCTAAATGCTTTGTTGTCATTTCAACAATATTCACAACATGTTTTCCAAGAGTAGGTTCCATCTCAGTAAGTCACTTTTTTTGGTCATCTAGATGAAGCAATTTCTCATCCATTCAAGTTTTATCATGTGATTGCAGCAATCCTGTAACATCTTCAGGGTCCATTTCAAATTCTAATTCTCTTGCTATTTCTATCACATCCTCACTGAATTCCTTCACTGAGGTCTTGAATGCTTCAAAGTTATCCATGATGGTTGGGATTAAAAATTCCTGTTAAATTCCTTCTTAAAAATTCCTGTTACTGTCAATATTTTGACTTCCTCCCATGAATCTCGAATGTTCTTAATCACATATAGAATGGTGAATTCTTCTCAGAAGATTTTTTGCTAACTTTGCCAACATCCATCAAATGAATCACTGTGTATGGCAGCTATAGTCTTTGAAATGTATTTCATAAATAATGAGACTTGAAGGTCAAAATGACTGCTTGATCCATGGGCTGCAGATTGGATGTTGTGTTGCAGGGATATAACAACATTAATGTCCTTGTACATGTCCATCAGAGCTCTTGAGGGACCAGGGGCATTTTCAGTGAGCAGTAATACTTTGAAAGAAACATTTTTTGCCTGAGAAGTAGGTCTCAAAATTGGGCTTAAAATATCCACTAAATTATGCTGTAAACACATGTGCTGTCATCAGGCTTTGTTGTCTCATTTATAGCACAGGCAGAGTAGATTTAGCATTACCTCTTAATGGTCCCAGGGCTTTAGAAATGGTAAATAAGCCTTGGTTTCAGCTTCAAGTCAGCAGCTGCCTTAGTCCCTAGCAAGAGAGTCCACCTGTCCTTTGAAGCTTTGAAGCCAGGGATTGATTTCTCTCTAGCTATGAAAGTCCTAGATGGCCTATACTTCCAATATAAGGCTGTTTTGTCTACAGTAAAAATCTATCATTGAGTGTAGCTACTTTCATCAATTATCTTAGCTAGATATTCTGGATAACTTGCTGCAGCTTCTCCATCAGTACTGGACACTTCACCTTGCACTTTTATCTTGTAGAGATAGTTTCCTTAAACTTTGTGAACCAACCTCAACTAGCTTTAAACTTTTCTTCTGCAGCTTTCACACCTCTCTCAGCTTTCATAGACTTGAAGAGAGTTAGGCTTTGTTCTAGATTATGCTTTTGCTTAGGGGAATGTTGTGGTTGGTTTTGATCTTCTATCCAAAACACTAAAACTTTTTTCATATCAGCAATAAGGCTGTTTTACATTCTTATTATTCATGTCTTCACTGGAGTAGCACTTTGAATTTCCTTCAAGAGCTTTCCATTGCATTCATAACATAGCTAACTGGCCTAAGAGGCCTAGCTTTCAGCCTATCTCCGCTTTCAACATGCCTCCCTTAAAACACTTAATCACTTTTAGCTTTTGATTGAAAGTGAGAGACTACAACTCTTTCTTTCACTTGAATACTGAGAAGCCATTGTAGGGTTATTAATTGACACAACTGCAATATTGTTGTATCTCAAGGAATAGGGAGGCCTAAGCAGAAAGAGAAAGATAGGAAACCGCCAGTCAGTGGAGCAGTCAGAGCACATACAACATTTATTGATGAAGCTTCCCATCTTATGTGGCACCCCAAAACAAGTACAATAGTAACATCAAAGATTACTGATCACAGTTAACTATTACAGATATAATAATAATATAAAAATGTTAAATATTATGAGAGTTACCAAAACGTGACACAAAGACACAAAGTGAGCACATGCTGTTAAAAAAAAAAAAAAAAAAAAAAAACTACCTGTAGGCTTGTTCAACCTAGGGTTGTCACAAACCCTTAATTTGTGAAAAAAGCAGTTTCTGCAAAGTTTGGTAAGGCAAAGCACAATAAAATGATGTATGCTAGTATCTGATAAGAACTATACAGCAATTCTTATCCTTTTCCCTTTTCCCATAATATTTATTTTCTTATGTACCTTTAGAGTTTTCTCTTTGTTGTGTTCAGCAAGTTGAGCATGACATATTAGGGTGTGTATACGTGTTTGCCCATGTGCATGCTCATGTGTGTTTTAGTTTTTGTTCTGCTTAGTGATCTTTGAGTTTCATTTTTCCATTGTTTGTTATTTGTCATTGCTTTGGGGAAATTCTCAACCCTTATTTTCTTTAAAATTTATTCTGACATTTTCTCCCTCTCTTCTTCTGGGATTCCAAGTAGATATACAATAGACTGCTTCATGTTGTCTCAAAACTCTTGAATGCCTAGTGTTGTTTTTAATCTCACTTTTCTGTCCCTTTGTACTTCATCTTGTAAAATTTCTATTAATCTGTTTGAGTTCACTGATTAATTTCTTAGTTGTGTTGAGTCCACTGATGAACCCATGATAACATTCTTTATCTATGTTACCATGCTTTTTATTTCCTGTCATTTCCATATGATTCTTTCTCGTAGTTTCCATCGCTCTCCTGAAATTACCCATCTGATCTTGCATGTTGCCCACCTTTCCAGTGGACCCCTCAGCGTATTGATCATAATTATTTTAACTGCCATGAGTCTAAAATCTATGTCATATTTGTGTCTGATCCTCTTAATTGCTTTGTATTTGGAAGTGAGTTTTTTCTTGTTTTTTCATATGTCTTGCGATTTTTTTTTGATAAAAGATGACCTGTTTAAGATAGTAGAGACTGACGTAAATAATTTGTGCAAGGAATTGTGCACAATTTTCCTTCTATTGGTCTTTGGTGTGGAGTTTTGTTAATTTTATCAGGTTTTAAGCTGCTTTTGAGGTTGATTAACATTACCATTATCCCCAGTGCGCTATGGACTCTAAATTTTTCTTTTTTTTTTTTTGAGACAGAGTATCACCCTATCACCTGGGCTGGAGTATAGTGGCGCGATCTTGACTCACTGCAACCTCCATCTCCCAGGTTCAAGTGATTCTCCTGCCTCAGCCTCCCAAGTAGCTAGGATTACAGGCACCCACCACTACATCCAGCTAATTTTTTGTATTTTTAGTAGAGACAAGGTTTCACCATGTTGGCCAGGCTGTTTTCGAACTGCTGACCTCGTGATTCTCCCGTCTCAGCCTCCCAAAGTGCTGGGATTATAGGCGTGAGCCACCGCGCACGGCCAGACTCTAAATTTTACTGACATTAGCATGTGTGTAGGGTCGTGTATGGTAGGAGGTGGTGCGCAGAGAGTCTTTCTCAATATCAGTTCCAGGCTTAGATTTAGAACATCTTTTACCTTGTTTCTCAGAGACAGCTTGCTTCTTAAAGTTCCCTCATCAGTATTACAGTCTAAATTTATTTATACTTGATGCTTGTTAGCAAGGTGATTGGGGTAGTATTCTGTTCTCTGAAATTCTGATTAAATCTTAGGCAGATAATTTGTTCCTCAGTCTCAGGGATATGACCTTCACAAATATTCTTTCCCCTCTTGTCACTGTAGCTCTGGGACCAGCTGGCATTCCTGCCCCTCATTCAGGACAGAGGCTTTTTGTTGCTGTTGTTTCTTCTTCTTTTGCCAGTGCTGTATGGGTGGCAATTTGGTGGCCCTTTCACCTACAGTCTGAAACTTCTATTCCAAAGAGAGGAGAGGAAAGCAGTGTCTGAACAGTCTCATGACCCCTCTGCAGCAGCTGCTCCCCTCCCTCAGGTCTGCACCATGAGGCATGTTTTCTTAGGACTTTTCTGTCTTACATATAAGCTTCTGAAGAGTTTCATAGAGGACAATCATACAATAGGGCACTAACAACTTTTATATCTGCAATCCCTAGGCGCTTCATACTCTCCATACTTGACCTCAATCAATTTGTCAATTACCGTAGCTGAATTCTTCTTATTGGTGTTTGCCACACATAACCAAGTGCGTACATCCCACCCTCTCTGTAGGTGCCTGTTTGTCTCCAGATTTTTGTCTAGTTGGTTGCCTTGAGACTTCAGCTTTCTGATGGATTCAGAAAAATTGCAAACTTGAAGATTTCTGTCTTTTGTCTTTTAAGTTTGAGATCGACATTTTCCATCTTTCTTTATCCTTCAGTGGAAACTGGAAGTGCTAATGAGATTCTTCTAATTGCCAAGTTCTTGGTAACTGTCAACTAAATCAGCAACCTTGCCTTTGCTATTTCTGGGACATCTTATTTTTAAAATATTTCCCATTAGTTTTATTTGTGGACATTTTCCTCCCTCTGGTCATCTCCTTTGTCTTGATGTTCCTAGAGTTCTGTCATAAGCTCCCTTTTCCTTTCTATAAACTCAACAACAATGCCATCTATGCAAATGTATTCAGCTATCATCTTTAATGACATTTAAATCTCTAACTATATCTGAGATCATCCTCAAACCTCTTGAACTTCTGTCTTCCTGGATATCAAAGGAACTCTAAATATAACTAGAAGTAAGCTTATTTTCTGTTCTTGTTGTTGTTCTTCCCCCCTGCACATCCTATCTTGGTGAATAGCAGCAAAACTCATGTATTCTAAATGCAAAACCCATGTTTCACCTAAGATTCTTTCCTCTCTTTAACTCCACATATCTAAACAGGCCCTAAGTCTTCAAACTTCTACCTCATTAACTTCCTTAATCATAAGTCCAACACAAGAAACCAATTGCTACTTTGTTAAAGCACAGTATTATCATCTTTTACCTAAAACCAACTGTATAGGGCCCCAACTGGCCTTTCTAATGTTAATTCTGCCACTCTTCCAACATCCTATATAACTTTCTAAAATATTTCTACAATGAAAACTATAAAACATTAATGAAAAAAATTAAAGAGGACACCAAAAAATGGAAAGATATTCCATGTTTATGGTTTGGACATATCTATATTGTTCAGTTGTTCCCCAGACAATAATATACATTGTGAATGTATATTCATAATGCAAACCCTATCAAAATACCAATGACATCCTTCACAGAAATAGAAACAATATCCTAAAATTTAAATGCAATCACAAAAGACCCAGAAACCAAAGCAATCTTGAGCAAACAAAACAAAACTGGAGACATCACATTATCTGATTCAAATTATACTACAAAGCTATAGTCACAAAAACAGCATAGTACTGCCATAAAAACAGACACACAGAGCAATGGAACAGAATAGAGAACTCAGAAATAAATCTGCACATTTATAACCAACTCACTTTTGACAAAGGTGCCAAGAATATACATTAAGAAAAGTTCATTTTCTTCAATAAATGGTACTGGGAATATTGGATATCCATATTCAGAAAAATACAATAGACTCATCTGTCTTGCCATACATAAAAATCAAATAAAAATGGATTAAAGATTTAAGTCTAATACCTAAAACTATGAAACTACTAGAATAAAACATTTGGAAAATACTTCAGAACATTGTTCTAGACAAAGATTTCTTGAGTAAGATCTCAAAATCACAGGCAATCAAAGAAAAAATGGACAAATGGGATCACATCAAACAAAAAGCCTTTTGCACAACAAAGAAAACAATCAACATAGTGAAGAGATAAACCACAGCAAGGGAGAAAATATCTGTAAACTACACATCTGACAAGGAATTAATAACCAGAATATATAAGGAGCTCAAATAATAGAAAAAACAAAACAAATTTCAAATTTCCCAATTAAAAATCAGAAAAATATTGGAATAGATATTTCTCAAAAGAAGACATATAAATGGCCAACATTTATATTAAAAATGCTCAAAATCAATCTTTAGAGGAAATAAAAATCAAAACTATATGAGACGTGATTTCACCCCAGTTAAAGTGGCTTTTTATCAACAACAGATGCTGGCAAGGATGTAGGGAAAGGGAAATATTTATACACTGCTGGTGGGAATGTAAAACAGTGCAGCCACTATGAAGAACAGTATGGAAGTTCCTCAAAAAACTAAAAATAGATCAACCATTTGTGATCCAGCAATTCTGCTGGTATATTTCCAAAAGAAAGGAAATCAGGATATATAAGAGATATTTGTACTCTTATGTTACTGCAGCACTGTTCACAAAAGCCAAGATATACAATCAATCAAAGTGTCCATTAATAGGAGAATGGATTTTAAAATGTGTACATATACAAAGTGGACTATTATTCAGCCATAAAGGATGAAATCCTTTCATTTGCAGCAATATAGATGAAAGTAGAAGACACTATGTAAAGTGAAATAAGCCACGGATAGAAAGACAAATATTGCCTGTTCTCACTCATATGTGGGTGCTAAAAAAAATTAAACTCATGGAGGTAGAGAGTAAATGATGATTACCAGATATTGGGAAGGATAGTGGGGAGGGGTAAATAAAGAAGAGATTCTTAACAGATACAGAAATAGAGTTAGACAGAAGGGATAAAATCTAGTGTTCAGTAGCACCATAGGGCAACTATACTTAATAATTTATTGCATATTCTAAAAGAACTAAAAGAGTGGAGTTGGAATGTTCTTAAGATAAAGAAGTGATAAGTGTTTGAGGTGATGGATATCCTAATTAATCTGTTTGATCATTACACAGTATGCTTTTTATCAAGATAGCACATACATTCGCTAAACATATACAATTATTATGTACCCAGAATAATGAACAGTTTAAAAAATAAATTGGATTTTTTTCTTTTCAAACTTCAGTAGTTCCGTTCCATCTGTGGATAATATATAAGGGTATTAATAGTCTGGTCACTTTTTACTCCCTAACTATTTTCTTTTTTTACTACTCCTCTCACCCTAAACTTTAGGAATGCCAAAACATAGGCAAATACCAAAACTTTTATGCTTTTTTAAATTTTGCTCAAATTACTATATCCTGTTCCTCTGGCAGGCATCTAAAATATTTGAACTTAGCTCAAATGTCACATTCTCTATGAAGCCATTTCAGAGATTTTCTTTCTTTTATAATCCATGTGTGATTTCTATTATAGCATCATTAATACTGCTAGACTGAATTTCCTAATAAATGTGAAATTTAATAATGCTAGTTACAGCTCAACATAGAGAAGATAGTCAGTTACTTCAATTTTTTGCAGTTTACATATAACTATAAAGAACATTGAAAAATCTATTAATATTCAGCCATTGTGGAAAGCAATTTAGTGATTTCTCAAATAAGTTCAAACAGCACTTCCATTCAACCCAGCAATCTCACTATTGCGCACATACCCAAAGGAATATAAATTGTTCTACCATAAAGAAACATGTACGTATATGTTCATTGCATCACTATTCACAATAACAAAGACATGGAATCAACCTAAATGCCCATCAATGGTAGACTAGATAAAGACAATGTGGTACATATACACCATAGAATACTATGCAGCCATTAAAAACAAGATCATGTCCTTTGCAGCAACATGGATGGAGCTGGAGGCCATTATGCTAAGCAAACTAACACAGAAACAGAAACCACATGCCACATGTTCTCATTTATATGTGGGAGCTAACCATTGAGTCCACATGGACAAAAAGAAGGGAACAACAGACACTGGAGCCTACTTGAGGGTGGAGTGTGAGAGGAGGGTGAGGACTGAAACTCTACCTAATAGGTACTATGCTTATTATCTGGGTGATGAAATAATAATAAAACCCCCATGAAACACAATTTACATATATAACAAACCTGCGCATGTACCTTTGAACCTAAAATAAATGTTATTTTTAAAACCTATTAATATAAATAATATTATCAATAGCAGAAAGCAACAACTTTATCCAGATTTCCCATGTCATGTACATTACCTATTTTCTTTCCTCTTTACACTATGTAGTGTATCATTTGACCCTTTTCAAAACTAACAACAAAGTTTGTCAAAAAGAATACTTGTAGATATGCCAAGCTGTGTTTTTCTCAACAAAATGCCGTAAGATTATTTTTTACATAGTCTTCATCTTGACTTTCAGTTTTTCCAAGTCTTTATCTACTTTTATAAACATTTGCACACATTTATACAAACATTGTAAGCATTTATAGAAAATTACAAAGGTCAATAAACAACTCTAGATCGATCAATTTTGCTATTTAATTCATCAATTTATTGAGCAATATTTAGTAAAAGACCTTTTATAAAGGTCTGTGAATCTGCAGTACAGTTTGGGGAGTAAGAACTCACGCACCATTTCAGGAAGCTGATTATTTGGGACGTAAAGGGACTGAGAAGAAAGAGTGGTTTTGTATGCTTTTGTAGATTACCCAGATGACCTATAAAGAGATTTTGGGGAAGCTCTGTGAAATCCTTTAGCCAAGTTTACTCTGGCAGCAGCAATCCTTGCTGCCTTCCCTCTGAGTCCTTTGGCTCCAACTTTGGGGAAATAGGGAACTATTTTTATTTCCCAATGGCTTCCACACTGGAATTCCCTGACCAAGAGACCAAGAGACCAAAATCTATCAAACTGGCTTTTTCTCCAATGTAAAAAAATGTTGCACCAAAATATTATAACTTCCGATCTCTAAGACTGCTTATAATGAACATTCTCTAGATGTAGAAGCATTAGAGGTTGTACCTCTATTATTTTTATTGTGGTTTTTAAATAACACATTCAGATTTGTTATTAATCATTTCAAATAGTCATTCCTTAAAATATTATCATACACTTATTAACCAAGACAATAAAAATGGAAACAAATAATATATTAGTAACTACTGCTGTACTAATAACACACTACATAGCACTAAACAATCAAACACAGTATTTTCTTAAAAATGAGACTAGTATTCAGCATACTGTTCTTTTCCTGTTGTGTCTAATTTTGTTTTGCAAATTCTAAAATTTGTTAGTGAATATTTCTTGTTCATATGGAACCATCTTTGAATATTATATCATTGCTTCACCTCACTAACGATTTAGTGGACTTATAAATCGTTAGAAACACTGATCTGGTTGATGATTCATTTGAGTAATACATCATGAGGAAAAGGTGCTTCAATGATCTATTACTCTAAAGATGGTGCTGTGTAGAATCAAATCCAGGAACACTTTTAGTTACTGCAGAGAATCCCTGCTCTGGAGAGGGCTTCACTTAAAAAAATTCACTATCTTTTGGCTAAGTTTTAACCCATTGTTAAATATTTTGTCATTTCACTCTATTTGTTTCCAAAAGCAGACATTCAGACAAATATATCATAGTATAGAGAGAAAATTATTTTCTTTCTTCATCAAGAAATGCATTGACAAAAACATTTTGGATTTTTATTGAATATTAAGTTTCTATATCTCTTCTCTTAGTGATACTATATGAGATCATATAATACAGAAATGTTTTTATCCTCAATATTAATCATCATTTTGCATACTCTAAAATAGCAATACTAGAATTATGTGACTCTGGAGATACATTTACAATCACTATTAACCAAGAGCCAGATGACTACTGTGTAAACTGTAGTCTTTAAAATAGAGTAACTTAAAAAGAAGTTCTCAGAGATCATTCAATTGAATTTGAGCCCTATATGCTTAAGACATAGTTTATTAATCTTCTAATTTTTCATTGTTTTCAAATATTATTCTACTCTTAATTTTCTACATGTGAGAAATAGAATGTATTTTTTTACAATAACTCATTAAGTAATAGACTCAAACTCTAAAATCGAAGACAGTGCTTTATTTTCTATTTTTTAATAAAAATAATCAATCTGACAAACTGAGCACTTTATACACTTTTAATATTAATATAAAATGATACCATCAAAACCTTATACAAATGCCTTACTCTATGTTGTGAAAAGAAAGTTCTGAGTTTTGCAGATTCTTTCTCTGATTTGGATGCCTATTTAATTAATTTGATTAATCACTGCTCTAAAATAACTCAATGCCTTGGATTTTAGAAAAATTGACCCAATAGTCCCAAAGAAGGGATAAATATCTTTTATTTCCCTCCAATATACTCCACTCCCACCCTTCCTAATCCAGGACCCATCTAATTTTTGCCCAAAGCTGGTAGGCAGAAAACATATTCATTATTTTTAGGATAAATCCTGGTCTCTACTCAAAAAGAAATAAGTGACTCCTTGACCCACAGTGGACAGTTACTGTAGCCAGAAGGTATAGTTTTCAAGAGTGTGAGTAATATAATGTTAAATCACACCTTGTGCACATTTACAATCTCAGACACATGCTATTTAGCCCTAGTAATATCTCCTGTGTTGGGGGAAGAGAACATCATACTGACCCACTTCCCATTGCAATAGTCCAGTACCTCTCACAGTCTTCTCTCAGTATGTAGCACATCTTGTAAGAATAAGCAATAGTTCTTTGGCATGGGACAGCTCAAATTCAGATTAACAAAAATAACATAATTTGTTTTATGTAATCTAAAGAGTCTTAAGCACGTCATAAATTTGCGTCTATTTCTATCATGAAGCAGAACATTTAACATATTTATAAATTGCCCATTTGGTTTACCTTCAAACCCTCTAACTTTTCCAAGGACAATAGAGGGTACTTACTTTAAATCTGCTTCATTAAACAACCTGATAAAGTGATTTGCCCAGTATAAAGAAGCCCTTAGCTCCAAAAGGTAAATTCCAAACACTTTTTTGGATGGTATAAAATGCTTGTGATTTTGAAATTGGCAGTTTTTCCTGCTAGGCCTTACGGGTTGTCTCATTATACAAGCTTCAGGAAAGAAATTTAAACTTATTTGAAAAAAAAGAAAAAAAAAAAAACTAAGAATGCTTTTTAACAAAGCACAATAATTCCATTATAGTGAAATATTAAACAAATAATTCAAATTATAGGAAAATCTCCCCTCAAATATATTTACTGATATATTACTGAAAATAATGAAATAATATAAACCAGCTTAGTATCCAACAATAAGGGAATAAAGGCATACCCCAAGGAAGATCGGAAGATCTTTCCAGGTAGTGTTTTCTAAAAAGAATGTCTTCTGGCTTTTGATATTGAAACTTCATATCAAGAAAAATGTATAATACATTTTTCTTTTATTATAATGTCTTCCAGTCATTATTTATAGAGGTAAATTTTATATTTATCTCTGTAAAACACGATACACCATTTTTAAGCAAAATTTGAGGTAAATCTTACTACATTTTAAATACATCTGTACCACGGTCACACATTTTGTAAACCATACTGAATATCAGCGAAAGCTGTTGTATTGTGGATGTGGCTGGCCATAGGATGGGCATCTCAGGGTCGCATCCAGTGTGACACTGAGCTTTCCTTAAAAAAATTCGATATTGTTTTAGCACAAGATAAAAAGCTTATAACTGCACTTAACGAGAATTAAGTCAAAGTCCCATTTTGCAACGTTTTTATCTTAAGTGCCCATTACCTCCATGAAGACTTAGCAAAGCCTTCCTCTTCAATAGTTTCCACAGACATCTCTGTCATCACTTCCTCTGAGACTCATGATTTGTCTGAAGTAAGACTTTGATCATCATCTCAACCTCACCATTACATCTGTAATCAGTGACAATGAAGTGTCAACCATCCTTACCATCTTTCTTCTGAATTTTCTTTAATTTTTAAGACTTCAATTCATTAGTGAGCAAACAGTTTATTTCCAGATATTACCTGGTTTTTACTGTGAAATGTGCATTTCCATTATAAATTTTGTTATTGCTTTGTATTCTTTGCTGGGCTGTATTATAAGTGTTTATCAAATGACATGCAAACTCTACAAGAATAGCATTTAAATTGTTTATCAGCAACTTTATCAACTGTCCACTGTACGAGATGTTTTTAAAAATACTTCTAACATGATAGTTTGTTTTTTGCCCATCATCAAGTTCAACATGGATTTGAAAGGAGTTCTGCTATCATTTAACCATTGAGACGCCCAGGTTCATAGAGATATGTTTATGAACAGAATTGTATCCTGCCCAGAATTCATATGTTGCAGCTGTAACCCACCATACAAACTGTATAGGCTATATTTTGCTTTATTTTATGTTAACTTATTGTGTTTGGCAGATATTCCTTTTTTAAAACAAAATTGAAGATTTCTGACAACCCTGCTCAAGAAAGTCTATTGGCATCATTCTTAAAACCACATGTGCTTACTTTGTGTCTCTGTGTCCCTGAGCCATAAAAATATTGAAATAAGGCCAATTAATAAAACTACCATGACCTCTAAGTGTTCATATGAAAGGAAGAGTCACACATCCCTCACTTTCAATCAAAACCTAAAAATGATTAAACTTATTGAGGAAGGAAAGATCAGACCAACTGAAAGCTAGGCCTCTTGTGTCAAACAGCCAAGTTTTCAATGTAAAGGGAAATTTCTTTGCAGTATTTGACTCCAGGTTATAAAGCTAAAATATAAAATGTACTACACATAAAGTCTTTACTGTAATTAGTAAATGTGCTTCTTACACAGGTATGGGTTAGAAACTATGGAATTAATTTATATGTATATTAAATTGAACATATAAATAAATATGCTGTAGATAATGATAGCTAGGCTTCTCATTGTTGAAGAAAGAGGTTACAAATAAGAGAGAAGAAAAGAATGAATTCTATGTTGCTGGATTGGAATTGGAGGAAGCAGTGCGATCTCATGGTTTTAAATTATTGATACAGATAGTATACCAGTTTCCCATTACTGCCGTATGAAATTAGCATAAATGTAGCAGGTTATGATAACAATGATTTGTTATTTTATAGTTCTGAAGGTCATAAATCCAAAAGGGCTGTGTTAATATCAAGGTGTTTGCAGGGCTGTATTTTCTTTTGGAAGATCTAGGAGAAAATCTAACTTGCTTGCCTGTTCCAGCTTCCAAAGGCTGTCTGCATTCCTTGGCTTGTGGCTCCCTTCTCCCATTTTCAAAGCCATCAGTATAGCATATTCAAATTTCTCTTCAATTCTGACCTTTCCTTCCCCTGTCTTCATTTATAAAAACCCTTTTGATTACATTAAGTCTACCCAGATAATCCCTCTCCCCTCAAGATCCTTAACTTATCACATAAGTCTCTTTTGCCACGTATGGTAACATATTCACAAAAGTCTAGGTATTAGGATGTAGACATCTTTAGGAGGCCTTTCTTCTGCCTACACAGATAGACAGGTCAGAAATAAATCTCCATATGTATGTATCTGCACAGGCCAAAATTTTCTCTTTCTCTCTAGATATATTTTCAAGCTTTGACTGCTGAGAGGGCCTGGCAACAGAGATACCACAATGGCAAACAACACATCTCCATCTCAGATCTTAGTTCTGCAATAACATTCTTCAATGAAAAGAGCTCAGAGTCTTTGAAGAAGCTGTTGATTTCAGAGCTGTAGCACTGAAAACACAAGTTGAGCCTAGAACATTCTGTGGTGCTTCCAAAATAACGGAGGCATAGTAGAAATCAATATCAAAGAACCCCCAGTGGCCAAAATTGGAAATAACTAAACAACAAAATAAATAATGATTGTATTGGATTACAGTCTATAAAGTAAAACATATACCTATGTATCTATACTGAATAAAGTTGCCAGTTAAAATATAAGACACACAAATTTTAATTACAGCTAAACAATGTATGAAAGCATATTTCAAATATCCATGGGACATACTTATACTAAAATTTATTTGCTGCTTGGCTGAAATTAAAATCTAACTGGGTGTCCTATATTTTCATTTATAAAATTAGGCAATCACAATCCTGATATAAATAAATAGACGATTGATACATATAAGTAGATGAATGATAGAAAGATAAATAAGCAAAGACAGTAGAGTATTTTATTGCAGAAGGATTCTGATTAATGACTATAAGCAAAATGAAAGAAATAGAAAATCACCAATAGAACACCATAGAAATATTTGTCTCAGAGAAGATTAAGTGATGGCTACTAAAATTAGTGGGTTAAAAGTCTGTGGAGAAACAAGATACAAAGTCTCAAAAAGACTCCCCCAAGGTATTTATTAACTAGAAAGCAAACAATGGCAACTCTAGGTTGATTTATCCCCCCATAAAATATGCCCATCTTCTAACCCCAGGTACCTACGAATGTGATACTATTTGAAATGGGGTCTTAACACATATAATTAAGTATCTTGAGATGAGATCCTGGATTTAGGATAGACATTAAATCCAATCACAGTCATATGCTGCTTAACAACATTTCAAGCAAAAGCAGACTGCATATGCAATGGTGGGCCTATAAAATTATAACAAAGCAGAAAACTTCCCACTGCCTAGAGCCATCCTAGCCATTGTAAAGTCATAGTGCAATGCATTACCATGTGTTTGTGGTGATGCTGGTGTGTAGTGTTTATAAAGTCTACAGTAGTGTACAGTTGTGTCCTACGCATTCTAATCCACTCACCACTCACAGACTGACTCACTTAGAGCAGCTTCCAGTTCTGCGAACTCCTTTCACGGTAAGTTCCCTCCACAAGAGTACCATGTTTATCTTTTATACTATGTTTTGACTGTTTCTTTTTTATGTTTAGATACACAAGTACTAACAATTATGTTACAATTTCCTATAATATTCAGTACAGTAACATGCTGTACAGGTTTGTAGCCTAGATGCCATATAGCCTAGGTGTGTAGTAGGCTATACCATCTAGGTTTGTGTAAGTTCATTCCGTGATGCAATTTTCAGAATGTATCCCTGTCATTGAGTGACATATGACTATACTGATATCTTTATAAGGAGAGGAAAACTGAAGACATGGGGTTTGCATCCTGGAAAAGAAGGAAACATTAGGGAGAAAAAGAATGAAATCTGAATAAAGTCTTTAGATTAGTTAATAGTATTATGACAATGGTAATACAATTTCCAAATATTTCTTTTAATATTTATCAAACAAATATTAGAATATTTACCAAATTACTAAGTATTTATTTTAGTAATTATACTATAGATATATCAACCTTTAGGAAAGTGGGGAATAAGGTATGAGACATCTCTACTATATTTCAACTCTTGTAAATGTATTTTTTTGAAAATACAAAGTATTAAATAAAAATTTCATTGTTGAGAACTAACTGAGCAGTTTCATTTGGGTGTTACCATTAGAAACAAGACTACTAATTGCTTTTAACTGCGGTACGGGATAGGAGAGTCAGAGTACTATGGACTGAATTATTTGCCCTCAAAATTTATATGCTGAGATTCTAACCCCTGTACCTCAGAATTGACTATATTTGGAGATAGAACCTTTAAAGAGGTAACTAAGTTAAGAGGAGCCCATTAGGATGGGCTCTGATCCAATCTGACTGTTGTCATAAGGACATGAAGACACTGGGGAATCACCAAGAGAAAAGGCACCATGAGGACACAGTGGAAAGGCAGCCACCTGCAACCCAAGGAGAGAAGCATCAGGAGAAAGGGAACCTGCTGACACCTAGTTTTTCGGTTTCCAGTTTCTGGAAATATGAGAAAATCAATTTCTGTTGTTTAAGCAAGTCAGTTTGTGGCAGGTTGTTACGGCAGCCCTAGCAAACAATTCCACAGCTAGTATAACCTCTTGCCCATGGAAGCTGTGGTGGAATCTATGCAGGCTTTGAATAAGTTAACCTTTCCCAATTTCCACTTGTTTATCTATATTTGAAGAATAATACTTATATTTAAGCCTGTCATGATTATCAGAAACACTGTAGCTAAGAGCGTTTGGTTTTTTTATGAAGAGAGAAGCAATTTTTTGCTAAGCATGAAAGGGGGTATTCAAGTTCAGAGCTTGAGGGGCGGAGTGAACGTTTTGAAGAGACATGATAAGAAACAGGAGATCAAAGAGTAGACATGAAATAAAGTATAATTCCAATGAACTCCATGACTAAATAACATCCCCAAGTAGTTAATTTGCTTGTATCAAAACCTAAGTACAAATGCCCTTTGTGCCATTTGTAATTCAAGTTTCTTTTTGTCCTTTTACAAAGCAAATCAAATATGCAATATATATTTATGATAGGTTGGCCTCTAAAAGTTAGACAATGGAAGCCTTCAGATATTTGACACCGAGTTATCTAATTAGTGTCAGTAAAACTTAAAATATACACAATTCACATTAGATAATATATGTTAAGAGAGAACTTTCAGAAAAAGGCTAAACGGTAACTCCCATATAAAAAGAACATATGTTAAAGATGGTATTTAACTCATGAGGGAAGCAGGCAGATGTTACCAATGGTTCAAAAGAGAATCTGAAAATGGAAACAATTATAGATCAGGAATATTAAATGCAAATGCATATGAGAGAAAAGTAGTTTTTCCTCATCATAGGAGGAAGACAACCGAACACTGAACCTCGACGAGGCAGGATAGAATTTATATGTCTGTCAATGACATACAACTTACAAAGAGTGTAAAAATCACTCAGAGATAATGAAAGACTTGAATCAGATAACTTGAATCAGTGTCCTCCCAACAGTGCATATACATTCTTCTTTTTTTTTTTTTTTTTTTTGTTTTTATTTTGAGAGGGAGTCTCACCCTGTTGCCCAGGCTGGAGTGCAGTGGTGCGATCTTGGCTCACTGCAAGCTCCGCCTCCCGGGTTCACGCCATTCTCCTGCCTCAGCCTCCTGAGTAGCTGGGACTACAGGCGCCCGCCACCACGCCCGGCTAATTTTGTGTATTTTTAGTAGAGATGGGGTTTCACTGTTAGCCAGGATGGTCTCGATCTCCTGACCTCGTGATCCGCCCACCTCGGCCCTCCAAAGCGCTGGGATTACAGGCTTGAGCTACTGCACCCGGCCGATTTTTCTTTTGGAAGCACACATTTCTTTCTACATATTTAGACAGAGGTCCTAATGTGTCTGGAATTGGTTCCTTCCAGTGGGTTCTTGGTCTCACTGACTTCAAGAATGAAGCCATGGACCCTTGTGGTGAATGTTACAGTTCTTAAAGATGGTGTGTCCGGAGCTTGTTCCTTCAGATGTTCAGATGTGTCCAGAGTTTCTTCCTTCTGGTGGGTTTGTGGTCTTGCTGACTTTAGGAATGAAGCCACAGACCTTTACAGTGAGTGTTACAGCTCTTAAAGGTGGCATGTCCGGAGTCGTTCGTTCCTCCCAGTGGGTTTGTGGTCTTGCTGACTTCAGGAGTGAAGCTGCAGACCTTTCCGGTGAGTGTTATAGCTCATAAAGGTAGTACGGACCCAAAGACCCAAAGAGTGAGCAGCAGCAAGATTTATTGCAAAAGGCGAAAGAACAACGCTTCCACGGCGTGGAGGGGGACCCGAGCGGATTGCTGCTGCTGGCTCAGGTGGCCAGCTTTTATTCCCTTATTTGGCCCAGCTCATGTCCTCCTGACTGATCCATTTTACAGAGCGCTGATTGGTCCATTTTACAGAGTGCTGATTGGTGCGTTTTTACAGAGTGCTGATTGGTACGTTTACCGACCTGTAGCTATATACAGAGTGCTGATTGGTGTGTTTACAATCCTTTAGCTAGACAGAAAAGTTCTCCAAGTCCCCACCCGAAGCAGAAGCCCAGCCAGCTTCACCGCTCACTAACATGCTGTTTCTTTAATGAAATGTTGGTGATACTTCAAGGTCAGGATATTTTGGGGTATTCATAGGCCAAGAAAGTTAAAAATAGTTCCAATATGGCACATCCTCATGACTTCTGAAAAAGCTTCTCAAGTGGGTCTCTTTTAGTCAGTTATTTTTCTTCCTACAAAATGCTTAACAGTTTAGATATTCATGGTATAACCTCTATAGAGCCCTATTCTGAATCTTATTAAAAGATATGAAATAAGCCTAAATGTAGACATCTAAATATAAAAGTGTATGTAAACATTTTAATTATTCAACTAGAGAATCAGTATGTGTTTTTGCTCTATGAGTAACATTCTAAAGTGAGTAAAAAAGGTGGCTTGGAAAATAGACCCTAACAGAAAGGTTAAACTAGTTCGTTTGCCTTTTGTTTTCATTTCTGCTTTAGTCTGGGAGAATCAGTAGACCTAAAATAAGTCTTTGAAAGACACCAAGAGGTGCATTGTAGCAAATTATTTTCCATAGCTACAAAGGGCAGAAAAATAGAACAGTTCAGATTTCTTATGAAAAATGCACATTAGAATACATAGATATAGTGGTGTTAATTTTTAAACAGCTTACTGAAGGAAGTTATTGATATCCCTTCCTTGCTTTAGAGTCTAAAAAAGAACAGTTTGCCATTTATCTAAAGTGGCCTAAAAATAAATAGAAAATGAGTAAAAAATAGGAATCACCTAGGAAATTGTATAAATATTGCAAAGAACCAGCTCAGATTATTCAGACTCAATAGGTAAGCAGTGAAGCCCAAGGATTAGAATTTTTATGACGGTTTTCACATCATTTCAATGTACCTCTAGGTGTGGAATCAACTTCACAAGTTGTCCTCAGCCCACTTTTATTCTGACATATCATCCTATTAACCTCTCATAACATTCGATATAAATAATTCTGTGCAATATAGCTTCATGTGAACAGTGAAGTGAGAAAGGCAGAAATGTACCAGTAATTCCTGGATTTTCAAGTTTCAGAAAACCATTACAACCCAAAATACAAAACGTATGTACCTGGAAGAGGAGATAAGGATATCTTCAGTCAGGTGCCTTCTCCTGTTTTGAGTACGCATTACCTAATAATCTACCCATAGGCCCTTGAGACCCTGGCAATTGCCTTGGAGTATTGGCAACCTGGCTGTATCTTGCTATATTGTATTTTTACAATGTTCTTATTTTATTCATTAGTTTTAGCAGGTCACAATAATTTGTTTTGCTATTTATAGGCACTCAGGATACATTCACCTACAAATATATGCTGAATGAATAATTGTGATTAATATTATGTCTGCCCTGTCTAGTCACGTGGAATTCTTGAGGTTTCAGAGGCAAGGAAACTAGAGGACATTATGCTAAGTGAAATAAGCCAGACACAGAAAGAAAAATATTGCATGATCTCATTGACATGTAGAATCTAAAAAAATTCAAATATACAAAATAGAGGATAAAACAGGGGCATGGAGGTGGGAAAATGGGCGAGATGTAGATTCAAGATTACAAAGTAGCAGATACATAAGATGAACAAGTCTAGAGATCAAACGTACCATATTAGAACTATAGTTAATAAAGTACTGTGTTTGGGATTCCTATTAGATGGGTAGATTTCAGTAGCTCTTTCTATAAAAAGAAAAAAATGAGTAACTATGTGAGATGATAAATATGTTGGTATGCTTCACTATAGTTAGTAACTCCTTTAACTATCTATATGTATTTCTTATATCATGTTATATACCTTAAATACACACGATAAAATTTAAATACATACATACATAAAACAAAGAGGCAAAGTATGAGAAAATTATTTGGAAAACATATGCCATGCACACTCATAGCTTTATACATTTTTAAATTTACAAATAAAAGATTTATTGTTAAGTATAATATACTAGCAGTCAATTTGCCTTGCTTTCCGGCAAGTCTATACTTCGCAGAAAATTAAATATTTTAAAAGCTATTTTTAGAAACTTTATACTTGCCAACCTTTGTGCATTATGTAATAGTATTACATTTCAAACAAGGCAGAGAGATCTGTCATTGTAAATCTACTTTCATATCTGCCTGAGGTCACAAGTCTCTTCCAATACTATGGCATGGGCCATGTAGTGGGAATCCTGACATGCTGACAACATATTCCTATTAATTTAATAGTTGAATGAACACCAGCTTAGAAATCAATGGATACTTGCTCTATTGTATTTCAAACAACTGCTCCTCTGAAAGTGTTGAATATAGAGTTAAATAAAATCAGAGTACCAATACAAGTAGCATAAGAGATCTGTCTTTTTATTTGAGCTGTGGTCAAGCTTGGGAAAAAAGTTTAGTTGGTTATTAATCTGATTATATCGGAACACCCAGTAAGCAACAGAAAATTACTATTTTTTCATTATGCCTCGATTTTATGAATGTTTCCATAGGTCCTTTTCAAACTAAAGGAAGGGTGATCCTGAAAACAATCCTCCCAAAAGTGCAGTAGTTGTTTACAAAATAAATACAATAAAAAATAGCTTTTTTTTTTTTTTTTTTTTGAAACAGAGTCTATGTCACCCAGGCTGGAGTGCAATGGCATGATCTCGGCTCACTGCAACCTCCGCCTCCTGGACTCAAGCGATTCTCCTGTCTCAGCCTCCCTAGTAGCTGGGATTACAGGTGTGTGCCACCATGCCTGACTAATTTTTTGTCTTTTTAGTAGAGATGGGGTTTCACCACATTGGTCAGGCTGGTCTCGAACTCCTGACCTCAGATGACCCGCCCACCTCAGCCTCCCAAAGTGCTGGGATTACAGGCATGAGCCACCATGCCCACTAAAGTAGCTTTCAATATACTAATAACTAATTAGAAAGCACAATGAAAATAAATTATCATCTTCACTAGCAATGAAAATGTGTATTTTCTCAAAATGAACCAGAAAATTGTAATACTTTTCTAAGTCATCCAATAATATTTGTGTAAATGGAAAGATATACCATGCTGATGTATAAAGACTTGCAAATTGTTGGATTTCAATTATCCCTAAAGTGATTTACAGTTTCCATCTTGAATTTTATTCTAAATTGACTTCCAATACTATTAAAATTCCAAAGCAATTTTTAACCTAAGAAAAACTGTTAAATGTTACTTGGAAGGAAAAATTGACAAATGGTAGATAATAAAATATATAAAAACAAAAACAATGAGAAAGTACCTGTAGTATTGGATATTAAACTAAAATAGTTTTTCAAAAATTAAGATAAGGATGGTATCAGATAAGGAATATCAATTGATCAAATTGAATATAAAGTTACAAAACTGACATGACAATAAAGAACTTTTATATGTTATTAAGATATAATTTCATAGCAATAGCAGGAAAAAGAGAGTCAATGAATGGCACTAGAAAATTTGGAGGAATGAAGCAAATTTAGATTATTATCTTGTAATGTATAAATAAAGCCTAGATGGAATTATGAATAAGGGAGGAAAGTCAAGAGGGGAGGGAGCAAGGAAGAGAGGAAGGAAGGAAGGGAAAGAGAAAGGGAGGGAGGGAGGAAGAAAAAATATAAAAGTGTAGAGAAGGTAAAATCTTTAATGAGTGAGGAGAAAGTGAATTTATACATCTCTGCACAGTGAAGCTACTAAGATATTCAGCTCTTATTATGTAATTTCTGGAAGTTTATTCTTCTACAATCTTAATCAACACTATGCCTTGTTTTTTTCTTTCAACAAACATACAAGTTGCTTACTTAGCCCTAAGGGGACGGTAATCTTCTAGATCTGGAGCTAAAAATATAAGAGATGAGCCTGAAATATCTTACCATATATGAAAAAAAAAATAGAGATCGCATAGACTATCATCATCAAGGATTATGTTAAAGGAACACACAAGCCAACTTGAAGTGGCTCCTGATGGGCAAAGGTGGAGAGGAGTTGAGCATAAGCATCCATAAGAATGATGATGGTAATGAATTGCAATATATTATGCATATTTCAATCCATGATATCATTATATTTTTAAAGAAAATAATGTGTTTTGGCGGTTACATACAGAGAATGCTACAGAAGCAACTCATTATTTTGAAAATGGGTACATATAATAAAAATTTATTCTATCTCTTATATACAAATTCTACCTCAAAGTAACCAAATAGCTGTTCAGGAGAAGTTTCTCTGTAGAAGTATTCCAACAAATGAGAAGTGATTGAATTAGAATATTAGCATTTTGTGATGCACAATGAATTAATGAATACTGGCAACCACACTAATGGCTGCTGACATTCCAGAAAGGATGTATCTTCTAATGAAAATGTACAATACCAGCTATAAAGTGTTCTTCCCCAATACTCTTGAAAGTATTTATTTCAGAAGAACAGAGAAACAGTAATATGGGGATGCAGTGAGCAAAATCCTGACTATGGGAAACTATAGAACAAATACGCTGCTTTCCTTAAAAAATAAATTCTAAGGAAAAAACAGAGATAGAACTTATAAATGAAGAGAGTTCTAAGAGATTAACTGAAATAATGTTTATTTGGATCCTAAAATGAACAAATAATACTAAACTTATGAGACAATCAGGGAGATTTGAACACTTACTGAATATCTGATAAAATGAACAAATCATTAGTTTATAAGTATGATAGTATTTTAGATATCCATGCTAAAATATTTACAAAAGAAGTAATAAAATGTCTGGATTTTGACAAAATAATTGGGGTAGTTTGAGAAATGCATGAGAGTATCAATGAATCAAGTTTGTCTATGTGTTAATTCTTAAAGTTGGATGATTGACATATAGATGTTATTCTGTTTTCTCTAAGTTTACTAAAATTAAAATAAAATGCTATTTTAATAAATATTATTTCCTATTAAAAAAGCAAAGATGAAGTAACAGAAGTTCTGTGATTATTCAAACTACATGATAGATGTTTCAGTTATTCAATCTTTATTTTGAAAAAATAATAAAGGACTAATTCTCTAGTAGAACTATCATTCAATTAAAAATAATAACAGTGAATACATAAATAAACACACCTTACCAACAGTCTGGAAGGCACAAAATGGAAATATAAAACCAATGAAAATTTTAAAAATTATTTTCAAAATATGAATAAGTAAAACATCTAAAGAAAATGTCTACAAACAGCAATTTCAAAAGGGCCTCTAAGACAGAAGCTGATTAGATCTAAGAAAAAAAGCAATTGCATGTTTTACAAGCATCTTTACTACAACCAGAAAGGTGAAATTGCTTATTGGTACAAAAGTCAGTGCTATATTGTGTGACTATGATTTACTCCATATCTGAAATGGTTGACATGTTAAATCTAATGTTTATTTAAGCTACCAAATCATAATTGGTACATTTATGCATAAAATATTAAAATACATTTGTCAGTTACTATAGATCTCTGCTTATCAACTGTAGGGGATTTTCTGTCCTCTTCTCCCTGGGGATATTTGGCAATGTCTGGAGACATCTTTGGTTCTCATAACTGGGGAAGTGTTATAGACATGTAGTTTGTAGAGGGCAGAGAAGCTATTTAACATCTTCTAATGTACATGGCATCCCACCACAGAATTACCCAATTCTGTCAATGGTGATTTCATTTAGAACTTATGCTGTAGATATACCAATATTTTTCAAAACTAATTTATGAATTTGTTTAATTACACATTGAAATTTTATTTTTATGCATTCATTTGTTTATTTATTCACACAGGATATCTTGCCTTTATGAATGCCTCTTTTTCTTAAGGTTATAAAATACACCTTTGTCCAAATTAAATGTGTTTTTAAAATTTATTTTTCATTAGATATAGGTACAATGAACCACTATAGATTCAATATTATAGTTACTATTACATTTGCTCTAACATTTGAAGTAACAAACAAAAATTGTATGGAGAAGCAACATATGCTGATTGATATGAAAAACAGGAAACATTTCTTAATATCATAACTTCAATTCACTGTGAACATCTTTGAAAAGTATGGAAATATCTTTAAATAAATTAGTGTCATAGGGAACAACAAAATTCTTACCCAGAGTATTTTTGTTGTTTTTATGTCAAAAGACTGACATGTTCTTTATTCTTAATAAAGAAATGACCTTTGTTTATATTTTGTAAACTTTATGCTATGCATTTTCTTCTGAATCCTAGTACATATCTCATTGCTAAAATTTTCTTTATTACAAACTTAAATTTGTATATGTTTGCATGCTGTTAAATAAAATGTACCAATGGAAATCTGGAACTAAAATTCTAATGTTTAACTTTTAATCATATTTAGAGCAGATTATTTGAACTGTGACTAAAGAAATAATAATGGAAAATCCTTGTGTTTTAATGGATGAAAGCACTTTGAGAAAACAAATGGTTATGAAATAATATTCTCCAACAAAATGGAGACTAGGAGACATATTTTTAAACATTTGTGTTTTTGGAATTCTCAGATTATAGTGGCCCTGACACAAACAAGGATAATATAAAGCAAATCCTATACCTTTAAAACTTAATTTATCCCTGAAATTAATTTTGAGGTACAGTTGTTAATTTTTAATCACTAACCCATATTACAGTGAATCTTTTACTGTGTATTTGAGAAAGAAATCTAATAAGATGATGTAGACTCTACTAAATGTATCTAAATAAAAATTCATCTTTATCAAGAAATACATTTGTATAAATGAGAAAATGATGCTAACAGAAATCAAGGCGTTTAAAAGGCATTCGAATTAAATCAGCATGTAGTTACAAATCCCAACTGTAGGTAAGTGACTAATTAGCCAGTTAAGGTTAATAAAAATTTTCTCTTGTGTGAGATTAATTATAAAGGATGAGTGACCACTGAAGAGTCTTTAAGCTATTTTTATTTTTAATATCTCCAAATCTAGTTGCAACCAATAAAAATTATTCTAACCACTCATAAAACACTCTACAATTTCTGATTTGTATGTTTCTAAAGGTGTTCCTCAGAGTAAAAATTAATTACAGATGGTCACTGACTTGTGATACTTCCATTTATGATTTTTCAAGTTTACAGTGGTGCAAAGTGATACATATTTAGTAGAACATCAGTAAGTTACCTGAGATATTTAGTAATTTATTAACCTCATCATAAGTCAAGAAGCATCTGTATTGTACTCATGACACTATTTCTTACAGAACTGAAAACTAAGACGTGAATTAAACAAATACAAATGTTATATCTGAAATGGTGGCTTACTTTTCCTCAGGTTATGTATTTATAATACCTGCTAAGCAAAGTAGAGTCTTAATTACTTTTGTCTCAGCTAGCTATTATTTTCTCCTTAGGGGATAAATGTATTATTAGGGATCAATTATCATTTCCTTTTATAAAATTTGGATGACTAGTACAAGGAGAATATTACAAGCTATCTTCTCCTGAAGAAAATGCTGAGATGGAGATTGGGGTAAAATATGTTTATCTGATATCAATGCCTGGGAAGACGAAGCCCTGGAATTGAGAAGAGGAAGAAATGAGTGAAGGAGATGCAACATTTCTTTGGCCGTCTAGTGGGGAGCTCTGAAGCTAGAGCTATCCATCAAGCCAAATGGATGTGGCTTTGTTTCTCTGCTTTACTGTGTCACTGGATCCAGGATCCGCAGGAAAGGGCCGACTTTGGGAAGACAGCTCCCTGAAGCTAAGGCAGACTCCAAAACAGCTGAGAGTGGAAGCTGCCTTCTGCTTACCCTCCCCATAGTTTGGCAGCAAGTCCTTTTTAAAGGGAGGGAGCCAGGACAACACATCTTCGTGTCTACCACAGTCCACCCTGAACCAGATCACCCAGGATTCTGGTGAACTTCTTTTTCTGAGGAGAAACTTAGAAAAGGAAAACTAGTGGAACAAACTCTAGCATTGCTGCTGCTGTTAGTATCAGCTAAAATTGAAAATCACCATCTCTCTCTTCAACAATTCATTCCACAGTTCCCTCACTCTTAGCTATCACCTCTTCTGGACTCAGTAGTTTACCCTAGTGATGTGAGAGATCCACATCCATGAGAAGACTAAACCCCTGGTTACCATGCCCTCATCAGGCAAGTTTACTTTACCTGAACATTTAATTCACTATAGGACAAGAGTACAAAGAGGTACCCACGTAATTCACTTGGGTTCCACACATATTCTTCTCCTTCCTCATTGTATGACATCTCTACCTCTTCCTAATGGCCAGAGTCAATTATTCCTGCAAAGACATTGATTCCTTCTTTTGCCTACTGGTCCCTGGACACAAGAAGACCCACTTGTCCAGGTGGCAGCCATAGTTTATAATTCAATGGGGCTTTTGCTGTGTTCTCTGGTGAGAGTGTGTCTCCTTTGGAGACTAATACAAATCCCTACAATGGATCACTGGAAGTAATAGTAAGTAGGGCCACTCCTGCTTCAAGCTTTTTGTTCTGCACCTATATATTCTCCCTATTAAGACACAATTCCATGTAAAAATCTTTGAGGCAGTGCATATAGTACATCCTGAAGGATGGTAGTCCATCTGCATATGCATTGCCTCAAAAGTGGCACTCTAGTTGTGCCATCAGCAAGCATACCAATATACAATCAAGCCTAGAGCTTACAGATGGAGCAGGATCGGATACAATCATTGGGTTCTCTTGTCATGGAATCACTCGTACTCTTCCTTCTCTGTATGATAGGTCCTCTCATACCTAAGAACCTAAATCTACAATTTGATAACTGTGTTCACACTGTGATTTTGCTTCTCACCAAAAGAACTTTACCATGAAATTAGATATTTATTGTTACTGATCAAAATCTTAAACATGAGGAGATTGCAAAACTAAGGAATAGGTATTCTGGAAACAAATGCAGTCAAAGTTTAAAGACGCAGATAAATTAATATTTTTCATAGAGATAAATAAATCTGTATATATTGTCACATTTCAAAATCTGTGAAGTGTTAAGAAGGTAAAACATTTTAAGTCCATTTTATTGGCTCTATTTTAATGAATTCAACCCTATGATTTTTTATCATTGGCAGCTACATTTAATAGGACTTAGCGACTTAAAAAATAAAAATATGGCCAATGTACCATTTGGAAATTGGACTAATTTTATTCATCTGCAGTGAGAAATCATCATACTTCGGCCTTTCTAATTGGAAAAAGTTATGATCATCCTGGCCCAGATCCATTTAGGAAGGAATATTCCATGGCCCTTAAGAGCAGAATTTGAGTTAAAGGGAGAGCAAAAATAGTGAGGGAGTGAGGGAGAAAGGAACAGATGAAGATACACAATTTTATAGAGTCAACTGTCACCCACAGTAGGAAATACAAGATGAAATAACATTTAGGAATAGGACAGATCTGACTATTCAGGATGTTTAACGGTTTTATTTCAGAGATGATATAGACATGCCAATAAAAAAGGTCATACATAAAATAGGAAGTTGGGGCTAAAAAGAAAAATGCCATTAGGTTGAGAGGAATTGTATTAAGGTCCACTCATCTTGAATGTCATATAAAAATTCAGGTGCAGGTCACATTTTTTTTTTTCAAATGAAGGCTTACACCTGTCTTAACTTCACCTCCAGGTTGTAGTCCTCACGGCACCTGGCCTAGCAGTGTTGCTTCTTAGTATCTGTTTGTTGAATTAAATCAGAATGAACAGGAGGCATTCATGAGTAAGTTCCCTCACTCAAATTTTATTTTAGAACTGTTAAGCAGTGAAAATAATATATTTCCTCTTTCAGATGTCAGCAAGTGGATATTCCTCAGCAGAGATTATTGGAGTAAACTAAATGAGACCTCTAGAATGGCAGCCCTCAATCTTTGAGAACCCTACTTCTTTTCTGATCAGATTGGGTTAAGACTCCACTGAGAAACATATTTCAGTAGGGGTAATCAAGCAAATTCCAGATGGGTGAAAATCTCTACTCTTAGAAATGGTGACAATATTCTGTATTTCCTAAATGTTACTTAGGCTCATTCTTTCCCATATGCACAATCTGAAAAATGATTCATCTTGCCCTGAACTGCTGCCTATATACTTGAGCGGAATCCATTTCTGCTCCTTCCTCCTAAACACCTCTCCCCAAACTTATCTTTGGCTGCAATACTCTGAATCTCAGCCTTGACCAGGGCAGTCAGCCTAATCATTTATCCTTGGATTAGGCACTACTGAGCCATGTCCACTCAAGACACTGCTGGTAATTCTCAGCTTGCTGCTCTCGGCATCACTGAGCAAAGCTGTTCTTACAGGTTGGACAAACATCCACCTCAAAGCAGGAGGCTTTGGTTGGTAGGATAATCGCATTTCTTCCTCCGCTGAGCTTATCAACGGATTTTTGGCAGCCTCGCTTTCATTCAATTTCAGATTTAAACCCTTAAATGTTACTGTGTTATCAACTGCTGTGTATTTCCTACCACGGTAACTGTATCCCCATTCTGAAACATCAAATTAGATGTTAAATTGTATTCAAGGAAACTTCATGTAAGACAAAAATTCACCAAGCCCAAGCGCATGTTACACAATGATAAAGACTGAGAGGCTAATCTGATGACTTTTAATTTATAATTTCAATCTCTAAGTTTCAGGCTTTTATTTTCCTTGTTACAATAGTACTCAAACTATCCTGAATTGTTTCTGGAAAACTAATTTGAAAAGCCAATTCATGTTATAAAATCATGCTGAGTTTTTCCACATCAATCTTGACACAAAGTCAGGGGTTTCCGAGAGAAAAATAAATAACGAATATAATTTGTCCAGTGAAGATTTGTATGTTAATGAAAAAGGTATTGATCTCTAAATTAGGAGATCTGAGTTCCAAACCTGGGCTGAGTCTAATTAGTTGTGGTATATTATTGAATATTTCTGGACTCCACATTTCCTGTTTGTTAGATAAAGATATTTAACTAAATTATTTCAAAAGTTTTTCCTGGTTCTAAAATTATTGGTCTATTCTATGGAACATTTTTGTATCAGACCATTAATGCTTTATGATAATACTCACTGGGCAATGACTCCTGCTAAGTAACTATTTGCATAACAGCAGGAGGGCAAGGATTCTGAGAAATCAGAACTAATTTTTTCCCACAATGCAAAGGCAATTGCCTTTATAATTAGATGGTTTTTATGTTGTTACAAAAAAAATTAACAATTATAATTTTGAACTGTAGTACGTTTGTTATATGTTAAATAAATTAAAGTTTTTAAAAGTTTATTTTCAGATTTCTTCCTGAGTTTCTCAAATCTTCTCTATGCTTGATGAGCATGATAAATATATCTGGCTTGGGAAACAATATACACAGAATATTTGCATATGATTATAACTCTTTAGGCAAATCTAAAATGATAAAGAATTATAAAACATATCACTACAAATCAAAAAGTGTAAAAAGTCTGTGTACCTCTCTCTTCTGTACAGATCTGATAAAAAGTCTCAGCCTCAAAAATGTTCATGGGTATCTGTGGTCTTGATGATAACTCAAACTGATTAAGTACTGAATGAAGAAAATACAGGGTCATTTAATCTGATTGGGACACTTCTAAAATGATCAAACAAAACTACCATCTTAGGATGTTGAGTTTTTCAAGGAAGCACTAGTAGTTCAGGTACAAGTCTGAAAATTATCATCTTATTATAACTTCATAGTAACTTTGCCAGATATGTGATATATACTATATAGCTAGCGCTGGTCTAGTTGTCATTGTATTAGAAATTATACTTTGGTGACTCTTTTTACAGTTTAAAAGAAGATCATAAAATATTTATACTATACATTTTAATATTGTGTTCTGATATACTATACTGTTCAGACTGTTTATATTTATCATTATATTTTGTATTCATCAGATAATATCAACAAGGCAAAAGAACATGTCCTAATGCTTTTACAGGTTTCCTGAGTATTGACTGTGCAATAATGCAAATTAAACATTAAAGATCTAGTAGCTTTTTTTTTCCTTTTTCATGTATTTTTAACCTATTAAATAGGAAGTTTTACTTAAAGCTATAGTTAAGGTTTTAGTGAACTGCATGCATTTTAACTTGCTGAGTTTATCACATCCTGAAAGATGACATTTTATAATTGCTGATGAAACAGGGATTATATGTTATATGGATAGTGCATAAAGCTTATGATCACTATGAAGAAATGGTTTACTGCAAATGCAAGTTAGAAAACCCTTCTTAAAATTAATAATGCCTTTCTCCAATTTTAACCAATCATCCATGTTTATAACTATGTTACCAAGGAAAACCCAAGGACCAATAAGCTATAAGGTATTTTTTACCCTTAGCCCTACACATTCAACACAGATAAATGGCTTTATTAAAACACACACTTTGTATTTTTTAATGCCTTTACACTTTGATGCTCTTATTTATACTCTTGATTAAATTAAAATACAGTTCTCTCAAATATACTCTAATATAAAGAATGTATTTCAAATCCCCTTAACAAAAATTGTTTGGAAAGACATCAACATTATACAATAAATATGAATGTAAAACTTCAGCTTAAATGGATAATTAATATTATTTCATAGGTTAAAAATTGATAAATAATTTTAGCTGTTATTTCACAGAACACTTATATAAAACAAATCAGTATTTTAGTTTGCTAAAATAAAAACAGGACTAACAACACTATTGAGGCTTGGTTCACAAATATACTAAAAGTATAACCCACTTTGTACACAGAAATTGATCTTTTTGAAAATAAAAATATTACCATGAACTATATACATAGATTCACTTTTGATTCTTTTTGGAAATCTAGTAATGCAATAGTTTCTTAAGGTTAACAGTACAGAATGCTTAACTTGAGCTCTACCAAGCATATAGGAAATGATATCTTAGAAAAAAGCTATTAAAAACTGTCAATGACATTCACACTTAGCAACTATGTTGCCAAGTTCCAAAAACTACAATTTGACTTCAAGCATTTAGGTTGAAATAGTAGGAGATGAAATTTGTGTGCTTAACAAATTTTAAAATTTCAAAATGTATTAATTTTTATTTGTTTATATTTAAAACTTTTAAAGCAATAGGCTGGTTAAATAAACAACTTGCATGGAGCTACATTTTTCTATATGTTTATGAGTTTAAAAAACATGGCAACTGGCAAAAAATTTTCCAATTTCAACATGTACAAAGCACTGTGCCAGGTAGTGTGGTAAGGAGAGAAGATTTAAAAATATTTAGAAAATAATTTAAAAACTATATTTCCTTGCCACAGCATTTAAGCACATATTTATCTGAGGAAATGTTTGAGTATTTGAGTGTTAAATGAGAAATATATGTAAAAAAATTAAAAAGAACATATCAGAGTAATATTCTAACAAATGGAATTTAATGTTACTTAAACACAAGTTCTATGTTGTGAAAAGATATAACCAATAGAGAAATAAACTTAATAAGACTGCTGGATAATAAAGTGCTTCTCATCAAAAGGTAGGCCGAGAAAGATGGCAGAATAGAAGGCTCCAATGATCATCTGCCCCATCAAGGACATGAACTTAACCACTAACTACAAAAAAAGCAGCTTCATAACAACCAAAAATTAGATAAGCACTTACAAAATATCTGGTTTTAACTTTATATCACTAAAAGAGGTACTGAGAGGCAGGTAAAACAGTCTTAGAATTACCAATGCTACCCCTCCCCCAACTCCCAGCAGTGGCAGTGTGGTATGGAGAGCATTTCTGTGCCATGGGGAGAGGGAGAGTGCAGCAATTGTGAGGCATTAAACTGAGTGCTACCCTGTTATAGCAGAAAGAAACACTGGACCAAACTCAGCTGACACCTGCCCACAAAGGGAGCATTTAAACCAGCCCTACAAGGGTGGAATCACCCATCCCAGAGGTCGGAACTTCAGTTCCTGCAAGCCTTGCCACTGTGGGCAAAAGTGCTCCAGGATTATAAATAAACTTGAAAGGCAGTCTAGGCCACAAGTACTGCAACTTCTAGGCAAGTCCTAATGCTGAACTGGGCCCAGAGCTAGAGGACTGGGAGGGCATGTGACCTACTGAGACACCAGCCAGGTCGCTAAAAAAGTGCTGACATTACCACTCCCATAAATTCAGGCTGCACTGCTCACAGCTCCAAAAGAGATCCCTTTGTTCCTCTTGAGAAGAGGAGAAGGAAGAAGGGGGAGGACTGTATCTTGCATCTTGAAAACCAGCTCAGTCACAGAAGGATAGGGCACTGGTGAGAGTCATGAGGCTTTCTTTCCAGGCCCTACCTCACAGACAACATTTCTAGACACACTCTGGAACTGAAGAGAACCTGCTGCCTTGAAGGGAAAGACCCAGTCCTGGTAGAATTCATTACTTGCTAACTGAAGAGCCCTTGTGCCCTGCCTTACCAGTGGCAACACCCTGGTACTATGTTGAGGGCCTTGAGGTTGAGACTGAGACTTGTTGGCTTGAAGGTAGACTCAGCACATTCCCAGCTGTGTTGGCTATGGGATGAGATTTTTTTCTCCTTGAGAAAAAAAAAAAAAAAAAAAGAGGGAACAGTAAAAGGAATTTTGTCTTGCACCTAAGGTACCAGCTTGGCCACAAGGGGGCTAGAGTACCAAGTGGGCTCTTGGGGGTCCCCAATATCAGGCCTTGGTTCCTAGATGGCATTTCTGGACCTGCCCTGGGGCAGAGAGGAGCCTACTGTCTTGAAGGGTGAGTCCAAGGCCAGGAAGCATTCACCAGAAACTGACCGAAAAGACATTGGGCCTTAAGGGAACGTCATCACCTCATCAGTAACCTGGCAGTACTCCCATAAGCTGGTGGTGATGGCCACTGAGTGAAGCTCCTCTGCCATTGGAAGGAGAACACAAGGGTGGGAAGGATTGTGTCTTGTGGTTTGAGTGTCAGCTCAGCAACAGTATAGTATGACACCCAGCAGACTTCTAAGGTTTTTGACTCTAGTCCCTGGCTTCCAGCCAGCACCACTGGACCTGCCTGGGGTTGGGGGGATCTTACTGCTCTGCAGGGAAGGAAACAAACCTGGCTGGTTTTGTCTCCTGCTGATTGTAGAGCCCCATGGCCTTGAGCAAACATAGATACTAGACAGTGAGTGGTTAAAGAAGGCCTTGGGAGAGACCCAGTAATGTGCTGGCATCAGGTCTGACCCAGCACAGTAATATAGGTGGTGGCCACAGGGGTGCTTGTGTCACAACTGTGGCCACCCACCTCCAGGCGACTCAGAACAGAAACAGATATTCCATTTGTGTAAGAGAAGAGAATAAGAGTCTCTGGTAATCCGTAGAATTCTTCCAAATTTTATCCAAAAACCTCAAGTTGGTATGTCTACAAGTCTGCAAGAATGACATTAATGACATTATTACTGGGCCTGGAGTGCCCCTAAAGCACATACAGCTTAGATCATGACACCCAAGTCCTTTCACATATATAAAAACCTTTCCCAAGAAGGACAGGTGCAGATAAGCCTAGACTCTGTAGACTATGATAGATACCTAAATCTTCAATGGCCAGACACAAATGAACATCTACAAATACCAAGATGATCAGGAAAACATGACCTCACCAAATGAACTAAATAAGACACCAGGGACTAATCTTGGAAAAACAGAGATATGTGATCTTTCAAACAGAGAATCCAAAATAGCTGTTTTGAGGAAACTCAAAGAAATTTAAGAAAACACAGAGAAGGAATTCAGAATTCTATTAGGTAAATTTAACAAAGAGATTGAAATAATTAAAAATAATCAAGCAGAAATTCTAAAGCTAAAAAAATGCAATTGCCATACCAAAGAATGCATCAGAGTCTTTTAATATTAGGTTGGGGAATAAGTAATTGTGGTATTTTGCTATTACTTTTAACACCTACTTTTAATGACAAAAACACAATTATTTTTGCACCGGTCCTGCAGGCTTGACCAAATAGAAGAAAGAATTAGTGAGCTTGAAGACAGCTTATTTGAAAATACACAGTCCAAGCAGACATAAATAGAAAAGAATAAAAACCAATGACACATGCCTACGGAATCTAGAAAATAGCCTCAAAAGGGCGAATCTAAGAGTTATTGGTGTGAAAGAGGATACAGAGAAAAAGACAGGGGTAGAAAGAGATAATAAGAATTTCCCAACCCTGGAGAAAGATATTAATATATAAGTACAAGAAGGTAATAGAACACCAGGCAGATTTTACCCAAAGAAGACTACCTCAAGGTATTTAATAATCAAACTCCCAAAGGTCAAGAACAAAGAAGAGATTCAAAAAGCAGCAAGAGAAAAGAAACAAATAATATACAATGGAGCTCCAATACATCTGGCAGCAGACTTTTCAGTGGAAACCTTCCAAGCCAGGAGAAAGCAGAATGGCATATTTAAAGTGCTGAAGAAACACAGTTTTACACTAAGAGGAAAACACTATCCTTCAAATATGAAACAGAAATAAAGACTTTCCAAGACAAACAAAAGCTGAGGGTTTCTATGAACACCAGAACTGCCCTACAAGAAATGCTAAAGAGAATACTTCATGTCGAAAGGAAAAGGATATTAGTGAGCAATAAGAAATCATCTGAAGGTACAAAACTGCCTGATAATAGTAAGTACATAGAAAAATACAGACTATTATAACATTGTAACTATGGTGTATAAGCTACTCTAATCCTAAGTAGGAAGACTAAATGATGAACCATTCAAAAATAACTACAACTTTTCAAAACATAGATAGGACAATAAGATAGAAATAGAATAAAACAAATGTTAAAAATTGGGTAATGATGTTACAGAGATTTCTTATTAGTTTTTTGCCTGTTTTTATGATGTTAAGTTGTTATCAGCTTAAAATAATAGTTACAAGATAGAAGTTGCATGACTCATGGTAACCTCAAAGCAAAACACATAGAACAGATACACAAAAGATAAAAGGCAAGAAACGAAATCATATTACTAGAGAAAATCACCTTCACTAAAAGGAAGACAGGAAAGAAACAAACAACAAAAGAGAAGAAGATAGAACAACCAGAAAACAGATAATCAAATGGCAAGAGTAGTCCAGGCATGGTGGCTCACACCTGTAATCCTAGCACTTTGCGAGGCCAAGGTGGGCAGATCATGAGGTCAGGAGATCGAGACCATCCTGGCTAACATGGTGAAACCTTGTCTTTACTAAAATTACAAAAAGTTAGCCAGGCATGGTGGCAGGTGCCTGTAGTCCCAGCTACTCAGTAGGCTGAAGCAGGAGAATAGTGTGAACCTGGGAGGTGAAGCTTGCAGTAAGCTGAGATTGCACCACTGCACTCCAGCCTAGGTGACAGAGCAAGACTCCATCTAAAAAAAAAAAAAATGGCAAGAGTAATTCCTTTCTTATCAAAATAACATCAAAAGTAAATTACCTAAACTCTCCAATGAAAAGACAAAGTGACTGAATGGATTCAGAAACAAAGCCCCAATGATCTGTTGCCTACAAGAAACATAATCAACTATAAAGACATATATAGATTGAAAATAAAATGATAAAAATAATATTTAATTCCAATGGAAGCTAAAACAGAGCAGAAGTACCTATATTCATATCAGACAAAATAAAGTTTAAGACATAAACTATAACAAGAGACAAAAAAGACCTTTATATAATGATAAAGGGGTCAGCACAAGGATATAAGAATTTAAAATATATATGCACCCATCACTGTAGGAGCCAGATATGTAAAATAAATATTATTAGAGCTAAAGAGAGATAGACCCAAATACCAAAATAGCCAGAGACTTCATCACCTCACTTTCAGCATTAGATAGATCTCCTACACAAAAAATCAACAAATTAACATCAAAATTAATCTGCACTGTAAAACAAATGGACCTTATAGATCTCTACAGAAAATTTCATCCAATGGTTGCATGCAGAATACACATTCTTTTTCTCAGTACATGGTTTATTATCAAGGATAGACCATATGTTAGGTCACAAAACAAGTCTTAAAGCATTCAAAAAAAATGAAATAATATCAAGCATCTTCTCTGACCAAAATGGAATAAAACTAGAAATTAATTACAAGAGGAATTTTAGAAACTACGCAAACACATGGAAATTAAACAATATGCTCTTGAATGACTAGTGAGTCAATGAAGAAATTAATAAGGAAATTGAAAAATCCCTTGAAACAAATGATAAGGAAATACAACATATAAAAACCTGTGGGATACAGCCAGAGCAATACTAAGAGAGAAGTTAATGCCTACATTAAAAAAGAAAAAAAAATTTCAAAAGCTAGTGACTACATCAAAAAAGGAGAAAACTTCAAATAAACAACCTAACAATCCATCTTTAAAAAGCTAGAAAAGCAAGATGAAACCAAACCCAAAATAGTAGAAAAAATAATTAAAATCATACAAGTATTCAATAAAGTTGAATTTAAAAAAATACAAAAGATCGATTAAACAAGAACTTGTTTTTTTAAAAAAAGTTAAACAAAATTGATACACCTTTAGCCAGACTAACAGAGAAAAGAAGAAAGAAGATCCAAATAAATAAAATGAGAGATGAAAAAGAAGACACTACCATGGATATGGCAGAAATTCAAAAGATCATTAGTGGCTGGTATGAGCAACTGTATGCCAATAAAGTGGAAAATCTAGAAGAAATGAACAAATTTCTAGACACATACAACCTATCAAATTTGAATCATGAAATCCAAAACCTGAGCATACCAATAATAAGTAATGAGATTAAAGCTGTAATAAAAAGTCTCCTAGCAGAGAAAAGTCCAAGACCTAACAGCTTCACTGAAGAATTTTACCAAATATTTAATGAAGAACTAATATCCTACTCAAACTATTCTAAAAAATAGAGGAGGGAATACTTCCAAACTCATTCTACAAGGCCAGTATTACCCTGATACCAAAACCAGACAAAGACACATCAAAAATAGAAAACTACAGGCCAATATCTCTGATGAATATTGATGCAAAAGTCCTCAACACAACACCAGCAAACTTAATTGAACAATATCTGAATAAGTTCATTCATCATGACCAAGTGGGATTTATCCCTTGGATACAATAATGTTTCCACATATGCAAATTAATCAATGTGATACATCATATCAACAGAATGAAGCACAAAACCATATGATGATTTCAATTGATGATGAAAATCTTTTGATAAAATTTAACTTCACTTTATGGTAAAAGCCCTCTATAAACTGGATATACAAGGAACATACCTGTACATAGTAAAAACCATTTGCAAGAGACCCACAGCAAGTATAATATTAAATGGGGAAAAACCAAAAGCCTTTCCTCTAAGACCTGGAACGTGACAAGGATGCCCACTTTCATCACTGTTATTCAACATAGTACTGGAAGTCCTAGCCAGAGCAATCAGAAAAGAGAAATAAATTTAAAAAATCCAAATTGGAAAAGAAGCCAAATTATTCTAGTTTGCAGATAATAAGATCTTACATTGAAAAAACTTAGACTTCGCCAATAAACTATTAGAACTAATAAATAAATTCAGTAAACTTGCAAGATATAAATATATAAAAAAGAGTAGCATTTCCACATGCTGACAGTGAACCATCTAAAATAGAAATTTTTGAAAATGTAATCTCTTTTACAATAGCCACAAATAAAATTAAATACCTAGGAATTAACCAAATAAGTAAAAGATCTCTATAATAAAAACACCACTGGTGAAGGAAATTGAAGAGGGCACCAAGAAATGGAAAAACATTCCATGTTCATTGATTGCAAGTATCAATATTGTTCAGATATACACATTGCCCAAAGGAATCTACAGATTCAATGCAATCCCTATCAAAATAGCAATGATATTCTTTACAGAAATGGAAAAAAATCCTAAAATTTATATGGAACCACGAAAGAATCAGAATGGCCAAAGCTATCCCAGGAAAAGAGAACAAAACTGGAGGAAGCATATTATCTGACTTCAAATTACATTACAAAGCTATAGTTACCAAAACAGCATGGAACTGGCATAAAAACAGACAAATAGATCAATGTGAACAGAGAACCCAGAAATAAATTCACACATCTACAGTAAACTCCTTTTCAACAAAGGTGCCAAGAACATACACTGGGGAAAAGACAGTCTCTTTCATAATGGTGGTGGGAAAACTGGGTATACACATGCAGAAGAATAAAACTGGACCATTGTCTCTCACTGATATGGTTTAGATTTGTATCCCCAGCCAAATGCAATGTCAAATTGTAATCCCTATTGTTGGAGATGGGGTCTAGTGAAAGGTGATTGGATCATGGTGGTGGAATTCTCATGAATGGTTTAGCATCATACCCCCTTGGTACTAAGAAGTGGGGCATTGCTATAAATATACCTGAAAATGTGGAAGTGACATTGTAACTGGGTAATGGGCAGAGGTTGGAAGAGTGTGGGGGGCTCAGAATAAAAAAGGCATATGAAGGAAAAATTGGAACTTCCTAGAGACTTGTTGAATGTTTGTGACCAAAATGCTGATAGGGATATGGACAATGAAGTCCAGGTTGATAAGGTCTCACACGGAGAAAAGGAGCTTATTGATAGCTAGAGCAAAGGTCGCTTTGTTTTGCTTTAGTGAAGAACCTGGAGGCAATGTGCCCCTGCCCTAGGAATCGGTGGGACTTTGAAGTTGAGAGTGATGATTTAGGGTATCTGATTGTTTAAAAGTGTGTGGCACCTCCCCCCACCCTCTCTCTCTTACTCCCACTTAGGCCATGTAAGAAGTGTCTGCTTCTCCTTTACCTCAGGTATTTCTTTATAGCAGTGAGGGAATGAACTAATAGACTCGCCATATATAAAAATCAAATCAAAATGATTTAAAGACTTAAATCTATGACCTCAAACTATGAAACTGCTATTAAATTGAATAAAACATTGGGGAAACTCTACAGGACACTGGACTAGGGAAAAATTTCTTAAATAATACTCCACAAGGACAGGCAACCAAGACAAAAATGGACAAATGAAGTCACATTAAAAAAAAAATCTGGCCGGGCGTGGTGGCTCCCGCTTGTAATCCCAACACTTTCGGAGGCTGAAGCAGGTGGATCACCTGAAGTCAGAGGTTCGCAACTAGCCTGGCCAATATGGTGAAATCCCATCTCTACTAAAAATAGTAAAAATTAGCCAGGCATGGTGGTGGGCACCTGTAATCTCAGCTACTCAGGAGGCTGAGGTAGGAGAATCACTTGAACCTAGGAGGCAGAGGTTGCAGTGAACCAAGATCATGCCAATGCAGTTTAGCCTGGGCAACAAGAGTGAAACTCTGTCTCAAAGAAAAAAACAAATTTTGCAAAGCAAAGGAAACAATCAAAAAAGTGAAGAAACAACCAAAAGAATGAAAGAAAATGTTGGCATTACTCGCAAACACTCCATCTGATAAGGGATTAATAACCAGATGTATAAGGTACTCAAACAACTCTATAGGAATAAATGTAATGATTTGATTAGAAAATGGAAGAAAGATTTAAATAGACATTTTTCAAAAGCAGACACACAAATGGCAAACAAGCTTATAAAAGGTGCTCAACATCATTGATCATCAGATAAATACAAATCAAAACTACAATGAGATATCATCTCACCCCATTTAAATGGTTTATATCCAAAAACCGGGCAATACGATGTGGAGAAAAAGGAATGCTTGTACACTGTTGGTGGCAATGTAAAGTATATTCTATTGAGAACAGTATAGAGGTTCCTCGAAACACTAAAAATTGAGCTGCCACGTGATCCAGCAATCCTACAGCTGGGTATATACACAAATGAAAGGAAATCAATATATCCAAGTTATTTCTGCACTCCCATGTTTGTTGCAGCACTATTCACAATAGCCAAGATTTGTAAACAACCTAAGTGTCCATCAACAGATGAATGGAAAAAGGAAATGTGGTACTTACACACAATGGAGTATTAGTACTATTTAGCCATAAAAGAAGGAGGTCCTATCATTTACAATAACATGGATGGAATTGGAGGTCATTAACTGATATAAACCAGGCACAGAAGGACAAACTTTGCTTGTTCTCACTTAGTTGTAGGTACTAAAATTAAAAACATTGAATTCATGGAGTTAAAAAGTAGAAGGATCATTACTACAGGTTGGGAATGGTAGTGGTAGGGGATGGGATAAAAGTAGGCATGGATAATGGATACAAAAACTAGAAAGAATAAATAATGCCTAGTTTTGAAAGCACAACAGGGTGACAATAGTCAACAATAATTTAAGTGTACATTTTAAAATAACTAAAATAGTGTATGTTGATTTTATTTTAACAGCGTTTACTTGAACAAAGAATTATTCATGAATAGGGCAGAACTCAGAACCAGAAGTGGTTCAGAAAGCAGACTGCTGAGCCATGTGAGCAATGAGATTTTGTAGCCCAAAGGAAAGAAACCACCTGACTGGATTTTTTGCAACACAAAGGATAAGTACTTGAGTGGATGAATCCCCTATTTTCCATAATGTGGTTATTACACATTGCATGTCTGTATCAAAATATCATATGTGATCCATAAATATATATACCTACTATGTACCTACAAAAATTAGAAATTAAAAATTAAATTTAAAAAAGACAATAAGACCATGGTCAAGTGAGTTTTATACCAGGGATGCAAAGATGGCTCAACATGTTCAAATCAATAAATGTGATATAGTGCATATACAGAATAAAGAACAAAAATCATGTAATCATCTCAATAGATGTAGAAAAAGCATGTGATAAAATTCAACATCCCTTTATGATAAAACCTTCAAGACAATAGGCATTGAAGGAACATACCTCAAAATAATAAAGGCTATACATGACAAAACCATAGTTAACATACTGAATGGGGGAAAGCTGGAAGCATTTTTTCTAAGAACCGTTAGAAGATAAGGGTGCCCACTTTCACCATTCCTATTGAACCTAATACTAGAAGTCCTAGCAAAAGCAATCAGGTAAGGTAAAGAAATAAAAGCCATCTAAATTGGAAAAGAAGAAGTCAAATTATCTATTGCTGATGTTGTTATATTACATGTAGGAAAATCTAAAGACTCCACCCAAAAACTTTTAGATTTGATAAATGAATTAAGTAAAGTTGCAGGATATGAAATAAAAAAACAAAATTTAGTAACATTTCTACACATCAATAACAATTTAGGTAAAAAAGAAATTAAGAAAGCAATTTCACTTACAATAGCTACAAAAAGAAAAAGAAACCCTAGAAATATATTTAACTAAGAAGGTGAAAGTTTATTTTTAAGGAAAGCTATGAAACACTGTTAAAAGAAATTGAAGAGGGCACAAAGAAATGAATAAACAACCCATGCTCTTGGATGGGAAGAATTAGTATCATTAAGATGCCATGCTGCCCAAATAATTCAGGGCAGTCCCTGACAAAATACCAAAGCATTTGTCACAGAATTAGAAGAAAAATCCTAAAATTAATAAGAAACCAAAAACAAAAACCTAAATAGCCAAAGCAATTTTTTTTTCTTTTTTGAGGCAGAGTCTTGCTCTTGTCTCCCAGGCTGGAGTGCAATGGCATGATCTCTGCTAACTGCAACCTCTGCCTTGTGGGTTCAAGTGATTCTCCTCCTGCCTCAGCTTCCCTAGTAGCTGGGATTACAGGTGCCCATCCAGCTAATTTTTGTATTTTTAGTAGAGACAGGGTTTTGCCACGTTGGCCAGGATGCCAAAGCAACCTGAGCTTAAAAAAAAAAAAAAAAAAAAAAAAAAGCTGGAGAGATCACATTATCTGACTTCAAATTATCTTACAAAACTATAGTAACCAAAACAGCATGATACTGGTAGAAAAACAAACATATAGACTAATCGAACAGAATACAGAAATCAGAAAGAAAGCTACATATTATACAGCAAAATGATCTTTGATGAAGCCAACAAGAACACATATTGGGGAAAGATAACTTCTTCAAGAAATGGTGCTGGGAAAATTGAATTGTCATATACAGAAGAATAAAACTGGACCCATATCTCTCAACTCAGCATGAATTAATTCAACATTGATTAAAGACTTAAAATATAAGACCTCAAACTATAAAAATACTTAAGAAAACCTAGGGCAAACTCTTCGAGACATTGGTCTAGGCAAATAATTTATGAGTAAGGCGTCAAAGCAGAGATAACAAAAGCAAAAATATATGAATTGGACTTAATTAAATTAAAAACTTAAAAAACTACAGCAAAAGAAACAATCAACAAAGTGAAGATATAACCTTTTGAATATGAGAAAATGTTTGCAAACTATTCACCCAACAAGTGAATAACAAGAAACTCAAATACCTCAACAATAATGAAAATATTACTAATAATCCCATTAAAAAGTGGGCAAAAACATGAATAGAAATTTTTTCAAATAAGACATACAAATGGTCAACAGGTATACAAAAATCCTTCACATTATAAATCACCAGAGAAATTCAAATCAAAACCAAAATGAAATATTGTCTTATCCCAGCCAGAATGGCTAAAATAAAGAAGATTAAAAATAACAGATGTTGACCAGGATTCCGAAAGAAGGAAACTCATTTACCCTTTTGGTCATAATGTAAATTATTATAGCCTCTATGGAAAACACGGTGATTTCTCAAAGAACTAAAAATAGGACTATTCTTCATTCCAGCAATCCCACTGCTGGCTACCTACCCAAAAGAAAAGAAATTAATATATCAAAAGAACACCTGTACTCATATGTCTAAGACAACATTATTTACAATAGCAAATGTACAGAATAAACCTAAGTGTCCATTAACAGATGAACAGATAAAGAAAATGTGACTGATAGACCGCTAGCAAGACTAATAAAGAAGAAAAGAGAGAAGAATCAAATAGATGCAATAAAAAATGATAAAGGGGATATCACCACCAATCCCACAGAAATACAAACTACCATCAGAGAATACTACAAACACCTCTATGCAAATAAACTAGAAAATTTAGAAGAAATGGATAAATTCCTCGACACATACACCCTCCCAAGACTAAACCAGGAAGAAGTTGAATCTCTGAATAGACCATTAATAGGCTCTGAAATTGTGGCAATAATCAATAGCTTACCAACCAAAAAGAGTCCAGGACCTGATGGATTCAGAGCCGAATTCTACCAGAGGTACAAAGAGGAACTGGTACCATTCCTTCTGAAACTATTCCAATCAATAGAAAAAAAGGGAATCCTCCCTAACTCATTTCATGAGGCCAGCATCATCCTGATATCAAAGCCGGGCAGAGACACAACCAAAAAAGAGAATTTCAGACCAATATCCTTGATGAACATTGATGCAAAAATCCTCAATAAAATACTGGCAAACCGAATCCAGCAGCACATCAAAAAGCTTATCCACCATGATCAAGTGGGCTTCATCCCTGGGATGCAAGGCTGGTTCAACATACGCAAATCAATAAATGTAATCCAGCATATAAACAGAACCAAAGACAAAAACCACATGATTATCTCAATAGATGCAGAAAAGGCCTTTGACAAAATTCAACAATGCTTCATGCTAAAAACTCTCAATAAATTAGGTATTGATGGGACGTACCTCAAAATAATAAGAGCTATCTATGACAAACCCACACCCAATATCATACTGAATGGGCAAAAACTGGAAGCATTCCCTTTGAAAACTGGCACAAGACAGGGATGCCCTCTCTCACCACTCCTATTCAACATATTGTTGGAAGTTCTGGCCAGGGCAATTAAGCAGGAGAAGGAAATAAAGGGTATTCAATTAGGAAAAGAGGAAGTCAAATTGTCCCTGCTTGCAGATGACATGATTGTATATCTAGAAAACCCCATCGTCTCAGCCCAAAATCTCCTTAAGCAGATTAGCAACTTCAGCAAAGTCTCAGGATACAAAATCAATGTACAAAAATCACAAGCATTCTTATACACCAATAACAGACAAACAGAGAGCCAAATCATGAGTGAACTCCCATTCACAATTGCTTCAAAGAGAATAAAATACCTAGGAATCCAACTTACAAGGTATGTGAAGGACCTCTTCAAGGAGAACTACAAACCACTGCTCAATGAAATAAAAGAGGATACAAACAAATGGAAGAACATTCCACGCTCATGGGTTGGAAGAATCAATATCGTGAAAATGGCCATACTGCCCAAGGTAATTTATAGATTCAATGCCATCCCCATCAAGCTACCAATGACTTTCTTCACAGAATTGGAAAAAACTACTTCAAAGTTCATACAGAACCAAAAAAGAGCCTGCATCCCCAAGTCAATCCTAAGCCAAAAGAACAAAGCTGGAGGCATCACGCTACCTGACTTCAAACTATACTACAAGGCTACAGTAACCAAAACAGCATGGTACTGGTACCAAAACAGAGATATAGATCAATGGAATAGAACAGAGCCTTCAGAAATAACGCCACATATGTACAACTATCTGATCTTTGACAAACCTGACAAAAACAAGAAATGGGGAAAGGATTCCCTATTTAATAAATGGTGCTGGGAAAACTGCCTAGCCATATGTAGAAAGCTGAAACTGGACCCATTCCTTACACCTTATACAAAAATTAATTCAAGATGGATTAAAGACTTACAGGTTAGACCTAAAACCATAAAAACCCTAGAAGAAAACCTAGGCATTACCATTCAGGACACAGGCATGGGCAAGAACTTCATGTCTAAAATACCAAAAGCAATGACAACTAAAGCCAAAATTGATGAATGGGATCTAATTAAACTAAAGAGCTTCTGCACAGCAAAAGAAACTACCATCAGAGTGAACAGACAACCTACAAAACGGGAGAAAATCTTCACAACCTACTCATCTGACAAAGGGCTAATATCCAGAATCTACAATGAACTCAAACAAATTTACAAGAAAAAAACAAAGAACCCCATCAAAAAGTGGGCAAAGGACATGAACAGACACTTCTCAAAACAAGACATTTATGCAGCCAAGAAACACATGCAAAAATGCTCGTCGTCACTGGCCATCAGAGAAATGCAAATCAAAACCACAATGAGATACCATCTCACACCAGTTAGAATGGCCATTATTAAAAAGTCAGGAAACAACAGGTGCTGGAGAGGATGTGGAGAAATAGGAACACTTTTACACTGTTGGTGGGACTGTAAACTAGTTCAGCCATTGTGGAAGTCAGTGTGGCGATTCCTCAGGGATCTAGAACTAGAAATACCATTTGACCCAGCCATCCCATTACTGGGTATATACCCAAAGGACTATAAATCATGCTGCCATAAAGACACATGCATACATATGTTTATTGTGGCACTATTCACAATAGCAAAGACTTGGAACCAACCCAAATGTCCAACAACGATAGACTGGATTAAGAAAATGTGGCACATATACACCATGGAATACTATGCAGCCATAAAAAATGATGAGTTCATGTCCTTTCTAGGGACATGGATGAAACTGGAAATCATCATTCTCAGCAAACTATCACAAGGACAAAAAACCAAACACCACATGTTCTCACTCATAGGTGGGAATTGACACATGGACACAGGAAGGGGAACATCACACTCTGGGGCCTGTTGTGGGGTGGGGGGAGGGGGGAGCGATAGCATTATGAGATATACCTAATGCTAAATGACGAGTTAATGGGTGCAGCACACCAACATGGCACATGGATACATATGTAACAAACCTGCACATTGTGCACATGTACCCTAAAACTTAAAGTACAGTAATAATAAAAAAAAGAAAATGTGGTATATATACAAAATGGAATACTATACAGCCATAAAAATAAAGGCATATATTTTGAAGCAACAAGGTTGTAACTGGAGGTCCACATCTTAATCAAAATAAACTAGGCAGAGAAACACAAGTATCACATGTTGTCTCTCATAAGTGGGTACTGAAAACGTGCTCACATGAACATAAAGAGTGAAATGATACACAATAAAGACTTGGATGGGTGAGAGGATGGGAAAGGCAAGAATAATAAGAAATTTATGAACAGGTACAATGTAAGTTATTTGGGTGATGGATAATCTAAAATTCCTGACTCATACACAATGTATGCATGTAACAAAATTGTGCATGCACCTTATAAATTTGTACAAATAAAAAGGAAAATAATAATAAAGTACTTTCAGATGAGTTGAATTTTATGTTTTACTGAAATTAATACGAAGGAAAAACACAAAAACCTCTATTTTTTTTTTTACTTGTTGAGACCCACTGACACATTTTTATCAACCTGTTGGAGGAGATGGCAATCCAAATTATTGTCAATATATGCTGCTTTTGGTTCAATATACTTACTCTATTAGACCAAAAATTAATGTTTCTGCTCAAGTTCTTTTTATTTATTTATTTATATTATTGTTTATTATTATACTTTAAGTTCTGGGTTACATGTGCAAAACACACAGTTTTGTTAATTAGGTATACATGTGTCCTGGTGGTTTCCTGCACCCATCAACCCATTAACCTACATTAGGTATTTCTCCTAATGTTATCCCTCCCCTAGCCCCCCAGCTCCCCACAGGTTCTGGTGTGTGATGTTCCCCACCCCCGGCGTGTCCATCTGTTCTCATTGTTCAACTCCCATTTATGAGTGAGGACATGCAGTGTTTGTTTTTGTGATCTTGTGATAGTTTACTGAGAATGATGGTTTCCAGCTTCATCCATGTCCCTGCAGAGGACTTGAACTCATCCGTTTTTATGGTTGCATAGTATTCCATGGTGTACATGTGCCACATTTTCTTAATACAGTCTATCATTGATGGACATTTGGGTTGCTCCACATCTTTTCTATTGTGAATAGTGCCACAATAAACATATGTGTGCATGTGTCTTTATTGTAGGATGATTTATAATCCTTTGGGTAAATGCCCAATAATGGAATTGCTGGGTCAAATGGTATTTCTAGTTCTAAATCATTGAGGAATCACCACACTGTCTTCCACAATGGTTGAACTAATTTACACTCCTACCAACAGTGTAAAAGCATTCCTATTTTTCCACAACCTCTCCAGCATCTGTTGTTTCCTGACTTTTTAATGATTGCCATTCTAACTGGTGTGAGATGGTATCTCATTGTGGTTTTGATTTGCATTTCTCTGATGACCGGTGATGATGAGCATTTTTTCATATGTCTGTTGGCTGCATAAATGTCTTCTTCTGAGAAGTATTTCTTCATATCCTTTGCCCATTTTTTGATGGGGTTCTTTGTTTGTTGTAAATTTGTTTAAGTTCTTTGTAGATTCTGGATATTAGCCCTTTGTCGGATGGATAGACTGCAAAAAATTTCTCCCATTCTGTTGGTTGCCTGTCCACTCTGATGATAGTTTCTTTTGCTGTGCAGAAGCTCCTTAGCCTAATTAGAACCCATTTGTCAATTTTGGCTTTTGTTGCCATTGCTTTTGGTGTTTTAGACATGAAGTCCTTGCCCATGCCTATGTCCTGAATGGTATTGCCCAGGTTTTCTTCTACGATTTTTATCTTCCTAGGTCTTATGTTTAAGTCTTTGATCCATCTTGAGTTGATTTTTGTATAAGGTGTAAAGAGGGGGTCTAGTTTCAGTTTTCTGCATATGGCTAGCCAGTTTTCCCAACATCATTTATTAAATAGGGAATCTTTCCCCTATTTGATGTTGTAGCTGTGTGGTGTTATTTCTGAGGCCTCCGTTCTGTTCCATTGGTCTATATATCTGTTTTGGTACCAGTACCATGCTGTTTTGGTTACTGTAGCCTTGTAGTATAGTTTGAAGTCAGGTAGCATGATGCCTCCAGCTTTTTTCTTCTTGCCCAGAATTGTCTTTGCTATGCGGGCTCTTTTTTGGTTCCATATGAAGTTTAAATTTGTTTTTTTTCCAATTCTGTGAAGAAAGTCAGTGGTAGCTTGATGGGGATAGCATTGAATCGATAAATTACTTTGGGCAGTATGGCCATTTTCACGATATTTATTCTTCCTATCCATGAGCATGGAACGTTTTTCCATTTGCTTGTGTCCTCTCTTGTTTCCCTGAGCAGTGGTTTGTAGTTCTCCTTGAAGAGGTCCTTCACATCCCTTGTAAGTTGGATTCCTAGATATTTTATTCTATTTGTAGCAATTGTGAATGGGATTTCACTCATTATTTGGCTCTCTGTTTGTCTGTTGTTTGTGTATAGGAATGCTTGTGGTTTTTGCACATTGATTTTGTATCCTGAGACTTCGCTGAAGTTGCTCATCGGCTTAAGGAGGTTTGGGGCTGAGACAACGGGGTTTTCTAAATATATAATCATGTCATCTGCAAACAGAGACAATTTGACTGCCTCTCTTCCTATTTAAATACCCTTTATTTCTTTCTCCTGCCTGATTGCCCTGGCCAGAACTTCTAGTACTATGTTGATAGGAGTGGTGAGAGAGGCCATCCTTGTCTTGTGCTGGTTTTCAAGGGAATGCTTCCAGTTTTTGCCCATTCAGTATGATACTGGCTTTGGGTTTGTCATAAATAGCTCTTACTATTTTGAGATATATTCCATTGATACCTAGCCAGACTAATAAAGAAGAAAAGCGAGAAGAATCAAATAGACACAATAAAAAATTATATAGGTGATATCACCACTGATCCCACAGAAATACAAACTACTATCAGAGAATAAAACACCTCTATGCAAATAAACTAGAAAGTCTAGAAGAAAGGGATAAATTCCTGGACTCATACACCCTCCCAAGTCTAAGCCTGGAAGAAGTTGAATCCCTGAATAAACGAGTAACAAGTTCTGAAATTGAGGCAGTAATTAATAGCCTACCAACCAAAAAAAGTCCAGCACCAGATGGATTCACAGCCAAATTCTATCAGAGATACAAAGAGGAGCTGGTACCATTTCTTCTGAAACTATTCCGAATTATAGAAAAAGAGGGAATCTTCCCTAACTCATTTTATGAGGTCAGCATCATCCGAAACCTGGCAGAGATACAACAACAACAACCACAACAGCAACAACAACAACAACAAAATAAGAAAAGAAAATTTCAGGCCAATATCCCTGATGAACATCAACGCAAAAATCCTCAATAAAATACTGGCAAACTGAATCCAGCAGCATATCAAAAAGCTTATCCACCATGATCAAGTTGGCTTCAGCCCTGGGATGCCAGGCTGGTTCAACATAAGCAAATCAATAAATGTAATCCATCACATAAACAGAACCAATGACAAAAACCACATGACTATCTCAATAGATACAGAAAAGGCCTTCGATAAAATTCAACACCACTTCATGCTATTTATTATTATTTTTTTGAGACAGATTCTTGCTCTGTCACCCAGGCTGGAGTGCAGTGTCACGGTATCGGCTCATTGCAACCTTCGCCTCGCTGGTTGAAGCCCCGGGTTCAAGCAATTCACCTGCCTCAGCCTCCCACGTAGCTGGGATTACAGGCACCCACCATCAGACCCAGCTGAATTTTCTATTTTTAGTAGAGATGGGGTTTCATCATGTTGGCTAGGCTAGTCCATTCAAGTTCTTATCCAACCTATTCCGCTTTCAGAAGCAGGTCATTATTTCCTTTCAACTGGTGGAGATCACCTGACTGCTTTTCCTTTCCGGTCATTTTCAAACAGGGGTATTTTTTAATATCCTAACCAATCCTAGATCTGATATTTTTGTGTATCTGATTTTCCCCCCAAGTCTTATTTGTTTGGCAGTTATTGAATGCAAGTCTGCAAATTAGATCTCTGTCATATTATTTTTTCACAACTCTGCATGTAGACATATTTTCATGCTACAAACAATAAACCATATTTCCCAGATGATTTTGCTTAAGCAGGAGGATGAGAAAAAGTACGCAAGCATCTGGGATTCTGCCACGCCTGACAAATTTTATTATTGATTAAGATTCTCATCTCAGTTTATTGAAGAGTAATCACTTATTTGCAGCTACATAGCAATCGTTGGTGGAAACTAACAGAATTTCCGTCTCCATAATACATCTTTATTCTTTTCTCTTAGGAGGAAAAAATATACTAAGTGAAAATTATGTCTGCTTTTAAGACCTGAGAAAATACTAAGTGGTTGAACAATAAATTTCAGAAATTCCTTTGTGTAGTTGAAATTAAGGTTAATTAAGGATTTTTTTAAAAAAAACTATGAATTGTTCTATGAATTAGAAGAACCAGTATCTTTTTTCAAGTGTCTATCAATTCAAACATTGACAACTTCCCAGAACGTTGGACAGGAGTAGGTGCAATCTAGAAGAGACAATGGTAATAGAATGGCAAAAAACAGGTGAATATTGACTTGCTCCTTTTTTACTGCTTTTACAGATGGCTAATTAATCTGTTAATATTTATTTATTAACTGAAAGTATCTGGAGTAACTATGTGCACTTTACCACCAACCTGAGCCCACAAACATGCATTATTTTATTCTTCCTTGGAGAAATTTCTGTTAGTACAGTGATTGCACCTTCAAAATAAGTAAATGAATACATCAAAAAGCTTACCAGTTAAGATATAATCAAATTAAAATATGTTCAAATGAAAGTGTCTTAGGCAACAAGAATATTCATTTTCTCACATTGCAAGAAGCCCAAAGTTAGGCAATTCCAGAGTAGCAATTTAGTGATTTTTAACATGACTAACTCCTTTATCATCTCTCTGCTCTCCAATCCTCAGTGTATTAACAATTTCTCCTCTCATGGTTGCAGCATGTCTGTCTCAACTCTGGAAATCATATTTTCACATACCAGCCATGAAAGAAGGGAAGAAAAGAGTAAAAAGAGATTGTTGCTCCTACTTCACTTTTTAGCACAAAGGAAAATATTTCTAAGTTATCTGCCAGCAGACATTTTTTTTTTTTTATTCTTGTTGGTGGAAATTGGGTCATACATCCATCCTGAAATCAATCAGTGGCAAAGATGCATTAGCCAACCATAATGTCATAGCCCAGTTAAGGCTTACCCTTAAAGCTGGGAGAGGGGCACATCTTGGTGTGCATGTTGCCGCTAACCTACAGTCTCAACACATTTGAAGAAAGAATGGCTGTTGAATAAGCCACAAATCACTTCTGCCACCGGAGTGAAGTAGTTTTAATTAAATTTTCACCACCAAGTATATTTAGGAAAGGTAAAAATGCATGAATGGAAAGTTGTTGGAGACAGTGTGGGACGTAAATGAAATGGAAAATTTCCAAGTACATATTATGATAATGCTGAAATCATTCTCGGAAGATTTTTTAACTTAAATGGCCTTTCTATCAAAGGTTATCCCACATAGAAAAATAGCCTGCAACCACAAGGAAGGAGGAAATTTAAAACCATCTTTGAGAGTAGCTTTCACATTATTGACTGCCTCTAGGAAAATCGACCCGCAACACATATCCATGCATATTTCAATTCTGTTTACTCTGTCTCACCTTTTCATTTGTCAAAACTGGAAATCAGGCTACACCTTCCTTGGCCTTACACCATTAATCTGGCCTGACCAATATTTAGAAGTTATCTTTGTATTACATCTGCCCATCTTTCCCTTTTTTATTGTGGTAAACTATACATAACATAAACATTTAAATCATTTTATAAAATTTTTATTTTTTTGTACAAAGTACATAGTACTTAGTAGGTATACACATTTATGAGGTACCCGAGAATTGGACACAGGCATATAATGTGTGATAATAACAACAGGGGGAGTGGGGTATCCATCACCTTAAGCATTTATCCTTTCTTTGGGTTACAAATAATCCAATTATATTCTTTCCATTATTTTAAATGTACAATAAATTATTGTTGACTATAGACACCCTATTGGGCTATCGAATACTAGATCTTATTCACGCTATGTATTTTTTGTATCCAATAACCATTCCTACTTCATTTCCCCACCTGACTACCTTTCTCAGCCTCTAGTAACCTGCACTCTGCTTTCTATGAGTTCAATTGTTTTAATTTTCAGCTTCCATAGATGGGTAAGAACAGGTGAAGTTTGTCTTTCTGTGCCTGGCTTATTTTACTTAACATAGCTCCATCAATGTTGTTGCCAATGACAGGATCTCACGTTTTTAAATAGCTAAATAGTATTCCATTGTGTATATGTACTACAACTTCTTTACATATTTGCCTGCTGATGGACACTCTTACTGCTTCCAAATCTTGGCTATTGTGAATAGAGCTGCAACAAATGTAGAAGTGCAGGTATCTCTTTGAAATACTGGTTTCCTTTATTTTTATTTTTATTTTTTTTGAGTTTATGTTTTTTGGGTATGTCTTCTTTTGAGAAAGATCCATTCAGGTCTTTTGCCCAGTTTCTAATGAGATTATTAGACTTTTTTTCCTTAAAGTTGTTTGAGCAACTTTTATATCCTGGTTATTAATCCCTTGTCAGATGGGGAGCTTGCAAATATTTTCTACCATTCTGTGGGTTGTCTCTTCACTCTGTTGATTGTATCCTTTGCTGTGCAGAGGATACAATTCCCTCCTCTTCTATTTTTTGAAATAGTTTGAGTAGGATTGGTATTAGTTTTTCTTTAATGTTTGGTAAAATTCAGCAGCATTTTTTTAACTTGAAGTGATCCCATTTGTCCATCTTTCTTTGGCTGTCTGTGTTTGTGGGATATTACTTAAGAAATCTTTGCTTAGTCCAATGTCCTGTAGAGTTTCTACAATGTTTTATTCCAGTTGTTTCAGAGTTTGAGGTCTTAGATTTAAGTCTTTAAATGACTTTGATTTGATTTTTGTATATGATGAGAGACAGGGGTCTAGTTTCATTCTTCTGCATATAGATCTCCAGTTTTCCCAGCACGATTTATTGAAAAGACTGTTCTTTCCTCATTGTATGTTCTTGGTAAATTCGTAGAAAATGAGTTTACTATAGATGTGTGGATTTGTTTCTGGGTTCTCTCTATTCTGTTCCATTGGTCTGCATGTCTCTTTTTATGCCAGTATCATGCTGTTTTGATCACTATAGTTGTTTAGTATAATTTGAAATCAGGGAATGTGTTTCCTTCAGTTTTGTTCTTTTTGCTCAGGATAGTTTTGGCTATTCTGGATGTTTTGTGGTTTCTTCTTTTTTTTTTTTAAGAATTGTTTTTCTATTTCTGTGAAGAATGTGATTGGCATTGTCACATTGAATCTGTAGATTGCTTTGGGTAGAATGGATATTTTCTCAATATTTATTTTTCCAATCCAGGAACATGAACTATTATTCCATTTTTATGTGTCCTCTTCAATTTATTTCATCGATGTTTTATCGTTTTTATTGTAGAGATCTTTTACTCCTTCAGTTAGGTTAATTTCTTTGTATTTTATTTATAGATATTACAAATGGAATTCTTTTTTATTTCATTTCCTGATTGTTCACTGTTGGTATATAGAAATGCTACTGATTTTTGTATAATTACTGATTTTGTATCCTGCAATTTTACTGAATTTGTTTATCAGTTATAATAGTTTTTGGTAAAGTTCATAAGTTTCTCATATTATGTACAAATGAGGATAATTTGACTTCTTCTTTTCCAATATGGATGTCCTTTATTTCTTTCTCTAGTCTGATTGTTCTAGCTAGAACTTAACAGTACTAGGCTGAATAATAGGGATGAAAGTAGGCATCCTTGTCATATTCCAGATCTTGAGGAAAATCTTTCAGTTTTTCCCCATTCAGTAGTGATACTGCTGTGGGTCTTTCATATTGGCTGTTATTATGAGGTATACCCAGTTTATTCAAGTTTATTATTTATTATGAGGTATACCCAGTTTTATTATGAGGTATACCCAGTTTATTCAAGTTTTTGACTTGAAGGGAAGTTGAATTTTATCAAATGCTTTTACAGCATCAATTAAAATGATCATATGATTTTGTGCTTCATTCTGTTGAAACGATGTATTTCACTGATTGATTTACATGTGTTGAGCCGTCCTTGCATCCCAAGGATAAATGCCACTTGGTCATGATGAATGAACTTTTTAGTCTGTTGTTGAATTCAGTTTGATAGCATATTGTTGAGGATTTTTTAATCAATGTTCATCAGAGATACTGGCATAAAACTTTGTTTTTTTCATGGGTCTTTATCTAATTTTGGTATCAGGTTAATGCTGGCTTCACAGAATGGGTTTGGAAGTATTCCACCCTCCTTTATTTTTTAAAATAGTTTGAATAGGATTGGTATTAGTTCTTATTTAATAGTTTGGTAAAATTCAGCAGTGAACCGATTAGGTCTCAAAGTTTTCTTTGCTGGGAGACTTTTTATTATATCTTTTGTCTCATTACATGTTATTTGTCTATTTGGGTTTTAGATTTCTTCAGGTTCAACCTTGATGGGTTATATGTGTCTAGGAATTTGTCTATTTCTTCTAAATTTTTCACTTTGTTGGCATATAGTTGCCCCTGGTAGCCTGTAATCATCTTTTGAATTTCTGTGGTATCAGTTGTAATGTATCCTTTTTCATCTCTGATTTTTTTAGTGTTTATATTTATTTATTCAATTTTTAGCTTTTATTTTAGGTTCAGGGGTACATGTGAAGTTTTGTTATATAGGTAAATTGCATGGCGTGGTGGTTTTGTGTACAGATTATTTCATCACCAGGTAATTAGCATAGTACCCAATAGGTAGTTTTTCACTTATCTGCCTCCTCCCACCCTCAACTTTAAAGTAGGCCCCAGTGTCTATTGTTTCCTTCTTCATGTCCATGTGTACTCAATGTTTAGCTCCCACTTACATGTAAGAACATGTGGTATCTGGTTTTCTGTTCCTGTGTTAGTTCACTTAGGATAATGGCTTCCAGTTCCATTTATGTTGCTGCAAAGGACAAAATCTCATTCTTTTATATGGCTGCATAGCATTCCACGGTGTACATGCACCACATATTTTGTATTCTTTCCACCATTGATGGGCATTTACATTGATTCCACTTTTTGCTATTGTGAATAGTGCTGTGATGAAGTTACATACGCATATGACTTTACTTATCTGGGTCTTCTCTCTTTCTTTCTTAGTCAGGCTCAAGTTTTGTCAATTTTGTATATCTTTTCAAAAAGCCAACTTTTCGTTTTATCAATTTTTGTATTGTTAAGTTCAATTTCATTTATTTCTTCTCTGTTCTTTATTATTTCTTTTTTCTACTAATTTTGGGTTTGGTTTGGTCTTGCTTTCCTAGTTCTCTAAAATGCATCATTAGGTTGTTTATTTGACGTTTTTCTACTTTTTTAATGTAAGCACTCACAGCTGTAACTTTCCTCTTATTACTGGTTTTATCATATCCCAGAGGTTTTGGTATGTTATGTTTTCATTATCATTTGTTTCAAATGTTTTAAATTCCTTTTTAATTTATTGACTCCACTGGTCATTCCAGAGCATATTGTTTAATTTCCATTTGTTTGTGCAGTTTCCAAAATTCTTGTTATTAATTTTTAGTTTTATTCCATTGTGGCTAGAGAAGATATTTGATATAATCTCAATTTGTTTACATTTTTAAGGCTTGTTTTATGACCTAACCTACATTCTATCCTTGAGAATAGTCCATGGGCTCCAAAGAGTTTGTATTCTGCAGCCATTGGATGAAATGTTCTGTAGAGATCTATTAAGTCCATTTGGTCTAAAATGCAAATTAAGTCTGATGTTTCTTTGTTGATCTTCTGTCTGGGAGGTCTGTTCAATGCTGTACGTGGGGTATTGAAGTCTGGAACCATTATTGTATTTCGATCTATCTCTCTCTTTAGCTCTAATAATATTTGTTTATGTAACTGGGTGCTCCAGTGTTGGGTGCATATGTATTTCAAATTGTTATATTTCTTGTTGAATTGTTTCTTTTATTATTAGTGACCCTTTTTTCCTTTTATTATTAGTGACCCTTTTATAATTCTTGTCTTGAAATCTATTTTTTCTTATGTAAGTATAGCTACTTCTGCTCCTTTTTGGTCTCCATTGGCATAAAATACATTTTTCCATCCCTTTATTTTCAGTATATGTTTGCCTTTACAAATGAAGTTTTTTTTACTAGGCAACAGATTACTGGGTCTTTTTTTCTTTCCTTTTCCTTATTCATTCAGCCACTCTATGTCTCTTTGGAATGGAGAGGTTAGTCTGTTTACATTCAATAATATTATTGAGAAGTATGGATTTATCAATAATAAGTAATGGACTCCTGCCATTTGTTATTTGTTTTCTGATTGTTTTGTAGTCTTTTATTTCTTTTCCTTTTTTTCTATCTTCCTTTTAGTAAAGCTGATTTTCAGTGGTAGTATGTTTTTTTTTTCGTTTTTTTTTTTTTTTTTTTTTTTTTTTTTGAGACGGAGTCTCGCTCTGTTGCCCAGGCTGGAGGGCAGTGGCGCAATCTCAGCTCACTGCAAGCTCCACCTCCCGGGTTCACGCCATTCTCCCACCTCAGCCTCTCCGAGTAGCTGGGACTACAGGCGCCCGCCACCACGCCCGGCTAATTTTTTTGTATTTTTAGTAGAGACGGGGTTTCACCATGGTCTCGATCTCCTGACCTCGTGATCCGCCCGCCTCGGCCTCCCAAAGTGCTGGGATTACAAGCGTGAGCCACCGCGCCTGCCCAGTAGTATGTTTTAATGTCTTGCTTTTTATAATTTTTTGTATCTGTTCTATGATTTTTAATTCAGGTTACCATGAGGCTTGCAAATAATATCTTATAACCCATTATTTTAAGCTGATGACAACTTATCACTAATTTCATAAACAAACAAGCAAATAGTAAACTAATAGAAACTCTACATTTTAACTTGGTCTCCCTTCTTTTTAACTTTTTATTTTTTCTATTTATATCTTATTGTACTGTCCATGTCTTGAAAAGTTGTTGTAGTTATTATTTTGGTTGGTTCACCTTTTAGTCTTTCTCCTCAATATATGAGTAATTTACACACCAAAATTATGATATTTTAATATTCTGTTTTTCTATTTATTTACTATTGCCAGTAAGTTTTATATCTTCAGGTGATTTCTTCTAATATTTTTTTTTCTTTCAGATTAAAGAACATCCTTTAGCATTTCTCTCAGGAAAGGTCTGGTGTTGATAAAATGCCTCAGGTTTTTTTTTTTGCTTTTGTTTTTTGTTTTTGTCTGGGAAAGTATTTCTCTTTCCTGTTTGAAGGATATTTTTGCTGGATATACTATTGTAGGATACAAGTTGTTTGTATGTTTGTTTTTTTCTTCTGCACTTTAAATATGTTACGCCACTCTCTCCTAGCCTGTAAGTATTTCAGCGAGAAGTTTGCTGCCAAACATATTGGAACTTCACTGTATCTTATGTTTCTTTTTTCTTGATGCTTTTAGAATCATTTGTTTATCCTTGATTTTTTGAAGTTTGAGTATCAAATGTCTTGAGTTAGTCTTCTTTGGGCAAAATATGTTTGCAATTTCATAACCTTCTTATAATTGAATATTAATGTTTCTCCAGGTTTGGGAAGTTCTTCTTTATTATCTCTTTGAATAAACTTTCTACTTCTATCTCGTTCTCTACCACCCCTTTAAGGCCAATAACTCTTAGATTTGCTTTCTTGAGGCATTTTTCTAAATTTGTAGGCATGCTTCTTTTTTAAAATTATTTTTCTTTTGTTTCTTTGTATTTTTAAAAGCCTGTCTTCAAGCTGAGTAATCCTGTCTTCTGCTTAATTCTTCTGTTAAGAGAATTTGATGTATTCTTCAGTATGTCATTGCATTTTTCTTCTCCAGAATTTCTGTTTGATTCTTTTTAATTATTTTAAGCTCTTTGTTAAATTTATTGAATAGAATTCTGAATCCCTTCTATGTATTGTTCCAAATTTCATTGAGTTTCCTCAAAACAGCTGCTTTAAATTTTCTGTGTGAAAGGTCACATATCTCTGACACTTCATGATTAGTTTGATGCTTGTGGATGGTCTTTGGTGTCTGGACATTAAATAGTTCAGTCTTTATTGAAGTCTTCAAAGTCTAGACTTGTTTGTATCCACCCTTCCTGGGAATGATTTCAATGTATCTGAAGGAACTTGGATGATGTGATCTAAGTCTTTGGTCATTGTGCCATATCTGCATTAAAAGGTATCCAAAGTCCAATAATGCTGTGGCTCTTGCAGACTTATGTCTTTGGTCTTGAATAAGATCCAGAAGAATTCTTTAGATTACCAGGCAGATACTCTTGTTGTATTTCTTTTTTTCCTCCCAAACAAATGGAGTCTTTATTTATGTGCTGAGCTGCCTGGAGCTTGGGGATATGTGACATAAGCACACTTTGACCACCACCACTGTGTCTGCATTGGGTCAGACTTGATGCTAGCACAGTATTGCATCTCATCCAAGGCCTGTGGTAACTACTACTTCGCTACCACATATGTTCATTCAAGGCCCTAGGGCTCTACAATTAGCAGGTGGTGAAGCCAGCCAGGCTTGTGTCCTTCCCTTCAGAGTGGTGAGACCCTCCCAATCCCATGTGAGTCCCAAGATGCCATCTTGGAGCAAAGGCCTATAGTCAAACTTTAGGGATCTACCTGGTGCCCTATCCTTCTGCTACTGAGCTGGCACCCAAGCCACAAGGCAAAGACCTTCCCACTCTTCCCTCCCCTTTCTGCAACCAAAGTTGTCTCTCCCCATGGCCACCATCAAACTAGGCCAAGAGTCAGTACTGCTTGGCTACTGTCAATGTTTATTTGAGGCCCAAGGGCTCTCCAGTCAGATTGTGGTGAATGACACCAGGCGTAAGACTCTCCCTTCAGGGAAGTGGGCTCCCCTGTCACCCAGGGAAGGTCCAGAAAAGCCATCCCAAAGCCAAGTCCTTGAACTGGGGACCTCAAGAATCTGCTTGATGCTCTACCCCACTGTGGCTAACCTAGTACTTAAGCTGCAAGACAAAGACCCCTTTACACTCCTCTATCCTTTACTCAAGCAGAAGGAGTCACTCCCCACAGCCACCACAGCCTATAACGCACTGGGTCACACCTGAATCCAGCACGTCCCCAAGTCTGACCCAAGGCCCATGATGAGTGCTGCCTGGGCACGACTTCTGATTATTCAGGGGCCAAGCGCTCTATAGTCAGCAGGATTTAGACCCAATTATCCCAAGACTGGGTTCTCCCCTTTAATGCGGCAGATTCCCTTCTAGTCCAGGGTGTGTCTAGAATTGTTGTCTGGAGGCTAAAGTCAGGAATGGGGACCTTAGGACTCTGCCTGGTGTTCTATACCACTGTGGCTGAGTTGGAATCCAAGTTCCAAGACAAAGTCCTTTTTACTCTTTCCTCCTCTCTCCTCAAGCAGAAGGAAGGAGTCTCTCCTGGAGCTGCAAGCTGTGATGCCTCAGGTTGAGGGATGGCTGGTGCAAGCACTCCCTTGGCTGCCCCAGCTGATGTCTCATTGGGTTGCATGCCTCCCTGCCTCCCAAGTCCACTAGCTCTGAACACAGCATAGCACCAGTGCGTTCCCAGGAATGGCAGTTCTTGAGGCCTAGACTGCCTTTCAAGTTTATTTAGAACACCAGAACACTTTAGCCTACAGTGGAAAGGCTTGCCAAAACTCAGGTTCTGACTGCTGGGATGGGCAACTCCCCTCTGGCGAGGGCTGTTCTAAATATCCCCACTGTAGGAACCAGCTGAGTTCTTCTCAGTGTTGCTTTCTGCTTCTATAGGTCAGCATGGAATTCCAATGCAAAGTCCCACAATCACTACACTCTCCCTTCCTCAAGCACACAGATTCTCTCTCTGTGCCATGTGGCCACTGCTGGGGGATGGGGAAGGAGTGGCATCAGCAATTCAAGACTATCTTTTCTATGCTTTTCAGTGTCTCTCTCAGTTAAATGAAGTTAAAACCAGGTGCTGTGATAACTCACCTGATTTTTTGGTCCTTATGAATCTAAATTTTTTTTTATTTTTTATGTGGATAGTTGTTCAATTTGGTGTTCTTCAAGGAGGACAATTGGTGGAAGCTTCTATTCAGCCTTCATGCTCTGCCTCCTCTCCCTATTTTAGCCATTTTTACTGTACTTTCAATGGTATCAAGTACATACACATAGTTTTACAACAATCATCACCATCCATCTCTACAATTCTTTTCATTATAAAAAACTTAAACTCTTTTCTCATTGAACAATAACCCCCTATTCTCACTCCCTCAGCCCCTGTAAGAAATTATTCTAAATTCTGTAAACTTAGTCTATGAATTTGACTATTCTAGGTATTTTGTATAAGTGTAATCATGCTGTATATCAACCTCGTGTCTGGCTTATTCACTTAGCCTATTGTCTTCAAGATTTGTCCACATTGTAGAATGTTTCAGAATTTTCTTCCTTTTTTTAAGGCTGAATAACATTTCTTTGTATATATTTTGTTTATCTACTCATCTGAAGGTAGACACTTAGATTGCTTTCACATTTTACCTATTGCAAATAGTACTGCTATGAATTTGAGTATACAAAGGCTATGGACTGAATTGCTTACCCACAAAATGTGTATTTTGAAACTTTAACCTTCAATGTGACACTATTAGGAGATAGTGTTTTTAGGATATAATTATGATTCAACAAGATCAAAAGGATGGGGTCTTTATCTGATAGGACTTTTGGCCTTGGAAGAGAAAGAGATTAAATGATTTTTCTCTTTCTCTCAATGCACAAAGGAAAGGACATCTGAACACACAGGGAGAATGCAGCAGTGTGCAAGCAAGGAAGAGAGACATCACTGGGAATGAAACTGGCTAACACTTTAATCTTGGACTTACCAGCCTCTAGAACTATGAGAAATAAATTGCTGTTGGTTAACCCACCAAGTCTATGGTATTTCATTATGGCAGCTGTACAGGACTAACATAAAAAAATCAGTTCAAATTATTGTTTTTAAGTTTTCTTAGTAGACACTCGAAAGTGGAATTGCTAGATCATATTATAATTCTATTTTTAATTTTTTGAGGAAGGGCCATGCTGTCATTCATAGCAGCTGTACTATTTTGCATTTTCACAAGCAGTGAACAAGGATTTCAATTTCTCCACATCCTGGCCAATACTTATATGCTGTTTTGCTTTGTTGCTTATTTGTCTTTTATAATAACCATCTTAATGTGTGTGAAGTGGTATCTCTTTATGGTTTTGATTTGCTTTTCATAATGACCAGTTATGTTGATGTTTTTTTTTTTTTTTTTTTGAGACGGACTCTCACTCTGTCGCCCAGGCTGGAGTGCAGTGGTGCGATCTCGGCTCACTGCAAGCTCTGCCTCCCAGGTTCATGCCATTCTCCTGCCTCAGCCTCCTGAGTAGCTGGGACTACAGGCGCCCACCACCATGCCCGGCTAATTGTTCTTGTATTTTTAGTAGAGACAGGGTTTCACCGTGTTAGCCAGGATGGACTCGATCTCCTGACCTCGTGATCCGCCCGCCTTGGCCTCCCAAAGTGTTGAGATTACAGGCGTGAGCCACTGCACCCGGCCATGTTGATGATATTTCATGTCACCTTTCACCTTTAACTCACTTTTATTCTTATTCTCTGAATTATTTAACATATTTTCATACTGTTTCCTGTGTTTATAATAAAAATTGCACCTTATTTACCGAGAAAGAAGTTCAATTTTTGCTTAAAATCTATCTTCTTTGTAAAATCTTCATGAATCCTATTTTCATATTAATATATCTTTTTCTGGATATCTATTATCTTCTTTATACGATGATTACTGCAATTTCCACAGCTTGAAGTGGATTATAATTAGACATATATGGGTCTTCTTTTACTTGACAAAACTTTTTTCTTATTCATTTTGTTTTTCCCAGCATCTATAAATGCTGAATTAATTCATTCACAAAGAAGAATTCTTTATTTAGAATATTCATTAGTGCTTTTCTATACTAATGTGTAGTTTTATGCGTGATTATGCCATGAAATATAAATTGTATTTCCTTAGATATGTCTAAATATCTAGGTAGAAAACCTAAGTATATTTGATATTGATGTCAGAAATAACTGATGGCTTGGTATAAGGGAAATATTATTAGAGTATATCTTTTATGAATACTTGTATGTATATGTCATTGAATAGAATTTTGATTACTGTTTAAGTCTCTTCATGTTGGTAATATTCATATCCTTGTAGCTAAAGTAGATATCCAAAGGTAAAAAGCTTTTCTAAGCTTCATTTGACCAGATTTTCTGGTAAACATAAATCTAATCTACTGAAGAATTTTCTTCTGTCAGACTCAAGTAGGAAAGGCAGAGTCAGAAATTTGACTGTGAACAGCAACTTGTAATTCATATGTTCCTATGACAATGGGTACTGTAAAATATTGTCCACTGAACCCTGAACCAACAGAGGGAGTTATAATATAGCATTTTTGATAGCCATCCTGAAAAATTTTGTGCTAGTCTCATCCTTATTCTTCCTAGCAACTTATTAAAGAGGCAAGCACTATGAATAGCAGATACAAGAAAGGACAAGGTAACACTAAAACAACATAAAATTTTCTTACACTGGGACCAAAAGTATTCTGCAACTATAGAAAGTTTATGAAGAAGAAATTATATTACTACTTAGAAATCTAAGGTGCTATTCCAAATCTAGTGCCTTGGGTACCTATAAAGTATATAAGAGCAGAGATAAAACTCAAAATCAAGAAATAATAGTACAGCCCCACTCTTCTCCCTCTGGTAATAAAGACAAATCCTCAGTTAAAGAAGTAATTTCTATTTGGCATCATACTAATCAAGACTTCATGACTAATTTACTGAGATGTTAACTAAAAATAGCCATCGGTAAAAAGGGTGAAAAATTTGTTTTCTGCTTTTCAACTTAATCTTGTTACTAAATGATGATATGAATGTACAAGAGAACAGTTCCCAAGAGGCGGACTGAAAAATCAGACCTTGAAATAGCAAATATTACTTAGCTTAAGTGCAATAATATATTTCATGGTAGAACACATTAAAATGTATGACTATTTATGTGAAATTTTTTTCTTGCTTAGTTTTGTCTAAGAGCCCATGACATTAAGTATTACCTACTCCCATATTTCAAAACTATATGCCAGACCCTCTAGAATTGACTCACAAAGAAGTTGATTGAAAATTGATGTTTTAACTTTTAGATGACTATTCAGTTTCAGCTTGTAAATTAGACTGGAAAGGCTAAAAAATAGGTAGAGATATAGTTCTTTTGAAAAAAAAAAACAAAACAAAACAGTGATAATTACTTGGCATTTATTTAAATGACAAGATTCTATCTAAAACAACACATACCAGCACACCAGAGAGTCAGATGATGACCATACATGGAAAAGAAATAGGATTGTGTTGTTCTATATCCTTCCAAAGAAGGCTATCTGGAAGAGAAAGGATAACTTAGCAGCCAAATGCTGCGGAGATCTACTCCTGGTTGTTTAGAGGTGATGGGAAAATGGACTACTAGGGGGTGGTACATAAGGAAATCACAAAGTTCCACAAGAATGAAA